>NC_136004.1:4612168-4945382 GCF_048128805.1 Centroberyx gerrardi | reverse complement strand
AATAGTTTTTTTGTTCCAAAGCAGAGTACAAGCTGGAACTTTGAAAGCCAAGTAAGCACTGAGTCATCGGTATTGATCAACAACCCTATCAACCCCCACAGATGCATTACGGTTGAAAAACCTTACCTATTGCCCCTTCACTTGTTACAATGGAGTATATAATCACACCGAGTTTCTATTCAACGTTTCCTCGCACCGACACGCTTTTGAACACCGTGATGAATTGGCCCGTTACTCTGCCCGAGTTCCCATTCCCTTTCACATCGGCCAGTGAGATAACACATTGTGCTGTGTGCTCTGTCCCAGTCTGTGG
Source organism: Centroberyx gerrardi (assembly GCF_048128805.1). Taxonomy (NCBI): domain Eukaryota; kingdom Metazoa; phylum Chordata; class Actinopteri; order Beryciformes; family Berycidae; genus Centroberyx; species Centroberyx gerrardi. The sequence continues at coordinate 4,945,069 of NC_136004.1, read as the reverse complement.
AGGGCCTGATCGACGACTTCAGAGACCCGCAGAACCCGAGGTACCGAGGAGCTCACGTCTTCTTCACCGACAGTGAGTAACTCTGTTCCGCACCGACACAATGGAGGCGGGACATTTGCAGGCCCAAAGGCAATCTCTACACGCCTAGAACATTTTCTTTTTCTGCTTTGATATACACAAACCCAATGTTAGTGAGGTGCTGGCGCTTCAATCATACAGTTAAAAAGTGTTTTCAAAAGGGCCACTGAAGGAGTGCTCAGTCCAGGAGAAAAGAAGATAATAGCAAAGGGGAAAAAGGTTCAGGATAGCAACCTGATCCCTCCTTTTTTCCCCATTGCCACCAGGTTTATGTTAGTAAATGGTGGTATTACACTTAGTCAGAATGGGTATACTCTTAGTTCCTTCAATTATAGTATTCATGCTGATTTCTTAAATTGTCACCCTAAGACACTTTAACTCTGCTAAACACACACTCAGAACGTTCACATACTTTTTAATGACGCTTTGATCCGTTGAGGTCGGATCGTTGTCTAGTCAAAATGGATCTATCAACTATTGGTCAAACTAACTCTGTAGGTCACCATCTTTTTGTCACGACTCCCCACAGCAATCCCAGACTTGTTGTTCGGCCTGTTGACCAAATCCCGCGCCTCCAAAGCCATGAAGGCCTTGACTGAGATCCACGTCGCCTTTCTGCCCTACGAATCTCAGGTAAGACTCTAAAAGAGTGATATCAGCCAGTCAGTCGTCCACCTCTGATATGATGGAGGTTCCTACCTGACCAGAGAAATCATTCCAGTGTGTTGTGGGGGGATTTTACCCAACAGTCTGTAGAACCTGCAGTGAAACCTGCCTCACCCTGCCTTAAAGGATAATTCCAGTTATTTTCAAACTGGGCCTTATTTTCCTAGTTTTTGCCATCATGCTGATCAATTCTGATCAAAATTCCGTCAATTACTTCACTGTAGAGCTACTATATACCTGTCCAATACAATCTAAAGAGGTAAAGGGAAACTCCAAAAGTCTCCCAAAACATGTCCTCTTCAACAAAATAACACTCACTGCAATGAGACCTGCCTACATCAGATTTTCTGGTTCTCCTGGCCTGAAACTTGAGCATATTGCGGTATATTAGCATGAGCTAGTTGGCAAGTAGAAAGTTCAAGAGACAGTTAGCACTCCGGTTAGCGACTGGCAGCCAGCAGAGTAAACAATGAAGTGAAAGAGCAATGCCAAAAAGTATCAAATGCACTGCTAGAAATTACGTCGTGCTAATTGTTCAGTCACAGCTATTTAAGGACGTGTGTAGCTGCAGTGTGAGTGTTACTGTGTTGAAAGGACGTGTTTTAATCGCTTTTTGGGTTAGACTGTTTGACAGTTTTGAGGAAGAGTGAGGAAAAGGAGTAGGCAGACTGTGTTTTTTGTTCCTGATGGAATGTTCCAGATCAGCTTTAGTCTCCAATCCTCTGCTGTTGTCCTCTAGTTTTAATCCTGAAGGGGAAGGAGGCGCCACGCCCGCCTTCCTCTAATCCCTCACCTCATTGGCTGACTGGAGGGATGCTCCCGTCCCACAGCCAATGGGGATCGAGATGGGGTGTGTGACAAGAGAAAGCAGAGGGATTGTTGTCATGTGATGGAGCCAACAACAGATGGGTGCATGAATATGTGTGTGTGTGTGTGTGTGTGTGTGTATATTAGGGTTCAACTAGTAGCCAGTACAGAAATTGTTGGATTGAAGCTGCTGATACTTTGTATTCATTATCTTTAAATGTGACAATTTTCATGTTTTTTCATGTTTCCCCAGAATTTAATGTTGATAATGGGGAAAATGCCTCTGAAACAGAATTTAGACCATCATCGGTCACTAAAACTCTCCATTGAAACCCAGGATAATAATAATAATAATAAAACATATTTATTCATACTTGTGTGGAATCTGCTCAAAATGTCTCATTAGAATCAATTCAGGTTAAGGTCTTCCCATTGACAACCAGTGTAATATTGATCAGTTCTACAATAAATATGTAATCAATCAAACTGCATCATATCTATCATTACTGACTGCCATATCCAAGTAAAGGCCAGTATAACCCTAGGGTGTGTGTGTGTGTGTGTGTGTGTGTGTGTGTGTGTGTGTGTGGAGGTGTTAGGACTGACCTAACACACCTTATGGGTAAAGCAGAGCAATGGAATGAAATGAAATGTTCAGGAGAGGAATAAAGTTGAGACTGAACCTCAGATTGTCTGTCCTGTCATCTTCTCTGTGTGCAGGTCTTCTCCCTGGATAAAGTGGATGCCTTTCAGGACTTCTACAGCCCCTTCAAGGCTGATGTGAAGAACAACATGCTGGAGCGCTGCGCTGAGCAGATCGCCACCCTGTGCGCCACGCTGAAAGAGTATCCTGGAGTCCGATACAGAGGGTGAGAGGAGCAACACCAGCCCCATTAATAGTCAATTTTTTAACTCCTTAACTCTTTAACTTCCTTTGTTTCGTTCAACCTTCTTTCCTTCCCTCTCTGGAGGCAGAACACAACAAAATTTAAAAAAAAATGTTATTCTTACAAAAGCAATTTTTCATTCTCAACCTGGTTTCTGATGCTTAAACTTAAAAGTGCTATGTGTAGCATTTTACATGAATAACTCATTACCACAGAGACATTAGTTTAATTACCATAAACAATTGCATTTTCCATTGTTTCTCCACCGGGTCAGACTTGCTGGATTGCTTTACGGCACAAAACAGGGAAAGGATGCTGTTCTTCCTGAAGCTAAACCTGGCAATGGCAGAGATCGTGGAAGAGAGTAAAAGGCCAATGGAAAAAACACTTTCAACATGTTTACCCTCTTCCGTGATTGGAAGGGGGGCAGGATGTATCACTGTTAATTTGACAATATTTGACGATATATCCACGTTTAGAAATGCTACACATAAAACCTTTGAACGTACAAGTTATGAATGCAAAGTCATTGCAATGTTCCTCAGAATATGTTTTGTCACTCTAATGTCAACAGACAGTACCAGATGATCACTTCATCTGACCATATGACTCGTTTCTTATGTACACTCTAAATGAAAAGGGTTCTATATACAGCAGTACCAGAAAATGGTTCTTTAGGCCATAGCAGAACCCTGTATGGTGCTGTAAAGAACCCTTTTAGAAAGGTTCTCTATAGCACTGTGCTCAAATGGTTGTAGATAGGGAAAGAACCCCTTTAGTATGCATAAAATGCTCCAAACCCGCAGTATTAACAATCCTTTTTAAGAACCACACTGGGTTCTTTATTCTGATTTACCAGGTTTTTATTTTGTTTTAACAAATCAGAGGGTTCTGAGTCATTATGATTCTATATCGAACCACAACCAACCAAAGACCCCTTTAAGAACCCTAATTTTTCTGTACAAAACTGTACTAAACGTCTTCTCAAGTTCATGTTTGAACTTGTCGTGATGCTGTGTGTCTGTATGTTGGCCCAGGGAGTACAAAGACTGTGCCACTCTGGCCCAGATGGTTCAGGAGAAGCTGGACGGCTACAAGGCTGATGACCCCACCATGGGAGAGGTAGGGAGGTGGAGCTACCTTACTTTCTCCAGACCTGGGTTGAACAATATTTGTTTTAATTCATGTGGAATATCAGATGGATCATCAACAGTTTAGCACATCAGGGCATTTCAGATAGTGTCAAGGAAGTTCTGAATCACAGAAAAGTATGGGAAAAATGCACTTTCAAATACTTTCTAGTGACTGTGTAAACATATTGTGTGGTCATATTGTCCTATATGACCAACCTCACCCATCTGGTACAACAAGCAAGACCCAACAAATCTTTTTTGGAAATGAATTACATATAAAGTACAATGTACAGCACATGAAGTCCTCAGCAGCATCAAGAGTGTCTTTTCTGCATGCTTCCAGGGTCCAGACAAGTCTCGCACTCAGTTGCTGATCCTGGATCGTGGGTTCGATCCTGTGTCGCCTCTCCTGCATGAGCTCACCCTGCAAGCCATGGGCTACGACCTGCTGGGCATCGAGAACGACGTCTACAAGTAAACAACCACAAATGACTCCAGTCCCTTCTGACAGTTTTCATGAGTCACTGAGCTTAGGGCGCACTTTTCATCTCAATGATATTGTTATTTTATTTTGTTTGATTTTATATCGGTGGAGGCAGGGCGGCCCTAGAGGTTTAAGACCATCCTAGAACCAGAAAGTCCCAGGTTCAACTCCCCACTGTGAAACAATCCATGGTAACAAGTCTTTTAATCTCATATTCTTTCTTAAAATCTTGTTTTTCTTATAACAAGTGAAGATTTCTGCCAATATAGAGTAGGATAATTCCTCTTGTTTCCAATGGAGTTTCACTTTTCCCAGGATTTATTTCCTAGGTCAATGTCAATATCTTGAAACAAGGCAGAAAAACACAGATCAATGCCTAAATTGTATATTTCTCTTGCATTTAGCTGAAGTTCATATCCAGAACAACTTGCAAAGAGTGATCAGTCACAGTAGTGATCAGTGTCTTGGGGATTGGACCTGTGACTTTTCAGAGACGGGACGGTCTCTCTAACTACTAGGTCCCACTTCCTAGGTGTTGCTCATGCCTCAGTCTCATTTGGTGTTGTATTGATTTCTCAGTTTCTGCCTCGAGGAGAGCTGCTCTGTACTGTATTGATTGAATAATTACATGATTTTGTTTTTGTGGAACTGAAGCTCGCAAGTTATTACAGAAACAGTCAAGGTTTATGGTCATTGATTTTGTCTAACAGTCTAAAGCTGGCTGCATGGGCCTTGTCAATCTAGTGTAACCTCTTGTGCAAATTAACTAAACTAAACAGAAACTGAATTTAGTTTTGGATGTGGTGTGTGCTCCTGGAGGCACATGTCATACATAGTGCTGTGAAATACTAATAAGAAATAGTAGCGTTTCCTGGCAATATTTTAATTTTAAGTTGCTGTTTTTTTTAAATAAAGGTGATTACATCCTCTAAAATATTGCTACTTTGTAAATTAAGGGGCCAAGATAGTGAATAACTTCAATAATATTCAATAGTGATTTTTACTTTCATGCCACCAATCAATTTTGTAAGAGAAGGTGTCACATTTTAACATGGTGGTCTCTCTCTCTCTCTCTCTCTCTCTCTCTCTCTCTCTCTCTCTCTCTCTTTCTCTCTCTCTCTCACCCTCACGGTCAGGTTTGAGACGAGTGGGATGGGGGAGGTGAGGATGAAGGAGGTGTTGTTGGACGAAGACGATGACCTGTGGCTGACTCTGAGACACAAACACATCGCTGAGGTGTCGACGTGAGTCTGACACACACACACACACACACACACACAGAGAGAGAAGAGCGACATCAATATTCAAGACCTCTACCACAAACCTCTGCTCTCTCACAAAGCTCTGACAGCTCGTTGTTTCTCTCAGGACTTGGCATACAAAAACCTACTCATTTCCCATTCATCAAGTCATTTTTCCCTTTCCTTTCTTTCTTTTTCTACTTTTTTGTCCCTCTGTTTATCTTTCTGTCTCTGTCTCTTTCGTTTGTGCAGGGCTGTGACTCGTTCTCTGAAAGAATTCTCTGCCAGCAAAAAGATGAACACCGGAGAAAAGGTAGAGGACACGGAGCTCTGGTTTCAGACTCCATTACTGTGTTGCTTTACTCAACTGTCCTTCATATAGTCACACAAGGGTGGAAAGAGGACCAAAATATCAAGAAGTGCTGTTACTTTGCTGACATTTTGCGTAAACATCTACTTAAGTGAAAGTAAAAAGTAGCTCATTTAAAATGTACTCGAGTAAAAGTTACTGAGTTACTTTCAAACAAAAAGTCAGCATTGTTCCATACAATCTTTCCCATGAAATACAAAAAGCACAAAAGGACAGAGTTCAATATCTTATTTAATCTATGTTGACCATTATAAAAGTAAGAGTCTGAAATTCACATTATTATTCAATCTGTGATTTAAAAAAAAAAATGAAATGCCCATCCCAATTATGCAATAATGTTACTACATATGTTTCTTGTGCCACTAGCTATCCAGCTAACGTACCGCCAGCCAAATCTGGACACACACTCTTTGATCTGCTTTCCAGCCTTTTAGCGCAATTTTTTTGGAAGAGTTTCCTATCATAAGGCAAGTGAAGTGAAATCATACATGTTTGAGAAGCTTAAAATTACATTTCATATCAAAGGGAGTGTGTGTCCAGGGTGTCCAGAATTGGCCACCATTGCGTTAGTTAGCGTGGTTAGCAAACTAGCTAGCCAACAACCAGGCAAACGCAAACCTTCTGTAGCTGGATAGGTGGCTTTTGGCTAATGTTAACCAAGCTACTTTCATGGATACATTTCAGTGTTTAATGTAACAGTTAATTTATGTTTCCCCCACATGCTTGCGCAAGTGTGATGCAGATGTTTTTTACTATTGGCCAGTTTCTGATGCAATGCTTATGGAGAGAATACAAAATTTGTACTCTGTAATGGATGTAATTTAAAATGTAGCAAGGTAGAATACTTCAAGTAAATGTAAAATTTCTGACTTCAAAAAAGCTACACAGTTACAATAGAGTATTTGTAATTTGTTACTTTGACTCTGTCTTTCAGACCACCATGAAAGAACTGTCTCAGATGCTAAAGAAGATGCCTCAGTATCAGAAAGAGCTCAGCAAGGTAGGAAGCAATGTGTTATTGTACATCTTTAAACCTTTAAACCTCAAGGTGAGATATGCGTATTGATTTTTACCATTTCATGCTGTCTGGTGGATCCTTTCATCCAAAGCGCCTACAGCATCATGAGGGTATGCACTTCTAGCATGTGTGGTTCCAGTGGAAATCAAACACCTGACCCTGGCAGTAGTGCACCACTCAGGACCTGTTAACACCGCAAAAATATCCACCTTAACAACAAGTTATTTAATCTACTATTGAGTCTTAAAGTCTTATTTTTTAAAACAAGTGGAAAAACCTGTCAATGCGGAGAGGAAATTTAATTTGTTTCTGCTTAATCATTGGCCATACCACTCTAGAATTAAGGAATGCTCCCAACAACAACTATCACTAAATATGTACTGCCAGTATTTTTCCATCCATATAAATTCATATGTGTTTTGGGATTGAACAACAATTGTTTCCATACTTCTCCAGACTTGTGCAATTTCCAAACTTTGCACGATTTTCCACACCTACATAGGAACCCTAAGAAAATGTTTTTGTTTGTTTTTTTCTTTCAAGGTAGTATGTAACTGATTGTGTTCTTCGTATACTGTACAGTACTGGTTGCTGTCTAATGATGCTGCCACTAACAGTGTCTATCCTCTCTGACTTCAGTATTCTACTCACCTCCACCTGGCTGAGGACTGTATGAACCACTACCAGGGCACTGTGGACAAACTCTGTCGCGTAGAACAGGTAAAGCAGCCAGGGGAAGAGATCTCCACTATTTGAAAAAAATGACACTTGCATCGGGGTCCAGGAAAAAGCTTGCTTTGTCTCTTACTGCATACAAGATAGCACTGGTGCTTGGTGTTTGTTGGTGGAATCACATGGAAAAATTGTATTTTCTTTCAGGATTAAGAGAAACATTTAATTAAGTTAACAGGTGTATCGCTCAAACACAAGTAGTAGAAAAAGTAGCACCTTTACAGACTGGAATGTCTATATTTTAAAGAAACTGATCGATGAACTTGACTAATTTTCCCCAAAATATATAGAAATTAACTCCTCATGTGTTATTTGACTTAATACTTAATTGTACTATAATTTCAAAGAATATGAGAAAAAACTAAAGTCTAATTACGTTGATGACATTCATACATTAGATAATGAGAACAATGGGTTAACTTTTCACAGATCTGCTGTATTAGTAAATGACTCAGCTAGCTCTAGTGACTGATGTCAGCAGAGCAGCTCACAACTAACTAGGGAAAGACCATGTGATGTCTTGGAAATGGAGCAGACAGGAGAAATCGACTCCAACAGGGCCAGACATGAACTTGCAACCCATGGTAGCAGCATCCAAGGCTTTGTTGGTTCCACCCACTAAAGCTATGAGAAGACGTAGAGGAAGACTCCCCCTCGAGTCTGCTAGAGCAGCGGTGGAAGATGACTCAAAGAAGATATCGATGTACTATTTGGCAAACCAGAAGAATTGTTTGGCAGCACTCAGAAGGGCAGAGAATCTTGGGAGGGAATGAAAAACCAAAGAGCGAGCTGGGACACGATTCTGCGAGGATTTCTTTGATTTGGTATTGTGGTGCAATACTCAACGGACTTGTACTTTAGAACTCACTGTGCCATGGGAAGATTTAGTAAATAAGGCCCATGAAAGGAAGAAGCCTAGATACCTTGAGTGAGCAGCTGGTACTCCCTGTGGAAGTTGGGTGCCTTGGATTAGTAGCCACATCTACTAGTACTTTACTCAGGGATTTGTGGTCAGGAATTACAGATCCACAAAGGACATGATAAGATGAAAACAAAGGTCCAAAATATGGAAATCTAATAACTAAGACAGGAGTTATCAAATGATGGCATGGCTAAGGTAGCAGAAGTGAATACGCACACACAGTTCTCAATTCTTGGTATAATTGTCTTAAATAATTAAGCTTACTATTTGCTGATACAATTTATCCGTTTCAAGCTGCCTGAAAATGCGAGTCTCGGTCCTCTTCCAAGAGAATTGAAGAGAACTTTTGTTGGGAGTGAGAACGTAATCTGAACCAACTACAGGAAACCACCCCAAAACGCAAGGGTTTATAGGTATAAGGAGACGGATACTGACATCTGATAGCTCCTCATGCTTGAAAAGCCTACCATAACAAAATGAAGCAAGGTTAAACCGCAGTCTGGACTGATGCTCATATACAGCTATTTCTTCATTGGTTCTTACCTTGTCTTAACACCAGAGATCGGAAATTACAGTAGAAAGCACAGACAAGTCCATCGTACTTAGCTAAAGTTACATGAACTGAAATCGGTTTTGGTTGGACCCCACCCCTAACGTTGTTGGATGTCAGGTCACCAAAACTTTGTCCAATAAATGAGCTACTTGTGAGTCCATGTGACTTTAGACACTCTGGTTCACTTGTATTTGGGCAGAGTGAATCTAAACAAACCAAATACAAAAATAGAGGTGTGGTAGGTCTAATTCAACAAGATGGGAGGAGTCCACTTGATAACCTAAATCCCATACCCACTATCACCCATTTCTTTCCTCTAACATCCAAGTAGGTTTCTAGATAGGTGCTCTCCCAAAATAGTGCCAGGGTTAGTCACATAAAATTCTGTATATTGATAAAATAGAATTTTCAGAAAATCACTGTAACTTGGGTTTGGATTTGGCCAAAGGAACAAATGTGTGCCTCTTGTGTTCCTCTACCTACATTGTACTTAGGATCTGGCGATGGGCACAGATGCTGAGGGAGAAAAGATCAAGGATCCCATGAGGGCCATCGTACCTGTTCTACTGGACGCCAACGTCAGCATTTTTGACAAGATCCGCATCATCCTGCTCTACATCTTCCTTAAGAACGGTGAGACTCACTGTCTTTCTCAGTGGTCGTATTATACTGGCAATTCAGAAGAAGAAAAGAACCTGCACACTGCTGAAAAGGGAGAATGTCCACACAGAGGCTCATGATGGTGTAAACAGAAACTTATTCGTTCAGGCATTTTGATGTAACTCATTATTAGCATCTATTTTTTTCTCCTTTTCTTAAATCTTTTTTACCTGGCCGCTCTTTGTGGATTTTTTTCCCTTTTTTGACAGTGTACAGGTTTCTTTCCTCTTTCCTTTAGAACTCATTCACCTGATAATTGAGTGCAGCCTATTTCACATTCTAGTATGTTTCATGTTGTCAATGTCCACTTTGTGGTGCATTGCAAAAAATGTCCATCTTAACTAGTCACTTAATGATGCAGTTAGTCTTACGATAGCATATTTTCTTAAAATAAGTGAAAAAATGCCTATGTAGTGAGATCATTTCACCTGTTTCCAGTGCAGTTTCACCTGTTTCAAGACTGTTTTGAATCAAGAGACGATCTCTTGAAATAAGTCAGGTCACCCCACTTATTTCAAGTTTATGTCACTTGTTTCAGGGGAGGCAAGTTGAGTTGAAATAGAAATAAGTGAAATTATCTCACACCAGTGGCAATGACTGTGTCCATCTCACCTAGAACATCAAAAAACAATGACAATCCATTCTCAATTTTCTTTGTGGCTGCTTGCATGGGACTGTACTGTATGTGTGAATGTGCATGCTTTCATGCATGTGTGTGCATGTATCCACTGGTGTGTGTTGCATGTATGGGTTGAAAATATGTGCTGCATGTGTTTGTGTGTGCGTGTGTGTGTCAGGTGTGACCGAGGAGAACCTGTGTAAGCTCCTTCAGCATGCCAGCATCCCACCAGAGGACAGTGACATCATTTCCAACATGGCCCACATGGGCGTGCCCATTGTCTCTGAGGTGAGCCGCCCTGACCCAGGACCAGCTTACAGAGTCTGAACATCTTATCACAAACCGTCGCCATTGGCAGGGTATCTGCAGGTCCTTAAGATGTCTAAAAATGTCATAAAATAAACATAAAACAACAAATTTAAGGCCCTCAAATTGCTTTAAATAGAGTTATTAGAGATGCTATTTTTTCACAATAACAGGTTTCTTTGCGCTGCATGATAATACAGAACAGGGTTAGTAGTACAATATGAATCCTATTGGCTTTCCTAAACACAATTTGACTTCATACTATTAATTTCCTGTTGTTTTCCGATCCTGCCAACAGTTTCAGAACTTCCATGAGCTATGTTCAGTCAGAAATTATCTGGTTTTGTCAGCTTTGTTTCTTTATTTTGGTCTTTAAATTGGTCTTAAATTAAATTAAATTAAAGGTAACTTTAAAAAGCAGATATCCTGTCATGAATGGGACAGGGATGTGGGGATCACAAAACTGATTTCAGATCACCGTCTAAAAGCAACATGCACTGCATACTTGTCTCTTCGTGAGCAAGCATATTCAAAAGACTGTCACTTTCAACTCATCTGTGTGCTTAGTTTGGGACATGTCTTAGTAACAATACATATTGTGGGATGACATCATTTCATTGGTTTCCAACACAAATCAGCTTACTTGTTTTGTGTCATTAATGTGTTGGTACCCATGCAGTGATCTGCCTTGTTCTGCCTTGTTGCATTGGAACTAAGCAGAATTATCTCAACCCAACAGTACAATTTTCACTTGTCTTAAGAAAAATATTTTAAGACAGAAGAGGAGACTAAATAACTTAAGATCGTCATTTTGGGCAGACGCACAGACGTGTTGAAAATGACACGCTCTTAAAAATGTTGAATCTCCCAAATCTGGCAGTGAGTTGCTCTATTGCCGTGTGAATAGAGAAACCAAGAGTGTTTAATCAGCCCGTCTCTCTGCAGGGCATCGCCAAGAAGGCCAAGAAGGCCGACCGCAAGGAGCGAATCAGTGAGCAGACCTACCAGCTCTCCCGGTGGACTCCGCTCCTCAAGGACATCATGGAGGTACATCTCATCAACTGTGTTATTATTTTGTCACTTGTTTGAGTGCAACTTGATAGTGGTTGTAGAACTAATTCTCTCAACCTAGATTTTCCCAGGTAGTCCGAGTATTCGCATTCTCAATCTTACACTGCAAAAAAAATATCCACCTTAACAAGATTTTGATAATGTGTAATCTAGTGTTGAGTCTAAAAACGTTATTTTTCTTAAAGCAGGTGATAAAATCTTCCAATGAGGAGAGATAGTCTCTCTTGTTTCCTAGTGCAAATCAACTTGTTTCAAGAATTCTCTTGATATTAATAGGGTCATTTGCCTTATAGTGCCTTGTTTCAAGATACTGACACTTGCTTCTCGAAAATTCCTGAAATGGCATTGGAAACACGTGGAATTATCTCATCCCATTGTCAGAATATTACACTTGTTTTAAGAAAAATAACATTTTGAGACTAAAATGAGATTAAATGCCTTGCTAAGCTGGACATCTTTTGTAGTGTATGGTCACAAGCCCACTTCTCTGACAACATTTAAGGCCTAGATAGTATTTTGAACTGGAAATTGAACTTGAGGAAATTTGTTCCTGGTGCAAACTGTCATAACATCCATCTTGTCTTCCCACAGGATGCCATTGAGGACAAACTTGACCCAAAGCAGTACCCGTACATTTCCCAGCGACAGGCGTCCTCCAAGTCCAGCGCTCCATCCAGGTATGAAGTTGATCTGATCTCATCCCGCTAAAGAAAAATAAGATTTCAATACTGCGTCGCAGTGAATGCTCATTTGTTTCCATCTCTCTCGTCTCGCAGCGCTCGCTATGGTAACTGGCACAAGAACAAGGGTCCTACAGAGATGAAGACGGGGCCCAGGATCATCGTCTTCATCATCGGAGGCATGACGTACAGTGAGATGCGTTGTGTCTACGAGGTCACCCAAGCCAACGGCAAGTGGGAGGCCATTGTCGGTGAGTTTGCTTAATATACAGTAGCTTTACTTTTTTTGTGCCAATATTCAGTATCTATAAATTTGATTGTTTTCCTGTCAAAAAATAACAAGTATTCAGTGTTTCCCCCAGAATTGTATTCTTGTCAGCTGGAAAAGCCTCTGAAACAGCATTTAGACCATCATGGGACACTAAAACTCTCCATTGGAACCAGGATGATAATACTACTGCTAATACTATTACAACTACTAACAATAATGATAATAATAAACTTATTCCAATTCCAATATGTGTTTGGATTGAAGCTGCAGATATCCATAATTTGTGCCCATATTTACATTTAAATTGGACCATTTTCATGCCAAAAAAAATCAAGTATTCAGTGTTTCCCCCTGAATTTTATTCTTGTCAGGGTGGAAAAGCCTCTGAAACAGCATTTAGACTCTCCATTGAAACCCAGGATACTACTAATACTACTACTAAAAACATATTGATTGATACTTGTGTGGAATCCAATCAAAATGTTAGTTTCAGCTCATTAGAATCAATTCGGGTTCATGGCTTCCCATAGACCACCAGTGTAAAACTGCTGAATTGAATTCTACAATAAATATGTAATCAATCAAACTGCATCATATCCATCATATGAGAGGTTGACGACACTTACTAATCAATATCTAATTTTTTTTAATAAATTGCCAATATCGGCCCCAGATATCGTCCATCAGCAAACCAATATATCTGTCTAACCCCAGTTTTAATTTAACATAACAGATTTTTCTATACCAGTATTTCTCATCTGATCTAGAATTCATGACATCTTACGTAAGGAGTTTTGACAATACATTTTATAGCATTTTTGTCCACCAGCATGAATTGGCAATATCATGGTATGAAGCAATAAAAGCTGGATAAATCCTCCCCAGTGTTTGGATCTTGCTGATGTGTCTATATGGCGCTGAGTGGAGATGGGTGGAAATCTTATAGTTATGTTTCCTCCGCAGCTGATTCAGCAGCTTGGGAGAGTGTCTCTATAATAGCATTAATCACTTTCTGTCAGAGAGCTGATATGCTGTTGTGACTCGGAGGGAGTGGATGCAGTATCAGATACAGGGACAGTGGCAGGAAGGGAAAAAAAGAACAACTGAATCCGCACAATCCAAAGCCAGTTCAGATTTAATTTAAGACAACACTCATATTGACTTCTCAGGACGGCCAAGTTTTTGGATCATTTGTGATGTGTATAGTCTTTTTGTTTTTGCATTTGAAAAGTCCATTTCCAAAACGTTGTCCGTGCATATTGGGGGGGGGGGGGGGGGGGGGGATCCTCCACCATCCTCCATCTTGTCGTCATGTTTCTTTCATTTATTGCTCACATTTTTGTTTAACTTGTAAATCACTTTGTAACTCTGCTTTGATAAGAACTCGATGAATAAGAAGTAGTAGTAGTAGTAATAACAATAATTATCATTAACTTTGTATAACAGCTTTTCAAAAATGTGGGTTTTTTTGTTCAGAAAATAAATAAATAAATAAATGAAGACTACTACTACTACTACTACTACTTCTACTACTACTACTACTAATAATAATAATCATAATAACAATAATCAAAGACTTGTAAAAAGGGACAGTTTTCATTTTGTGCTATCAATTATTTTGTAATGTATATGTCTGTGTAGATGCAAATGTTTTTTTTTGGGTGTGATGCCACCAACCAATTTCTTCAGAAAAAAACTGCCTAAGGAACAACCTTTGAACCAGAACCCTCTAGAGTTGTCAGGCTTTGTCCCCCTGTAGGTTCCACCCACATACTCACTCCCACCAAGTACCTCAAGGAACTGCAGCACCCAGACTTCCTGGACCCCAACACCCCACCAGAGGGCACCGAGGAGCCGCCTGCAGAATGAAAACACACTCTGAAGTAAACACACAAGTCATGCTGTGATTTGTGATTCCCTGTGTTCTCCCATATCAACCCACCTGCCCACTGTCCTGACTTTGGATTGATCCCCTTTGCATTTAGAATTTATTACAACACGCTTTGACAGGATATACTGTGGCTGTTGATGGACACATTTGATGTTGTGGGGATCAAATCTGTGACCTTTCCCTTATGTGACAGTCTCTCTAACCATTAGGTCACTTTGCTGCCTTTCCTTGTGTTGTGAACTTTCTGATCCTATTCCTTGTGATTCATTGTATCTTAAAGGAATTCATATAATAGGTTTTTAGTAGATTGTCCTGTTGGTCAGCTTACCTGTTAAGTGATGAGAACATAGACACCAAAATCATCCATGTGTCCCCAGTAGATCGTTGGATCCGGTGCTCCATGCTAACACTTACAGAGATAGTAGGCCACTAGCATTATCTCAAAAGTGAGAAAGTGAGAACTTGTGGAAACTCTAAAGCTAAATGGTAATTAATCTTAAATGATATACAGCTAAGTTAGACAGTTTTGTGTAGGAGACTGGTAAAATTTACACAAAACATGATTCAAAAATAGCATACTGTTTTGAACTAGCAGGGACTACTTTCCTTGTTTCCATAGGAAGTGAAAAATCACTGCATAGCAGATGAATACATGGTTTCTCACCTGAAATATTGAGCTAGGCTAATACTATTTAATTTTTATCTGAATCTATGCCATATAATAAAACCACTGACAATTTTTTATTAGTAAGAGGTCAGTGTTCTTACTTTGGATAATGTTAGTCGCCTACTATCACTCAACATAGTGTATGCTAAAGTGTTAGCATGGAGCACTGGAGTGAACAATCTACCGGGGACACATGAATGAGACTGTTCTCAGCACTTAAGGGCTAAAATGACCAACGGGGCAAACTCCCATAAACGTGGTGTATTCCTTTAAGGTTCAGATTGTATTTAACGACTTGACCATCATCACCTTAAATGGAGATATTGTGTATATTTCTAACTCTAACAAAGAAAACGATTGTCTCTGTCACATGAAAACCCCATATCTCTAAATATTCAACTTTTCAGGTAGAAAAACAGACTTGTTTTTAGCTTAACCACAATGCATTTTTTTTTTCCAGTTTATCCAGTGGGGTTTTGAAAGAGTTCCATAAGTCCAAGGTGTCAGAATTTTCTCAAACCCTAGAAGACGACCATATAATCCGTCAATGGAAGTTAAAACACAAAAATCACCAAAATTGGAGATATGCGGTTTTCTCGTGACAACAACCATCTATGATCTTTGATTCTGATTATGATCTATGATGATGTGATTTTCAACTTTGTGTCTCGGCCAGTGAAAAATACCCTCCATAGTCATCTTTTTCTCTTCATGTATCTTCCTGTCTGACCTCTGTGACTGTGTTGTATCTCATCCTCCCTCTGTATTCCCTCCAGGACCTTCTTTATGATTTGTTTCTTCACACTATTGCTGTTTTGCTGTTTTTCTGTTTCCTTGTCTGTAGTCGTTCAGTTCTCCTTTCCGTCCCAAATTGTGTGTCTGGCCTTTTTCTGCTGCGTTCAGCCACATCCTTACACTGAGAAATGTCACTGTTATACCCCACTGTACCTCTGAATGTCACACTAGTACCTGGAATCAAGTCTTTGTGGAAGATGTTTTGCTGTCTTTGTATTTTTATCCATGTGCTGATCTGTTGGTTAAGCAATGCATTCTGAACCGAAGGTGTTGTAGCTTACATTTTCAAACAACAATATTGTATTTGTTACAAAAAATGTTGGTAACACTTTAATTTTCCGGGTCTGCAATTTCCTAATAATTTCCTAGAAAGGAACTGTTCATTTCTTAGGGAGTTTCCTGGAAAGAAACCATGAAATTATGTTCTAATTATAGGGGAAATAGAGAAAGAGTTCAATAGTAGTTGGTAGTTGGTAAGTACCTGGTAATTTCTTCTGGAGTTTCCAAGACAGAACCATGAAATTATGTAGTAGATATAAAGAAAATTTGAAATTAGAGGAAGAAATTCAACAAATGACTATATTACATAATTACATGAATAATGACTTGGGTTACCAGATTGACCTCTGCCTGTTATTTTTCCACTAAATAGTTTATGGTTTTACAGTTCTTTCCAGGAAACTCTTTTAGAAATGTACAGTATCTTATCAATTCCACCAAACAGACTGCTGACATTTTCTATAGAACTACTGCATCATGTCATAGTTCTTTCCAGGAAACTTCCCAAGAAATTAACAGTTCCTTTCTAGGAAATTATTAGGAAATTGTTACCAAAATGTTCTTATATTGTGTTGCACATTACATATGAGGGCTGTTTTCTTTCTTTACACATTATTATCCTGGACTTACAGAACGTCCCCATAGGTCGATGCATGGATTAACTGATTATAATAATGATAGTGAACATGTTTTTCTGTCTTTCTGTGTTTCAGGATCAACTGAAATCTTCACCCCTTCACGCCTTCTAACAGCCCTCAAAGACTTGGAGAAACCAGACCAGACAAGCTAAGAACCTCCTGTAGTGCGCATCTTCATCGCTCCTATAGCGGATACACAGCACAGCATACACAGCCTTCCCTTCCCTCTGCATGACATGTCAAGAAATAACACATATTTCAATCATATCCCACTTATAGTCTTAGTGTTATTTCAGTCAGCAAGTTAACTCATAAACCAAATAGTGTTTCGAGCCACTGTGTGTTGAATCTTATGAGTGTGTAGACGTCCCGCTCGCTAAGTTTATTAAACTTTATTGGAAGAGCGGGGGATTGGATTTGTGTTGATATTGCGTCAGGGCGGATGGGGACTTTCTCAGGATATTTTTGTTTTCTTTTACAAAAAAAGTAATGCGTGCGAATTAGATTAGATGATCGGATGAGATTCCGGGGGAACGGAAACTGAAGAATGATTTGCTTCGGGCGTCATATTCTAGAACTGTCGCTCCAGTGCTTCAGAGGTATAGAGGAACAAAACGGGGCTTTTTTGTCATCTTTTGACATTTCACTTCCCATTGAAAAGACTTTCATAGATTCAACAGTTCCCATCACTTTTATTATAATCTCTCCCGTACCAATAAACAAAAACGGCCTATCATCTTCCTGTATTCTACTGGAGCATACCATTTTATAATTGGTAAAAAAAAATAGATATCTGCGTAGCCTATATGTATTTAGCAGTTTACATAGCAACTATGCCATACTGTATAAATGTTTGATTTGCAGTGATGTGTCTTGGGAAATGCCAATATGAAGCCACTATAACGGATGGTAAATTCAGCTGTAGCGTAGCAATAATGCCAGGGGGATCGACGATTTTAAAGATGCTTAATTCGTTTCATTGTTTTTCCCTGTCCAATGATTGTTTTATGGCATTGCAGTGTTTTTTCCAGTAGAGATTCAGTTTCCACTCAGTTCCCTATGTGTTTGACCATCATGTTGTCATTGGTTATTGCTGTAGTGATTCTTTGTAACTAGTAATCCACTGTGTGTGAAGAGAGATATCAGTCTTTATCAGAAGCCTGTGCTGTGAACATCCATGAACAATACTTGCTGCAATATGTACGTTAAGCTAATAAAGTGGCTTCCATTAAACTTAAACTTGGTTGTGCAGTTTTGTATCACACTGCTGTCGGTCTCATGTTGTGACTTTTGATTGTATTTGTGCTCATCAAGTATTGTTGGCGGCTATATTTCTGTCTTTTTTTGGCTTGGTCTCCCTCTTAATCCCTGTTCAAACCTGCTCAATGACAATATTTGCAATGTTAATATCACCAGACATGGAAAAGGCAACGCTGTAATACCACATGAAGCCACCGGAGAGAGTCTTTGCCACACAGTTTGATGAAAGCGGTTTGAAACAGTGGGGGTGGGGGTGGGGGTGGGGTGGGGGGCAATGAAGCACTTCTATTACGAGAGCTTTGAAGCATGTGAACTCAGCAGTCATTGAAAGACTATTTTTAGAGTCATTTCTCCACACGCAGCTGCATTGATGTTTCGATCAACGTGATTTTTGATGGCGTATGAGGGATAGAACGAGAGCGAAAAGGAATTATGAGTCGTTTGGGTTTCCGATCAGCGGACTAAGACTCTATATTTCAAAAACAGAAATCCTCTCCCCTGTTACATTTTACGCAAAAAATAATTCCCAGGACTAAAATCCGACCTGTGCTATTCCGCCTGGAGAGTAAACAGTTACAGCCGCGCCGTCATACTTCCTTTTAGAAACGCTCTGCCTTCTATTTATGCAATCCTGTAGTGTGCTCAAGGCCACAGGGAGGGAGGGAGGGATGGAGGGATGGAGGGAGGCGGTATAAGATGTTCTGAGTCATTTCAACACTATGGAAACCAGGATTTTTTTTTTTTTTTTTACAGCGTACAACATCTGAAAAAAATGTCCACGTCTGCTGAGGTAGCACCACCCGCGGAACACAACAGAAGAATGGACTTATGTAACGCCAATGCAAAGCAAAGTACAGAGGGGAATTCCACAATCCCGGAGTTTTGAAGACTTTATTTCCTTTTTCTCCAAATGCATGTATGCAGACGTGAGGAAAACAGTGTCAAGCATTTGCCAGTGGGGGGGGGGCCTATAGCGTTTGATTATACCCCCCTCCCTATGAGCCAAGTGCTGTAGATGCGCTACAGAAGCTTGTTCTGCAGAAGCTGGAGCTCTGCTATTCAGTCCAGCGTATTGCCATGTTTCTCTCAACACGGATGACCTGTATACAACAGAGAATGAAGAGACGGCGAGATAAGATACTGAGGTTACACTGGCGGGGGGTCACATGTTGTCGTTCCAGTCTAGTATCTCATGGGGTTCGTCCATTTATCCTAGTACTGCACTGCAAAAAAATGCCCATTTTAACAAGCCATTTAGTCTAGTATGGAGCCTTCAAATCTGTTTTCCCTTAGAATAAGTGAAGAAATCTGACGTAATTTCACTTGTCGCTAATGAAGTTTCACCTGTTTTGAGAATTTTCTTGAAAGGAGTGATGATATGTTGAAATAGGGCAGATCACTCCACTAGTTGATTCCACTTGTTTCCAGTGCATTACTTTTTGTGGTAACTGGTACCTTAACATGTAAAATTTGAATGTCGATACTTTTATTTCTCTTTCATATTGTTTCATTTTTGTTAGAGCAAATGTTTTAAAAAGTAGAAAATAGTGGAAATCCCGCAGCATCTCATGCAGCATCTGCTGCATGTTTTTGAAGTGGGGGAAGCAAAACTACTCCAAAGAGTTTCTTTTAATAGAGTAACTTTACTTTTACTTTTTAAGGTAAGTAATGAAGTAAAGTAACTACTTCCCCCAACACTGTTCCAGTGCAAACCGACTTGTATCCTTTCCTTTTTGTAAGGCTTTGTGATGCCCAAACAAATCAGTGCGCGGGTTCCTCTGTTGTCTAATGTTGTATGATTCATGTGAACCTACTCCGCTGAAGAAACCAACCACAATTTTGGCAAGACACGCACAGTATCACTTAAAAGCTTAAAATGACTTTCAAGGGGGCCTCAGCCAATAAAATCCATCTCTTGCTGGGGGTGGGGCTTCCCCAAATCAGTGCTTTTGATGCTTCATATTTAACCATATTTTATTCTGCTTTATTCTGCCATATTTCAAGAAATCTGCATTGGAAACAAGTGGAAGTATCTCACCCTTATGCCATGTTATTCCCAAAAATATGATTTTAAGACTCAATGCCAGACTAAAAGACTTGTTAAAATGCAGATTTTTTTTTACAGTGTGACAGCTCTGATGGGAGACGGGAGGGGGGGAACATACAGGAGATTTTAGCAGCTACATCAGCCACAAAGGGATTACATAATTCTGTTCAAGTCGGACAAAACTGTCTAACCTCTCGCCAGTTATATACACGTCTATAAATCTATATACAGCTGTTTTTCTATACAGGGACAAGATATATATATATATATATATATATATATATAATTTCTGGACAGCATTTCTGCATTCAAAAAACACATCATCTCATTTATACAGCATTCAAAACACTATGTATGTCTCCATCAGCATCATGTGTTCACCTCTTCAACACCTTAGCATGGCATTACTCACACATCCATGTCACTCAGCTCCTACAGTGTCGGCTATTATCTCACACTGTAGTGGGATTACGTAATCAGATTACAAAAATAGAATAATAATCAGACCAAAATACTTTATACGGTTATTGTCTCTATTTGGACTACTTCATTCTAGTGTATTACTTTAGATTACTGTTAGAGTAATGAAAAAAAAAGGATATTAAAATAGTGTCTCAGCCTTATTAACATGCAACTGACTGTCCTCCTCTCCTCTACAGTAGTGGTTTTCAACCTTTTTTGGGTTGGTCGACACCCAAAAACAAAGTGACGCCCGCTCCTGTCACCCTCTGCTGCAAGCATTAACATGCAGGTGGGTGAACTGATGATATTGTACTTGATTCATAATTAGAAGAGTACTGGAGGCTGTAAATAGTCATTATGTCACAAGAAAAGCACAAAACATATCACAAAGATGATCATTTGCATATTAGAAATATATATTTTGACATTCCTTAAATTATCCGGAGACCCCTCCGAAGTCATCTCGGGACCCTCCCGGGTGTCCGACCACAGGTTGAAAACCACTACGCTACAGCACAAACAGGCCCATTAAAGGTAGGTAATTACTGAAGATAATCAGGGGTTTAGAGATCAATTCAATAGTGTACATCATGGTCAGTAGAATCAACCTGATTAGGAAGGATAGGAAGATATGCTCTTTTGAAGAAAAACAAAGAAAAAAAGCAAAGCATACATTTTCTGAAAATATAACTGATTTCTTTATATTGGTGGTGGTTTGCCTTACGATGATCATAGTTTACCCTCCTTTTTATTTACCACTACATCACTGTTGATAAGTCACTGCCCCAATTACATTCTTGGAGTAATCAGCCAAACATTGAGGTCCAGATTCACTAAGATCACGTTGTAAGGGCAATCTACGTTTTCGTCTTATTGACTAAGAAATTTGTGCAAATCATGTTGTGGTGCAAATAAGAGCAAGAAAGAGCATTGAGCAAGCAAATGTCCTCCTTCATCACCAATTGCAAGTGCAAATTGCTTCAGTCGAATTCGAAGACGAATCTGCCAAGGCTGGCACCCTTGCACCCTAAAGCCCCTTTATAATTGGATGTGATCTTTTTTATTTTCAAGGATATATTTGTTGGTATTTTAATTGAAATTGACAAAACTTAAGCAACATAATTCAATAAATGAGTGATGAAAGAAAAAAAAGTAGCCATTGTGAATGGACAAGCTCTTTGTGTGTCAAATTTCAAAGGATCTTACTGTACTGTATATATAATAATTTGGGGTGAGTTGGTATTGTGAACTGTTGTGAATTTGGCAAAATCTCAATTTGCATTATTATTATGTGGGCAAAATAATGAGATTTACATATAATTTCCACATGTATGACCATGACAGGAACAAAGACGCTTTATTTTTTTGAGCTTTCTACTTGTGAATAGTAAGTGGCCAGCATGGCGCTCTGATTTGATCATTTTGCTGCAGAAACCCTTAGTGAATCTGGGCCTGACTCTCTCATGCTGTTCACACCTTCATCATTATGACAGAATAGTGATACTCCAGCCTGAACCATGTTTCCTGTAACAGTGCATCAGCAGCACATTGATTCATTACGGAGGCTCGGTCCTCATCAGCATGCCACAGAGCGCAGGATATAGATATGCTAATTAATGTAGGACCTTCATTGATCTCAACTGTGTAGGTGTTCCAATGTGGTTTCACATACTGTATGGCACATATTTCAGGGCATGTGGGGAAGACATGAAATAAAATGGAAATGTATGAATTTAAATGACAGAATTGATGTAAAATTGTGTTATACTCTTGGAAAATATCACCCGCTCTTATACTGTACACTATCCAATGTTACAAAAAGTCATATGGAATCATCTCATGTAGTGGCTTTAAGCTATCTGTACAAACTATCATACAACTAATGTTACCGTATCATAACTATTAATGTAGATATGGCAATGTTGCTAAAATACTGAAGAGATTTTACAAAATGGATTTATAGAGAATAACTGACTATGATCTGAATTAAACATATCTGCTCTCAAAAGAAAAGCACCATTTTTGGTTGACATGAAGACCTGCTAATGTACAAATATCATACCTGTGGGGATTTGGAGATTGGGGAGGTTTGATTTCCAAAATCATAACAGACTGATTAAAGAACCAAAGGCTTCAATTCAATATATCATCTTGGTAAATGCTCCTTATTAAGGCAGAGTATTAGGGTATTTGTCAACATTTTTCCATGATATGCTGGTTGAGATGGGAATAATGAGTTGTCCTTTTTTTTTATCTTTTATTTATCAGGGTAATTCTACAAAACCTGAGTCAAATAGTATTTGTAAAAAAAAATCTTAGTTTGTTTTAACTTGCTACTAAGTTATCTAGGTTAGCTAGTTAGCTTGCTGACCTTCCAAGTTCAAACTAGCCATACAAGCCTATAGCTATCTAGGTAAGATAGTTAGCTAGCCTGCTGACCTTCCAACATCATGAATGCCATTGTCATGAATGAATGAAAAAAATAATTCATTATCATTTATATTTTTTATTTATATTTTGAACAGAGTTCCTACTTTGCTGTTCAGGTTTACCAGCTAGCTAACTTGTGTTCTGAAAAACTGGAATGAGATTATTTCTGCCTCCAGAGCAGCTCTGCCTCTGAGAAATGTCTGTAGAACTAAAACTCCAATCTGCTTGCAAATTGACTTTCAAATATGTAATGTGATTTTCTAAACTGGTTCTTATGTTGTCCAATTTGTCTTAAATCAAATTCTAAAGATAATTTGCAAACACTATTTGACCTAGGTATGACTTACATGGCGAATATCAATATGTCTTGTTCAATTTAAGTTGTGCAAAGCTCTGAAAGTGCAATCAACAAATACCCCACACGTCCTTCCAGTTATCCATTCCCTGAAACTTAACAGAAGATCTGAGGGCCATGATTAGAGGGCAACATCATATAATGATCATACGGTTCCCTCCAAGCAAACACTATCCTCTTAAGCCAAGCTGCATAAAGTGCAAAGTCCTCCTACTAGAGTCCCGGCTCAAACACCAGGAAGTCAATGTGATCCTTCTCTTTGGTCTTGAAGGCCTCGGCGATGATCCGGGCGGCATCCTTGTGCTCACGACCCCTCAGGGAAACGCCATTGACCTCCAGGATGACCTGACCCACCTTCAGCTGGCCACAGCTATGGGCCGAGCCTCCTTTCTGTTGATGGAGGAAAGGGGAGAGAGAGAAGGCAAACGACATTTAGCTATAGTTAGAAAGACATGAGAGGAGTAGGAAGATGAATGAGAGGCTGAGGAAAGTGAAAGATCGCTGCCAGTCGATGACTAAGACAAGTTCTTTGTCAGTAGAAAGTCTGTCTGTGTGTGTTCTTGTACAGTGCTTGTATTCTTATCAGGACTAAATGTCCTTACAAGGATAAAAAGATGAGTAAAATCGTGCAAAGTGAGGACATTTTGCTGGTCTTCATTTCTACAAGGGGTTAGATTAGAGTTCGGACTTTGGTTTAGGGTTTTGGTTAGAATGAGGATTAGCTGTAGATTAGGGTAAGGTTAAGGTTAGCGTTAGCAAGGTGAAAGTAACAAATTACATGTACTCTAGTTACTGTAATTGAATATCTTTTTTTGTCTACATTTTTTGAAGTCAGTAATTTTACTTTTAGTAAAGTGTGCACCACATCCGTTACACATTTTGTAGAAATTAGCATCAGAAACTGGCCTAATCATAAACTGCATCAAGCCTGCACAAGCATGCTGAGGAAACATTAACAACCGAAACATTAAATGCTGAAATTTATCCATGAAAGTAGCTTATTACTTAGCATTAGCCATCTATCAAGCTACAGTATTATTGATTTGTGTTAGCCCGTTTGTTGTCTGGCTAGGTCGCTAACCTTGTTAGCTAACTGAATAGCTAATAGCAAAAGAAACATCATTGTAGCAATGTTATTGTAAAAGGGGATGGACTTTTTCAGGGTGTTTTTTGGTGTTTTTTTTTTTATCAGATTGCATAATCATATTTTATAATGGTGAACATAATCAATAACAATGTGTAATATCACATACTGTCCTATACTATTTAACAATCTCTGTTTTTTGCCATAGTAACTCAATATCTTTTACTCTCACTACATTTTAAATTAGCTATTTTTTTTACTTTTACTTGAGTATACGCCAATCATTTTGCATAACTACAATTTCAGCAAAGTTACAGTACTTAGACTAACAGCTCCACTTGAGTGGGATATTTTGGTACTCTTTCCACCCCTGCATTTAGATATATTTAGAAAGAAATGAAAGGAGGCTGTTGAGGAAAGTGAAGGATGCGAGAGTCGATGACTAGAGTCTGTGTGTGTGTGTGTGTGTGTCTGTGTGCACACTGTGTTGAAAGACCATTAGCTCCTCCTCTACTATGGAGCCTAACACAGCCACAGGGTTAATCCATCCATCCATCCATCCATCCATCCATCCATCCAGCCATCCATCCATTCATTGATCCATCCTCCACTCCTGATATGGCTGAGACCGTAAAACAGCACAACTGCCAAAACTGCCTGATTCAGTGTAATCCTCAGCGCTAAACGTGTTTATTTGCATCCAATTTAATTTATTATTTGGCATCCAATTACTTAAATCATCATCAAAAGGCATATGGGCTGATGATAATGGCTAAGAAACTCAATAGGACACATTCTTCCCCCCTCATTCTACAACTGTCACTGGAGCTGCTCAGTGGCCAACAGCAGACTGTGGCTATACTGGGCAGCTGCCAGTTGTAAGTGTGTGTATGTATGTAACTCTACCTGTTTCCTATGTATTGCAATAAGAATGTCGTCTCTGTACTTTTTCCTTGCTACCTGAATGATCCCATTGACTGCTGCAACCAATTCAGAACAGACCTGATCGTTATAAAATCACCGCCTTCTGATAGGACGGGGATATAATTGGCTACATGTGCATGTATTCCTGTCTGGTGTCATGCTGATTATAGGCGGACGTTGTGTTTGAGGAGCCGGTAAATGACTGTGTGGGTCGTCAGCGGACTGACTGACATTCGCTGTCATTCATTGTCCCCCTAGATTCACGGAGGCGGGCGAAGGCAGGCATTGTTATGGAAATCTCTCTGCACAGTCACGAAAACTCCTCAAGGATGCCCATGCGCATCAAAGAGAGACTGGAGGGAGGAGGAGGGGGGCAGGGGGGGGGGGGCTGAGGTGACCGAGGCTGTAAGTCACTCAGCGATCAGTCGATGTTATCGCCTCTCAATACACCCCCACCCATAAAACACTTCTGTTACGTGTTATGGAAATTTCCCCTCGCTGCTTTTCTGTCTTTGGTATGCCGCCGGACTTCACAAAAAAATGGTGAAAGGCGGCAGAGTGAGATATCAACAGGAAGGACTTGTGTTTGCAGATTGCTTTAGAATGCTGTCAGTGCAAAACAAATGCAAATGCAAGCTAATAATGGTGCGGAGGGAAGATTGAGTTTCTATTAAAAAGCAGAGAGGGAAATGGAAATGTACTGGAGTCACATTTTGTCTGTGTAATGTCAGATGGTGAGTTGTGTAAGTCAGTGTTTTGGACAAAGTGATGCAGGACTGGTTCCTCTATTCTAGGGTCAGACTAATATGGGGCTGATATTGGTCTTTTATAAAATGTCAAATTATTATTATATGATGCAGTTGGATTGACTGAATTACATATTTATTGTAGAATTGATCAATAATACACTGGTTGTCTATGGGAAGTCTGAATTGATTCTAATGAGACATTTTGATCTGATTCCACACAAGCATGCATGTTATATCCTTATTGTTATTATGGTTTCATTATGGTTTCATTGTGGTGACAGTCAAAATACTGGGGGAAACACTGAATACTTGAAATTTTC
Source organism: Centroberyx gerrardi (assembly GCF_048128805.1). Lineage (NCBI taxonomy): Eukaryota > Metazoa > Chordata > Actinopteri > Beryciformes > Berycidae > Centroberyx > Centroberyx gerrardi. The sequence continues at coordinate 4,918,670 of NC_136004.1, read as the reverse complement.
TGGAATTTTTAAATGTTATGAAAATGTTAAAATTGAAAGATATTGAATATCGGCACAAAATATCGACTATGGGGAGCTTCAATCCAAAAATAGTGGTATCGGTATCTTGAAAAAGCCCATATCAGTTGAATCGTACTCTATTCCTCTCTCACCTGTATGGTGACTATGCGTGGCAAAGGCTGCCGTGTGTTGGCTCCTCCCTCTATAGCGATGCCAAGGGTGGTGGCATTTTTCAACACTCGTACCAGGGTGGTGGCTGGCACCGGGACCTGGAGCGGGACCGGGGAGCCGGTCTGCTGGGCATCAGATAGAGACACAAAGTGATGAGGGGTTGAGATTAAAGTAAGTAATAAATACGTAAAACTTTATTTCTAAAGCAACCTGAGTTATGTGTCAAGCGTCATTATTTTGTTTTATTATGTTTTGTAGATCTTAGGGATGGGACGATATATCGAAATTCAATATATCGCGATACAAAAATGTGACAATACATATCGTGGGGCAGAAAAATCGCCACATTAGCTCCATTTTATTCTGCTGTAGTAATCACAATCATGGTTTGACCATCACAATTTCACAAGCTCTTCATCAGAATTATATTATTTTCCCTTTGCAATGACATTTTTAAATTGTTGTTTACATTTTAGAAAGCCAATGCCATCGCTAGAAAGATTTGTGTCTCAGAAATAAACATAATTCTGCACAGTCAGACTTTTTTTTTGTTGTCATTGAACTTTTATTTATTACATCATATCGTGGTTGTATTGAATCCAATATTGCATATCGTATCGTAACGTATCGCAACGTATTGAAGCATATCGTATCATATCATATCGTATCACATTGTATTGCATCGTATCGTCTTATCGTATCATGAGATAAGCATATGTTCCATCCCTAGTAGATCTAGATCAAATAGCACTTGCAAATAAGTCTCAGTGTTTGTTTTTACCTGCTTGGAGCACCAAATTTGCCTAATAGAATGATAAATGAGTGCGAGAACATTAAGGCTATTTGAAAGTCAAATTTAGTACACTTTTCCGTGGTTAACACCTTGTTTGACGCCATCTGAATGGTGATGATACGGTAAATGCCACCCATCTGGTACTCTAATTAGGTTAAAGCTTGCCAAGAATGATTTTCAAATTATGCAGTGGTTACATTGTAATGAAAAACAATGCTCCGTTTCTCGTGACTAGGACAGCCTTGAGGGATAAAAAACACTGCGCTCACACAGTTCCACAGACTGTTCTGGCATGCTGAGCCAATGGAATATGACAGTCAAGGAAGACAAATGGTGCGCATTCAAAAAACAATACTGAGGCTTCATCCTTACTTCCAGGTTTTTATGTTTTTTTATCCTTGTATCAATGCAGAATATAAGAGATATGCACTGCACTGTTTAGGCACCAAGTCCTTCCTCAGTGTTAAGGCCTTGGTGCTGAAACGTTTGTACTGTGCATCTCTTTTATATTCTGCATTTATAAATTGCTTTTTCAGTACGCACCCATTTGTATTCTTTGTTTCTCATGATAATTCTCTAAAATGCTCTAATTGGATCTAGATGATCCCAACTGACTCAAGAAAATTATTGGAACAAGTTGATTTGCATTGGAAATAAGTTAAATTATTTAACTCCATTTGTTTTGTTTTTTCATGTGTAAGAAAAAAAACAAGATTTTACCATGGTGCTGGGCACTATCAAACTTAATCTCTATGTGATTTCTACAAATCATGTCCGTTCTTTATTGAGCATTGTTTGATTAATAAAAGGAAATACAACTTCTATTATTGTGGAAATATAACTATGAATCACATTCACATCTTTGCTGCAATTTTTCACACTACTCCCATAGTCCTTTTCCTGTATGCAAATTAATTTTGAGAGAATGAACTTCTGGGTTCTTCATCTATTAGTCTGGATGGACTGCTGCCACACAGTGATGTACTAAATCCTTTTATGACTGTAAGACAACACATACTGTGGCAATTTATAATAAATCACATTGTTGTATAAACAGTACTTCTATGTTATAAGCTATGTTTGCCAGTAACTGTATTCTCCATAGAAGAGATGAAGGCAGCTGATCAACCAGGGAGCCAGAGAGCTGAGATCACATTCAAATAAACTGAAAAATAATTTATAAACTGATTAGTCAGGTATATAAGTCACTGCGGGACTGGACACAATCTGGATTAAAGGATTTGTTAAGGTGGATATTTTTTGCAGTGTGAGGCCCTCACCTGTCTGGAGGCTTGTGGAGGAGGTGCGTGGGCCCCCGGCGGCTCCGGCTGGCCCTGCTGGTTCTTGCTGGGTCGAGGGCTGCCGTCCTTGCTGAGCCCCCCCGCCTCGGCGATGTCCACCCCGCTGTCCTCACTCAGAGTCTGGCCGCTGTCCGACAGCTGGGACAGCGTGGCTCCTAGACGGGACACTTCGCTGTTAGTATGCAAACACAAAGTAAATACGGCACCAGCAACACAAGGAACCAGCTCATGCCAGATTTATTTTCTGCCACCAGAGAAACACTGTCTGATGTCGGTCCAAACATTTGAGCCATGTTGTCCTCAATGCTTTGCAAAAACAAATATACAGGATTGGCAAGTAATCCAGATTATCACCTTCACTACAGGATATTTTCTTCAAATTATCTTACTGCACTGACAGATAATTTTGTTAATTTCAGTTGATTCATGTCAATATGACTTTCAAGAAATAATCATGTTTCAGCAAATGCCTTGAAGTTAACTATCCTGAAAAAAGTACAATTTATTGAAGCCAGCAAAATTATATACCATTGCAGTAGGATAATTTTACTAAAATAGAGTGAAGTAAGCTTGATATCTCTGGATTTGAGACAAAATCCCTTGCTAAGGTTAGACATTTAGTTAGTTCTTTAAACCAGTATTGAGTCTTATAATTTATTTTTCTTAAAACAAGTGAAAGAATCTGCGAGTAGCGTGAGATAATTTCACTTTTTTCCAATGCAAAAAAAAGATTTTTTTTTAATGAATGGTCATTGTCTTGATACTAGTGGAGTAATCTGCCTTATTCAGCCTTGTTTCAAGATATTAACCTTGCTGATAGCACTGGAAATGAGTGGGATTATCTCACCTGAATGACAGAATGTTTCAATTGTTTTAAGAAAAATAAGATTTTAAGACTGAATAAGAGACTAAATGACTTGTTAAAATGGACATTTTTGCAGTGTGTGTATAACGTCTATTACCGAAACGCCAATGGCGCTACAGTGAGGAATCAGCTAGTCTCCGGACAGCAGCATGGCCATGTGATTGCTAGCAGTCTGAATGCTACACACATGCCAATTTACAAGCAAGGACATCGCCCACTGCATGCATGTATGCACACACTCATACATGGGAGGCAAGAAAAATGCACACAAATAGACACAGACGCATAGGAACACACACAGAGTTTCGTACCTCTTTGCTGGGGTCTGGAGTCTGCGGACAGTCGGTTCATGTCTGCCATGGTGGCTTTCTGGTTGAGGGAAGGCGAGCAGGGCCGCTCAGGACTGCAGGGTGGAGCGGCAGGCATGATGAGAGAGGGACAGGGGGAGGGACACGGAGAGGGGTGGGGGGACGGATGAGGGGACGGCATGGGAGACGGCGCTTTGGAAGAGGACGCTGACTTCGACAAGATGGAGGACTTCTCGTAGGAGCCGGATCTGGAGGAGAGCTTGACGGACGCCTCCGGTTTCGAAGGGCCGATGGAGTCGCGGTGGTGCAGGAAGCCCGGGCAGGTGTGGTGTCCCGAGCTGGGCCGGTTGTGGCGGGCGGGGTGGTGGTGGTGGTGGAGGTGGTGGGCGAGGTGCGGGCTGCGGTGGGGGTCGGAGGCGGAAAGCTGGAGGGAGCTTTGGCAGGCGTGACGGAGGGAGCTGAGGGAAGTGTGATGGCCCGCGTTGGGGCAGGCGTGGTGGGCGGACAGCGAGGAGAGCTGGTGGGTGGCGGGGAGGGATTTGAAGGACTTGTGGAGGCAGTCCTGGAGCAGCCGGGTGGGGCCGGTGAAGAGCAGGCCGGAGCCCTGCTGGACCAGCCGGGCCGAGGGCCTCCGGCTCGCCTCCTCCCTGGACGGTCTGCTCTGGGCCTGGGGAGGAGCGGGCCGGAAGGGTGGAGGAGATTCACATGAAGACTGCACTTCGTCCTGCAAATGAACACAAGGCAACATTGAACATGCTGTCCCCCCACGATGGATCCAGTCACCTTCTCGGCCAATCAGTAACAAATATGTAACGATATGGGATGGGACGATATATCCAAATTCAATATATCGCGATACAAAAATGTGACAATACATATAGTGGGGCAGAAAAATGAATGGTGATATTAGCTCCATTTTATTCTACTGTAGTAATCACAAATGAGACGCTTGACCATCAGTTTCACAAGCTCTCCATCCAAATTATATTATTGTCACTTTGTAATGACATTTTTAATAAGCCAATGCCATTGCTAGAAAGATTTGTGTCTCAGAAATATAATACAACATAATTCTGCAGTCATACTTTGTCATTGAACTTTTATTTATTACATCGTATCATGGTTATATTGAATTGTGAACCTCATATCGCGTATCGAATCGTATCGTGAGATAAGCATATCGTCCCATCCCTAAACAATATGAAAAAACCTTAGGGGGAAAACTGATTTTCAAGAAACTCAAAATGGTGGAAAATCCAATATAGCATACACTGATGATGCACCAAATTTCATATCATTCCAACTTCCGGTGTAGGAGATATGACTTGTGAAAATTTGGACCAATCAGTGCAATTTTGAAAATGCCAGAACACAGTGGTGAGATGCATCATTCCCTCAAGTTTTGTCAAAATCGAATCAGTGATGCCTGAGATATTGGGCGTTAAAGATGGATGGACACCAATCCCCCCCCCCAATTTCATTGTGGTGAATATTAAATATATCCCTACAGTAGATTTGCTTCTTATTCATAACTTTGGTGATTGTACAGCATGGCAAATTCCAAAAAGCTAAAACAAAGTATAATACGTACCAATGCAATATCTTGTAAGGCATTAGTGATCTCCTCTTGGTCTTGTTCTGTCCTGCCACTGATGGAGCTGTCACTCTGAAAGAAACAGACAATTGCTCATTTGAAAGCATTGCAGTATTGCTCCGCTGCCTCCAGCAACACTGATTTGCAAATGCTTCTTACAGCTTGCTTCAGCCTACTTAGTCTAGATGCCAGATGGATGGGGTTTGCCCCATAGGACGATATAATGAGTTCCAGAAAGTTTAGACGGTCACAAGAATGTTTTTTGAAAAACAATTTAGCATACTTTTCTGTAATTGACAACTTGCCTTACACAATCTGAATTGTGTAAACTCACTTGCAGCTAAGAACTACTATCTCACCCTGATCTGGGGGTTAGCTGAATCATGTTGGGCCATGTATTGCATTATCACTCATTAACTTTATTTTAATTTCATGATGATCCTAAATGATCCTAATTAGAACATATATATGAATGACTATTGAAATCTTGAAATCCTCCACTCTCACCACTGTTATCTCCACACGTACAGTCTAGACTAGTGGTTCTCAACCTTGAGGGGGTTCCAGGGGGTCCCCAGCTAATTGATGTGTTAAACTTCACCATTATTTCATTTACAAGAAGTGAACACAATTAGAGAATGTAGAAGAATGACTATTTTGATCATAGTTTCACTGTTATCTCTCTACCTACAGTACAGATAGTCCTGGAATTCTGGACAAAATCGTATCTAACAATAAAAATATCCTCAGATTTGGGTCTGAGAGACAATCTCTCATTAAATGGGGGTCCGTGGGCCTAATGTGGACTAAATTAGTAAAAATTATGAAAAAGGTGGAGAATCACTGGTGTAACACAACTCAATGCTAAATTAACAACAACAAAAAATGTATGTGGGCCCCTGGTCTTATCAAATGGAGGTCTGCACAACACACACACACACACACACACACACACACACACACCACCCCTCCACATCCCCCAGGATGCTACCACGTTTTCAGCCAAGTTAATTACAGCTATTACCTATTCTAAATGAATATTTTGCAGGCACACTGCACACCGCCGTCTTATGAGACAGCGGTGTGTCGGAACATGTCGTCGCTACAATGCATCTTATTGGCTCTCGCTGAGCCGTAACTAAGTGACTGTCAATTAGCTGCAATTAGCTATTTACCGGGGGGTGGTAATTTCACAACTGCAATAATGAGTGTGTCGGCACGGGCAATTGCGCAGGCACAGGGTGTGTTATGGCGATCGGCGTCACCAACAAGCTTTAATAGTAGCGACAAAAAGCCGGAGACCGTGACGAGACAAATGCAGTAAAAGTACTCCCAAGCTAATAATAAGGTACTGCGGGTTCAACGACACACATAACAAAGAGTTTTGTCAGACAGCGGGCCAAAGTCCTGGACCAGAGGGAAATAATCCATGCTTTGTTAGAGCTAAAACCAAACAGTGTTATCAGATTGGGTTGCTCTATTGGGTCTTATAGCCCAGACTGCTGCAGAAAGTGGATCAGATGCAGCCTGTAACCTGGCAGAATGAGGTCTCGCCGGATTGATGTGGGCCACAGTGAAACATCAATACTACATAGTCGCTAACCCACCAGAGACAGGCTGGGCTCTGGTTGAGACCGGTGCCAGGGAGCCACGACTATGACGGAGTGGAAAGGGACAAATGAGCCTGGATGTGTCCAATGATTCTCACATGCACATACACACACTTTAAATGCTTTATTTGGATCCCTTAAATAGGATTAAGCCATGCAAAACAATAACAATGCAAGTATATTTAAGCCATGTTTAACCTATTCATACACACAAAAATGCACATAAAAACGTACACCCACAGGTAAATGTACGCACATTCATGCACAAACCCATAGATACACACAGAGGTGAAGGGCTAAACAGGATAAACACACACACCCAGTCTACACATTCATCCCCCACTCATAGTTCCCCATCACATCCATGTATATTTATATAGATCATCTAAACATCTACTTTTATTAGCCTGTCAAGATGTTAGTCCTGTCAATTTATAGATATTTTGTTGTCAACAGACAGCAAAATATGGTAAGTCGTGATAAGAAATTGTGAGAATTAATAATGATACGAAGAGAGACTGGTAGGGTTGCTGCCAAATACTGTACACTGCAAGTGTCTGGACGGTCCTTATATCTAAACGCATGAATGTACTAATGCACATCTACAGTAACCAAGTCACCAGCCAATCACCCGCACCACTTGATCATGAACATACTCTATACTGTCTGATTACACGGCTTTGTTGAATGCTCAATTCTGATTGGCCATTGAACGGCTTCTGAGGTCTGTTATTACTGAATAATAGGCCGCTGTTTCACATATAATCATATAAAATCATATCACTTCGCTTCTTGAATAAGATCTGATTCAAGTGTGGGAACCAAGGAAATGAAGGGGTTATTCCACACGGCATAAAGCACATTACACACTCGTGTACCTGGGCGGGCGTGGCGTGTCCTGCGTCAAGGATCATGGTGGCCTCGTGGATGCAGTGGCTCTGTGGATGCAGCACCGCCAAGCCTCCGTGCCAGGCTTGGTGAGCCTCCCTCTCACGATGCAACACCAGCCCGTCGTACAGCTCCAGATCCTGGGGGGCCACCAGGCTCCTCACCTCAGACAACAGGGACAACTGGATGCAAGGAGAAGAGTAAATAAAACTAAGATAAGTGTCTGCATAGAGAAGAGAGCAGAAAATTGCTTCCCTTGTTTGACTGAGTCACTTTTAGATAACATAAGCATAAAATTGTGCAGGTTTATGTGTTGGAAACAAGGCATTTAATCTAGTATTGAGTCTTAAAATCTTAGCTTTATTAAAATAAGTGAGTACTGACAAGATATTATTTCTAGAAAATTCCTAAAACAAGTGAAGGCCAATTGGAGACAGTTGGAATTATCTCACTGCATTGGCATAATTTTTCACTTGTTTTAAGAAATATATGATTTTAAGACTGTAAATGAGACTAAATGACTTGTTATGACAGAAAACCTTAATCAGGCTTACATGACAGAGACAATGGATCTTAAATACTTTTCCAGAATAGCCACTTCAGTCAAAACTGAATTTCTTCCTTTTCCTTTTTCTAGTTCATGCACCTTGGTTATAAGGAAGTGGTGGATTAGGATAATATTATATTAGTATTATAAGAGATATATCCTAGTTTTTTTTAGAATCTTTAAAATGAAATTGTGATTTTACATATGGATTGATACATTTTAAATATAATAAAAAATGCATCACTTTTACCATTAGTTGTTGACAAGGTTTGCATGCTTTCTGCCCATAAACGTCACATCTCCTGACTTTCCCTGTCATATTTACCACCTTGTTTATATCGTTCATTTGCACTCAAGTCATAATTCTGATCTTTTTGACATCTGACAAGATCTTTCCGACAGCACATGAAGGCAGCATAATAGCTATGTGATATGTGGCAACTTCATGCTGCTGCACGTTGTCAGTTCTAATGCAACCGAATAGATTAATCAATTTGTTGCATTTGGTCACATCTGCCTCCGGGGGCTGTTTTCACTTAGTTTTTCAGCCCCACTTTTGCGTTTTTGCTCTGCTGGTTTTCCATGTTCATGTGTTAGGTCGATTCAGTCTGTGTTGTCAGCTTAGTGTATGAAAGGTAGAATGTACCAAAGTAAAGTTTGAACTTATGACCCTCCTACACACACCTCTATGAAGCCTGCCTGGCCAGTCTACTGCAGCACTACCAAACAGCATGGGACTCTCTTATCTTTTCATATTGGTGTTCCTGGACTCTCTGCTGGCTCACAGGTCAAAAAATGGGGTTAATGTAACTATCAATTCTCTAATGTAGCCACATGGTTTACAGCTGCCTGGTCCTAACCAGACTGTGATGCTTTGGCCCAAAGAGTCAGGGACTTTCTTTGATGTTGCCTGCAGCGATAGCATCACTATTGAGGAGGCGGGTGTTGAGACTGGAGCATTCTCTTTTTGTCTTGTCATTGTCGAGAGAGAAAATGTCAACAAGTGCGAACATTACGGCTGAATCAATTTTATGTAGACTGTGCGGGCAGAACTTGAAAATCAATGGTACTAACAAAATGTTACAAATATTTTTAAAAGTAACATAGATGAGGAAGCGACGCAGCTTGGGCATCAACATGAGCCATGTTGTTGTACATCAGGTAAATCCCAGGTGCTTGACGCTGCCTACCCTTGTTTGAATGACATATCTGCTGACCAATAAACCTTAATGCTCAAAGGTTGAGCACTTTCCTGTTGGAGCACATTGTTCAGCTCTGTCTCAGGTTTCTAGACCTTCAAGCTACAGCTGGATGGGAGCTCTACTGTAGCTTGCTAGGTTTGCATTGTCCGGATATACGAAATCCCTGGATGTAATGTCAGTAGAGTTTAGGGTTAGGGACCAAAGGACCTACTGTACAATCCTACTGCAGCACCAACAGACTTGTACCTTGGCGTGGGTGTTGAAGAGCTCAAACAGGGCCATGGTTAGCGGCTCCACTCCTATGTGTCCCTCCTGGTACTCCTGCAGGTAGTAGGCCATGGTTTGCCTCTCTGGCTCCGTCAGCAGCAGGTAGGCCTGCTCCTCCAGAGATACCTGGGTACCCGGCGGGCCGACACCCCTGCACACCACCGGCTGGACGGACGGATGGGTGGGAAGGGAAGGGAAGGGAAGGGAAGGGAAGAGGGGAAATGAGAATGTCAGAAGGACAGGAGACAGAAACAGAGGGACACAGAGAGATTGGATAAGAACGGGTTATCTAACTCTACAAGCCCAGCAGGATGCACATAGAAAGTCACTTTTCTGATACGTGCAGTCCTCCCATTCCCTCCCTCTCATCCTGCACACACATGGCAATGGCTGAGCTTATCACGCTCTAGGAATAGGCACCACTTCAAAGCCTTAGGGTGAGTCAGTCAGAACTTGTTTGCCTTTAGGACTCCATCATTGTTATCTTCATAAGCAGCTCGACTTGGAAACGGCTCTTCCACTGTCGGTAGATTGACTGAGTTTCAGCAAGGACCAGAGGCTTTGCGCGAACCGTGAAAACCTTTGTATGAAATAAATAGGACCTTGCAAGTGGGGAGAAGAAAAAAAGCTGCTGGAGGAGATTTTCACTCCCACTAAGTTTTTTGCTGTGAATAATGCAAAACAAATAAACAGTTCATTAGACGGCGGAAACAGAATGTTTAAAAGCCTCGGCATGATGCGCTTTATCGTCGGGACTCGCTGGGGCTCTGTGATGATGAAGCTCAAGTAAAACACAACATAATAAATGGGAGTGCAGAGGGCCATTAATGAGAAAGCTATTCTCTGTGCTTAAGGCTAAAAAAAAAATATGCATAGCTGAAGGCTGGAACGCTTAGAGCAGCATGAGATGGAGGGAGGAGAGAGAGAGAAAGAGAAAGAAAAAGCAGGGGGAACTTAACAGGATCAAGAGAGGCTTTTTGCTTCCTGGATTGAAAAATCAATACTTTATAAGAGTTTGCAGATTGCATTTGACCTTGAGCTTCTCTCCGAGTCGACTTGCAGGGCTGACTTTATGTGTATCGACATGATAAAGGCAGAAACTAAGCACTTTAAGCTTAGGGTTAGAGGGAGTAAACAGTTGCATGTCTCCAACGGAGGCCCGCTCTTAACTGTGATTGTATCTGATGTAAGGAGAAAGGCTAGAGGAGAAATTGAATGAAGTCAATTCAATCGAGTGAAATGTGACTCCCCAAGAGTCGAGAGGCTTTCCTTTGAAGGCCACTGTGTCACCACTCATTACAAATAACGCTTGGGTCTACAAAGCTTGTACTAACTTAAATGGACTACTTTCTAGAGAATTTGAGGTGGAGAAAAAAACACAAAGTGCATGTTATGACTGTAATTAATGTAACATATTCTCCCAAGGACATTGGGGGGGGGATCTGGGGACCATTCTGCACTGTGAGGTTTTACACTAATGAGGACCAACTCTTGTCCAGCTCCACCATGTTCATTGTTATCCCTCTTTGATGACCTCCTACTTATGCGGGCAGTCTTACGATTGTGTGAAGGCAGCCTAATAGATATTTTACTCAAGGCTCCGAGGCAGCGCCAAGTCCATTCCCATCAATAAAAAAAGACGCTGCCCTTCGTTAGCCGACCCTTAATTAGAGGTTACAGCACATTCCAAGGGAAATTCACTTATGATCCCCACAGTTGGATTCTGCCACAGCGTGGCGTCTCATTGTGATCCCTACACCCTGAGGCTAGCAATAACCCTACAGTGTGAAAATTGATATTCTTATCATATCATATATATTTTTACAGGAGACAAAACAACAAATGAGGTGATGATAATGATCATTTGTAGTGGATCATCTTCATCTTTTCCACCTATCATTGGGTGATATCTGGATTAAAGGGACAGTTTAGTTTTGGGGAATTATTCCTTCTTGCCCAGAGACAGACAAATTTGTGGATGCCTTTTTTCATCCACAAGTTTGTCTGACAAGTAGGAAAAATAGCTAAATCCCCGTAAAACTGAACTACTACCCTTTGATGCAAAACCAATGAACAGTCCTAATTGCAATGTGGCGACCTTCCAACCTAGCATTAACATAAATCTTAGGTGATATGATTGTAATCTGACTGTGCAAAAACACAAATCCAAGTGTAAATGCATTCAAGATGGACTGAAGATCTGATCACCCAAGCAAGCTGTGGCGGTCAGAGACACATTTAGTCACATTAACAACAACGTGTAAATGCAATGCCTCTCCAATCCACACACAAATGGAAATAAATGTAAATCAATCAGGAGGCAGACAAGTCAGATAATAAAATACTTGGTCAGGATACTGGTGGATGGATATTACAAGCAGAAGTGACTTACACCACAATCTGCGTTTTAGCGAAAGAAAGAGAAATCCAATTTCAGTGCGTACACAAAGCCTTTTGTATCCGCACTCTGGGCACTGTGTCACCTGATGGCATGAACAATGAGTTTAATCTCGCACCGTTTCTGAATTGATGGTATTATCTTCAGCTATTTAAATTATGAACAAAAGGAAGGGATGCTGTGTTGAAATTGTTGAAAATGGATGACTAGTCTATGATGTAAATCCTTGATGGAAGATTAACTAATAAAAGAAACTTTATGTTGTGAGTAAACAACTTCATTATCCTATAATCAGTGGATTTATATGTTAGTGCTCTTTCATGGTCTATAGTCTATTTCTTCTTTTGGATGAATTGCAATAATTCTGTGTATTAGAAAATTGGGTGTAAACATGCTAACTGGTAATGACAACCTGTTGGTGATTACTCTAATCACTCTGGATCACTTTATATGCCACCTGTGTCTAGTGTTGTAGTACTCGAGATCGGTCTTGGTCTCGAGACCGGTCTTAAGACCACATTTTGAAGGTCTCGGTCTCGTCTCGGAATTGACTGCATTTTTAATCGGCCTTGACTCGGTCTCGGACAAAGAGGACTCAGAATTTTATTTCAAGACCAGTCGATACCACAACTGCAGTAACATCATTACCTGCCGGTGCATTGTCTGATTTATTTATTTTTACTGTGAGTGGATGTAAAATTTCCCCTTCAAATTGCAACCAATAACTTGGCTTATTTTAAGTTTGAAAGTTTATTAATCATTAACTGCTGCCCCTAATTCCTAAATAATGCTTTCTTTCTTTTGGAATTTTAGCAGAGAAATTGTGTAAATGTTGAGCCATCACTATAATTACAGTCATGGTCTTGAAAATGGACTCGCATTGGTCTGGTCTCGGTCTTGACTCGGTCTCGCCCCCCCCCCCCCCCCCCCCCTAGGTCTTGGTCTTGACTCAGTCTCGCCCCCCCCCCCCCCCCCTCGGTCTTGGTCTTGACTCTGTCTCGCCCCCATCGAAGTCTTGGCCTTGGCTCGGACTTGATACGCTCTGGTCTTGGTCTTGACTCTGTCTCGGTTTAGGTGGTCTCGACTACAACACGACCTGTGTCTCCAGATTCTTCTGTTTGGCGCTGAGGACAGCAGAAGCCGAAACATCACCAATAAAGTTATTATGAAAAGAATGGTGTGATCTTCTCCCTTAGTCACTGTGTCTTGAGGGTGCGGGCCTACGCTAGATATTTTGGAAAGCGTTGGCCTAATTGTGAGAGCCAACACACCATTAGAGACTAACAAAGAAGATGAAGTGCGAAGTAAAAGCTCTCAGTTTGTATACCAGAGACGCATTTGAAGGCCAGGTGTAAATGTAATCTATCTAAATCATATCACACAATCCAGATATGAGATGAAAGTTAATTCCAGGTGGAAATGGGGCTGTAACGGTACATTGGAAATATATTGTTTGACCTTTTCTTTTCTACAAGGACTGACAGTATGTGACAGCCAAGCAAGAATGTTCCATGTGTTCTGAGGCTGTAGAGGGTTTACTTGTGGGGCAGTGGCTAAGCACCGGGCTAGAGGCGGAGAGGAATGGTCCATCGGGACGTCGAGGTGCATCTGCGCCCGAATAACCTCTCTCTATGTTTGTGTTTGCAGTAGATGCTGGCAGATGTGCCTCCAGACTGAATCACAGAGATGCACATCTACACGTCTTATGGGAATCCAATGAAAAGGCTTACATAACGTGACTAGACTGCTGGACTCGTCCCCAAAAAACAGGAATGTTGATTAAAGCACCACTGATAGGTATTTTATAGTTGAGTTCATCTGTTCTTGGTTGTTGAGATAAAACCCAAACTGAACCATCAGCTCTTCTCCACTGTCCTTCCTCACTTAAGACAGTGATTCTCAACCTTTTTCATATCAAGAACCCCTAATTTAGTCCACATTAGGGCCACGGACCCCCCTTTAATGAGAGATTGTCTCTCGGACCCATTTTGTCTAGAATCCCATGACTGTCTGTATTGTAGGTAGAGAGATAACAGTGAAGCTATGATCTAAATATACATTCTTATACATTCTCTAATTGCGTTAACTTCTTGTAAGTGAAATAATGGTGAAGTTTAACATTTCATCAATTTGCTGGGGACCCCCTGGTGGTCTCCGGACCCCATGTTGAGCACCACTGATTTAAGAGACCGAACAGTGTCACACTTACATTTTGCTGTTGTCTTGAAAATTTCGTAAATCCAAATTTTGGTGATTTCCATGTTTTTACTTCAATTGAAGGATTGCATGGTCCTCCATAAAAATTCTATAACCTTTGGCCTTATGAAACCCTATCAGAATTCATTAGATAAACTCAAAAGTGCATGCTCATCAAGCTAAAAACAAGGCTGTATATTGACAAAAAGTTAACAAATTGGAGATACGAGGTTTTCACCCAACAGCAGCAATTTGTAATGAGTATTTTGAGTTACAGTGAGTGAAGAGAATTCCAACAAATGAGCAATAAGCTACAAGTGGCCGTGCTCTATTGTGGTTTAGAACAGCTAGGAGGCGTTGTCAGACAGTCAAAAAATGGCTTATTGGTTTTATAAAACTTTGGTTTCACCCCATTGTAATAAAAAATAGAATGCAGCTGTTCAATAAATCTTTTATTTTTAATGAATAATAATAAAACAGTAATGGTTGTCTCAAGCCCACTACTAACCTCTAGGCTATCACTTACGTGTGTGTGTGTGTGTGTGTGTGTGTGTGTGCAGTTTAGAGAAAACACCTAAGATGTCCTCTAAGCCTAATATGTGTCAGCAGTCATGCCCTTCTCATGCACTACTAACCAATCAGATCCCCAGAGCTGGAGGCCTAATTAATATACAGTACTGTACCTCCACTAACAAGCTGCTTTTTTGATAAGTATTCCCATTCTAGTCACTATGAGACAAGCGCTGAATACTATATGCCTTGTCCCTCTTGGCTATGATGCAGAACCCATTCAGCATTCATGGGAGTTTTTTTTTTCTTTTTTTTTTCTGAAGAGCAGCGTCCTTTATTCACTGTCTCTAATTCATTAATGGTTACCCGATGGCTGTTGAAATGCTCATCGGACCTGCATTAAATCAACATGGCCTCCCATCCCATCTTAAATTACAAAGCTCATTAGGCCTCCGGTGCCTGAAGCATAGAATTTGGACCCATTTCTGAAGAATAGCTGCTTAATTATAGCGGAGCCTTTGAAGCAGACCGGGTTGGCCTTCTGCGCGCATTAACATGTTGCTCATCTGTTTACAGTGTCAATGGAATCTATTAATAAAAGGGACAGTGGGAGAAGCAGGGGGAAATGAGCAGCATGGGTTATAGTTGAGAGCCTTGGTTATTACCATAACTGTTACATCAGTCATATAGTCATATTCTATCCGTTTTTTTGTGTGCTTATATTATAACTGTACCGCTGATTTCTGAACTACTTTGAAGCTTTCCCTGCCAAATAGGTCACATAAATCCCGCTGAGCATTGTTCTGACAAGCTAGTAAATCCTTTCGCCAGGTCACACTGGAGTCAATATTTGAGTGACCTAGAAGTTAGACAGGTATGTTTGTGACCAGTTTAAATCCTGGACCAGCTGTGAGAATCTAGGTGCAGGAAAGTGATTTATTGCAGACTGCAAATTATTGCAGTGGAGCTGCTCAGTGACCAGCAGTAGACGACTGTGGTTGTACTGGGCAGCTCCCAGCATGAATGTGTCTAATTGGGTGAGTGTGAAGGAAGATGTTGCTGAAGAAAAGCAAGTGTGCTCAGTCACCCTTTCCTTGCATAAATAAAGGTTTAAAAAAAATGTGTCTTCTATGACATGGAGGCCTTAAGGCGGGGGGCAGGGAACAGGGCCGACTGACAAATCCTTTTTCTAATAGCCAGTAAAAAGAATCAATGTTGTACAAGGCGCGCATGTTAACTGCTAATGTAATTTCTTTTCCGCTCTGCGCCCTGTCTCCATATTTCACTTGGCTTGACCACAAGGTGCGCACATTGTCTGCAGGAAAGGAAAGGTTTTATCCTCTTTTGCAGAAATCGAGTCGGACGAACACAAAAGGTGACAAACCTTTGTTTGCATATACAGGAATGGTGCAGCTATTCAAATGTAATGTAAGAACTGTGCATATTGTAAAAACTGTGCATAATGTAATAAAAAAAGTTATAAAAACTGATAATGTAATAAAGTGCCCATAACGTAGTAAAATGCTGAACACACAATTTAATGACACTGAGGCAGATAATGCAAGAAATTATAATGTTTTATATTATATAGTAAGTTGCAGTTTTTGGTGAGTAATGTAATAACCTCAACTTGTGAGGTAATAAGTTACCACTACAGGTACTACCTGTCTTGGTGGATAACTGGATCAACTGTTCAGAACTGTTTATGGGTGTCAATTTTGGTTCAACATCAGTCTTCTAATTGATAAAAAAAAATTTCCATCAAATATGTCAGTCAAAATAACTTTGACATACACCCATTCAAATGATGCTGTTGGCATCTTATTACATTATATGTTGAAGTTATTACATTATTCATCAAAAAAGTGTGTCCAGCATTTTGGGCACTATTACATTGTGAGTTTTTATTACATTTTACTAGCACCTGCTGTCTAAGTGTATGCATTAGCAATCTCCTCTTGTCCTGAAGGTTTTGCAGAAAGGTTAGTTTTCGGCCATCCTCCCGTAAAAGGTTTTCTGCAGGGGGCTAGGAGGAAGCATCCAGTGATACGTTCTGCCACCCCCCAGTAGGAATTGCCTTTGGTTCTCGAAGCCCTCTCTAAAGAGGCCTTTCGAACCTATTCTAACCTAATCTCGCTTAAATTGTTGTCAATCAAGATGGCGCTGCTGCTTGCATTGACTTAAGTTAAGAGAGTGAGTGATTTGTGTGCACTACGCGTCCACCCCAGTTGTTTACTGGTGAGAGGGGATTTGGGTGCTGCTACATTCAGACAAAACCTGTCCTTTACACCTAAGAACATTAAAAGTTCTTTTACATCTAGGACGACTCAGCTGGATGCGTTTTATCTACCTCCCCGTGCTGGAGACAGAGAGGAGAGACTGCATTGCTTATGCCCAGCAGCGCATTGGCATGCTGTGTGGAGCGCACAGCTATGCTGAGACGCACACAACAGCTGTTTGTGGCCAGCAAGCCCCTGTCTAAACAGACGTTCGCTCACTGGCTTTATGATGGCATTTCACAAGCTATGTGTTAGCGGGCAGAGACCCTCCTGTGGCTATACGGGCGCACTCTACACAAAGTGTAAAACAGCCTTATTCAGTGGAGGGGTGGAGGAGATTTGTACAGCGGCATCATGGTCAATGCCCTGCCCACTCATCAGACTTTATCTGTTGGATGTGTCTGGGTCTTTTTCCAGGTCTGTGCTTACTTCTGGGATACAGGACTTGTGAACAGGAGGACTTTGGGTGATGGAGCCTTAAAATGCTGGGACATAAGTAAGACTAAACACTAGGTTAGTTATGCTTGAAGACTCATGTGTTAAACACTGAGGGGCATAGCATAGCTTAATTCCTGTAGGCTACACTTTTTAGTGTGTAAGAGAGGGACAGACCATAACTGCTATAATTGATTGCATAGTTTGGTCAACAGTCAATCAGGCCTGTGATGGTAACTGTAGTTCTCTGATCACAGTTATTAACTTAGATAACTATCGTTAGCTAGCTTAGCCTAGCTGACCTTCCAAGCTCAAATTAGCCATATTGGCCTACAGCTATCTAGGTAAGCTAGTCTGTTGAACTCAAAGATTGTGAATGCCATGGTCATGAATGAATGAAAAAAGAGATAATTGCTATTTATATTTTATTTATATTTTGACCAGAGTTCTTGTTGCATTCAAGTTGTATTACCAGTTAGCTAACCTGTGAAAAACTGTGATTCTTTGGCTCCACCCAATGAGGTTTAACTCAACCAATGAAATTATTTCTGCCTCCAGAGCAGCTCTGCCTCTAAGAAATGTTTGTACTAAAAACTTCCAATCTTCTATGCGTAACCTGACAATCTGACAAAGACCATTTAATAAAACACACACACTGTCCACAGCCTTCACTCATGAGAGAGCAATTCATCCCTCAAAACAGGTATGAGCTATATCGGCATCACATCATGGAGAGCAATATCAAGATTTCTCTCTCCACACATTAAAATAAATGGGGCTCGGCAGACCTCACAGAGAACCGGCAGGACTTTCATTATGGATGTGATGATGTTGTTTGTCCGTGAATAGCCGGTTGACCCCCTGCTGTACGGCTCCAAAGGGACAGGGCTGTTAATAGGAAGACCAGATAGAATTGGCAGAGAGAGTGAAGTGTTGAAACTGTGTGTTTCAGAGGTGATGCTCTTCAGTCTGTTGGACTGACAGTAACGGGAAAGATTTCATTTCTAGATTGGAGGAGTCCGTCTGGGAGGCCTTTTGTTTGGTCTGTCAATGGGGATGTGTGTTCTGCACTCCAAACAGGGCCGGCACTGTAAAAAATGTCCATCTTAACAAGTCATTTCATCAAATATTGTTTTAGGCTATTTTGTTTTCTTTAAAAAAGTGAAAAAGCTTAGATGACATCATTTCACTTCTTTTCAATGCAATTTTACATTGCATCATCACATTATCTCCAAATAAGATCATGTCACTTGATTCAAGGGATTTCTTAAAAATAGTTGATTTGTAATGGAAAAAAAGTGAAATTGTCTCAAAACTGGTGATAGATTTTGTTTTTATTTGTTTGGAAAAAAAAATTTAGTAGTCAGTACAAGGTTAATGACTTGCTTGGATTTATTTTGCCATGTCGAGTCTGCCAGTCCCTTCTTAGGGCTAAGTGGAGTGCAGTAGTTTTACCATACAGGATAAATCGAGTTAAAGTGAGTCAAAAGCTTTCTTACCTTCCCTAATGTAGGTGTGGCTCTGCCTGAGGACGGTCTGCAGCACAAAAAGAGAAAAGCCATTGCAGATTTAAGAGATGAATACACAAAGAAACACCTCTCATTCAATACATACCTAAAAACAAGTTGAATCCAGTTTAACACATCCGAGTAAAAGGATCAACAAAAATACCCTTACGCCTCACCAATTCTTATGCATGTAGGGCATTAAAAACACAACAACAACATCTCGCAGCCGGCAGGGCAGCCTAGTCAAGCCTCAGGCGGGAGCGAGGCGATGTGAGTTTAATGAACTGTGGAGCTAAGAGCCACCTTGTATGATTTCCAAGGCAGCAGCAGGCAGGGAAATTTATACGTCCCCGAATTCTCAATCAGGCCTGGCTCCATTAGGGCTGGGAGACAGATGGATGAGGGAGAGGAAGGGAGTGGAAAGAGACAGAGGGAAGTCTCAACACATTGCTTTGCCGTCAAGCACAATGGAGCTGTCAAACACGATACTCCGCAACAGGGAAACGTTTTCATGCCCTGGACCCCCGAATGGACCCACTTTTGGGGACAGACGCTCCAATTGATGAAATTTTGTTCAACGCTCACCCATATGGCAAGATTTTTGTTGTTGACCATTTAGAATCGAATTAAATTGAATGACATAATCTCGGCACTAGTGGAGTGATCCGCCTTTTTGCGAGATTTTGTCCAAGAAACTGCATTTAACAGGTAAAAATTATCGCTCCACTGGGATTTTGGTGGAACAGTGGGCTAGGGTGCGTACCACGAAATGTGACATTCTGGGTTCCAACCTGGCCCAGGACCTTTGTCACATGTCACCCCCCCAAGATTCAATGTAAATCAGGTGGTCTCAAACGTTTTCATGACACAGAGCCCCAAATAAAACCAACACTAGGTTATGGACCCCCATTTGATCCAATTTTGTCTCGGGGACCCCCATATGGGAGGATTTCTGTTGAACTGTATATGTTCATGAGGACCCTGATCCCCACTTTGAGAACCACTGGTCTACACCAATGGAGTGATAATGCAATACATGCCCCAACAGCTAACCTCCAGACCCGGGTCGGATACTAGTGAAAGATAACTCTTAGCATTTGCTGTGAGAGGTGAGTTTACCACACTAGTAAGAGAGTGAAACGTATGCTAAATTGTCTCTAACTAAATACTTCCCTGTGATCTGGCACTCATTATGTCGTCCTATGGGGAGAACCCCATCCATCTGGCGTCTACCGTAAGTAGGCTAAAGCAAGCCATAAAAAGCTTTTGCAAATCACTATTGTGATGTGAAAACCTTGTACCGCCAGTTTTGGTGAGCTTCATATTTTAACTTTGGTTGACATGATCCTCTATGGGTTGAGAAAATTCTACCACACTTGGGCTTATGAAACCCTTTCAAAACCCATTGTGTAAACTCAAAAATGCATGGTAGTCAAGCTGAAACAAAGGCTGTTTTTCTCAGTTCCTCAATAGTTGAGATTTTCAAGATACAAGGTTTTCATTTGACAGCAACAACATGCTATTTAACCCTGCTCTGCCAACTGTTCACATGGGGAAAGAAAAGAGAGAGGCACAGAGCAATTACAGTGGGATGAGTCCCACTGGAAATCCACAGTGACTGAATGTTCATATGTACTTTATTACTACAGAAGATACCAGTGCATCTCTGCACCAATGCCACTAAGACAATTCTAGTGCATTTATTGTACTCTGCAAATAAAGTGATTCTAATTCAGTATGATGCTGTGGCACTCACCTTGTATTGCAACCACTGGCACTGGCATTGAGAGCGGGGTTGGCGCTAGCACTTGCGCAAGCCGTGGCGGCGCTCTCCGCTATGGCCGGGCTGCTGATCCACTTGGTCTCGTCCACCAGCGTCCGGGCGTGGGGCAGACGACCCACATCCCTCACCCTCATCAGCAGGTGGCGCCCCGTCTTAAGGATGTGGACCGCCTCGTCGTGGGAGATGGTGACGAAGCTTCGCCCGTTCACTTCCAGGATCTGGTCGCCCACCTGGCAAAGAAGGCAAGAGGCCAGTTTAATTAGATAGGGAAGATGGCCATATGGTGCTTTTGTTTAGACATACACAGACACGAACATCAGGTAGTAAACAAAGTTTTCTCTTCTCTTTCATGATTTCACCTGTCAAGCAGCTTTCTGTGTTTGCCATACGGGCAAGCATCTCCATGTGCTGATGTGTGTGTGGCATGTTGAAATCCTCTGATTTATATTTATCTCTGCTTCAGCAGACACCACCAATTATTTACTTAAATTTACTTGGGAAAGCAGTTAGTTTTAGAATTTAGAACGCAGGCAGGTACCGTTAATAGTGAGTTCGCGCTGGTCCTTCAGTTGGCGATTACCAGTAGAGGCAACTGTATGTACCAGCCGTGCCAGCCGACTCACTTTCGTATTTATAATTATTTTTCAGGTGAGTCAGGTGTCACCGAGCACTTAAATGCGTCCACTGTAATGTGTGTGAGCTAGCGGAGCTATTGTTTCTGTTCGTGGTTGTCCGTTGTGTATTTTTGGGGTAATCTACTGTTAATAACTAACGTTAGTTCGCTACCGCGAACGAACACTATAACGGTCATATTAACCATTTAAATGATATTTGCGGTTACATGTTAGGTTGTGTTAACTCACATACATGTGTTCTTTGTTTGGGAGTGTGTATGTTATATTGTCAGATGCTTTTACCTTGAAGGGGAGCCGGAATGTGGGTGTGTTTTGACTTGCGATGGCTAACGGTAACATCAGCTGTAGTAGTAGCGTTTACAGTCGCCATGGCAACGGCGCACCAAGGCAGAGGCCAGTTGTAAATATAGGTTAATCAGTTTTATGAATTAAAGTGCAGAAATACATGACTTATTATTTGTAGAAAGGGTAGTACATTACTGAATGATAATTTTTGAATACTTTATGCTTGGAATAGATAGGTTAGTGCGATTAAGAACTATTATATGAATTTAATGTAGCTTAATTATAATTTTCTATTGATGTTGATTATTTTGATTATTATTTTGTATTATGAATCCCAGTGTTTTGTACATAATTGATTAATCAGTTGGCGATTACCAGTAGAGGCAACTGTATGTACCAGCCGTGCCAGCTGACTCACTTTTGTATTTATAATTATTTTTCAGAATAAACATCGTCTTTTAAAATATGCCACTGAATCCAGTCCACGATTCATGAGTGCAACATATTTTGCCTGATGTATTTTCTTTAGGTCCTTGTTGAACTGCCATGTCTGAAATGCCTGTGAAAGTAACCTTTATAGACCAGTTGATGGACCATAAATTACTGCTCCTGCTGACGCTAGTTTTCACTGCTGTTGTATTGAAAGATTGCTTTTTCAGGTTCACATCTCTATAACTCAAATTGCTTGTGGAAGCATTTGGGTAGAAGTTTCATTTTAAGCTCCATGGTTTCCTGATAAGGTGAGTCGTGTCATTTTACAGCATTAGATTGTTTTTTAGGCTTTGCATATTGTTTGTTGGAATTCTTCTTTGTAAGTGGGGTAATCCTTTGTTGAGGATGTAACGTTAGCATAATAGGGTACTGAAGTTGTAGTAATGAGCTGTTATTGCTCTAAGACACTCACACGTGTGTACTTAGCACTAAGCTAGTTTTCACATGTTAGAATGGAATAGGAGCCCACATTATGGTATCTATAGACTAACATAGCCTACTGTACCAGTCCCAGTCAAAATTTACCAGCATTTGATTGGGGCCCAAGGTAATTTCCCTGGCTGACAGACATTTGTAACACATGGAAAAATATCCACTTGTATATAATTATACAAAATCTTGATTTATTGTGAGGAATTATCAGATGAAGACATGGGTGTCACATTATTTCCCATATCATAATTGTAAATTTTTTGCTTATTGGGCAAAGGTTTAATTGTACTGTACTTGTTCATGTATATATTTTAAACAGCATGGAAAAAGTTTAACATGTAATGTAGCTAGCTACTACACTTGCTCTAAATCAACTGCTATGCTAATGTCCTCCTTAACAGGGAGAAGGTTATACAGATGGACACATTATAACTGGCTTATATTTTATTTATTTCCCTCTGGTATGCCTTTTATTTTTCTGTTTTGTACAAAGTTTTGATATTCTACAATGTGCCATTATCCTATTTTAATGCAGTAGCCTCACTGTACATCATGCTATTGTACAATTAAGCTAGTTAGCAAGGCCTACATGGTGTGGCAGAGCCATTATTGTCACTAACTGAAACTGTTATTCAATTAATGCTCTTATAAAAACATATTTGTAGCTCTATTCCTGGGAAGAGGAGCTGGAGGTTATGTAGACAGGGACCTTATAACTGGATGCTGGTTTCTTTTTGTTTATCTTCAGAGAATATATTGGTTGTGTTTATCCACCACCACCACAACAACACAACAGAGATAACACCGATTTCCATGCACACACACACACACACACACACACCGCACAGAGAGCTCTGTGGTGTTACGCATGCACAGATACACTGCATCCCTGATTCACACAAAGTTTTTTTTTCATTGTCACAACCTCAGGCCACGGACTTAATACCAAACAGAGAATGCGACAGCGAAGGTCATCCCAACTTTCCCAACTTGTCTAAGTTGTCTGCAGGGTGCAGCACACACACACACACACACACACACACACACACACACACACACACACAAATGCAGCACAGAGGCTAATTATCCTCCTTTAGACAGCTAGACAATAGGTGAGGTACACTGGCCCTTTTCAAAACAAAGTGCCAGCGGAGAATATCACGGATTAGACAATGCAATGAACATTATTCATCAAGCTACGCACTCAATGTGAAACACAGAGAAAAAACAATCAATGCTTACTAGCCTCTGGCCATTGTAGTTGAAATGCAAAAACAAAACACTCAACAGACATGACTATTTCATAATCAATGTCCCTCTCTGTTTTGCTATCTATCATATTTGGTTGTGTCTTAACAGTGACAGATGTGTGTAGTGTAGCATAGTGCTGCTGTTGTGGAACAACCTTGTAGCTGCAACTTTGCGGATTTTGGTGATTCAGGTTTAGGTGGAGCAGGTTTCAAGACCCTAAGGCCCATGAAACACATTCAAATTTCAAAAAACGTACGGTCAACATGGATATAATAAAGGGTAAACACGCTATTGTATTGTATTGTTTATGTGAATATCTATTTCAATTGTATATTATGTCATTTTGAAGGCACTATTGAAGTTCCCATGACCAATTAGTCCAATCTATGGAACTATTTAAAGAAGTGATGACAATGTACCAACCTGAAGGCCATGTAGCCAAAAACATTTGTGATAAAAGCATAAAATTTGTTGACTTGAATTCCTTCAGATCCTTTTTTAGGCTGACACAAATTCATACAAATAAGGGAAAAAAGCAGTCATGAATGCATTCTGAAAATATAATTGACTTTTGTTTATATTGGTGGTTGTTTGCCTTATGGTAATCACCGACTGGAGGTCATAGTTTACCAAGATTTTTATTTAACCACTACATGACAGTTGACCACCTCTATGACCACCTGAAAATAAGGCCCAACATGAAAATAAAGCTGTGTTTTTAGTTCCTGTAAAGGTGACTATTTGCAGATACAAGAATTTTATTTGACAGTGAATCGGTCAAATAAAACTCAGCTGGAATGAGGAATACAGTGAGTTTGCCTATAACTGTATGCCAGCTTTTCATATGACTGGCTGTTAATACAGTAAATGTCAAATACAATGAGCGTAGACTGGGGTCTGCTTAGAAAGAGCGAGTGAAATGGAGGGGGAGGCAGACGCAGTAAAATACAAGAGGCTGCTGAAGCGGCACAAAAACAGCTTCCACTGTATTACAGGAGGAGAGGTAAAGGGAGAAATTAGTTATTGACTTCTCCGCTCCTCTCCTCCGCGGGCCAACACGATTAGGTGCAGCAGAATCAGCCTGAGTGAAACGCCGTAACTCACTGAGCCGCAGGGTGGGGGAGCGCTTGATTTATGTGGCCCATGATTCCTCACCATGCCACCCCACCCATAACGTGTAGCGTCCATGTTCCCAGACAACCTCCCCACCCAGCCTGACACCTATCTGATGGCAGGGGTGACAATTCACTAAACCCTAAGCTATATGGCAAAATCCCTATTGTATTTGTATTTGTTTATGTGCAGGGTAAAGAAGAGAATGAATTTAAATTAATGTAATGTAATGTAAATTAAAAAATGTTTTTGATTTATTGTTTGTATTACACAATATCTGTTATATCTGTTATATACAAAATACCTGTTCTAACTTCTATCATATAAGAAAATTAGCCCTAAAATGCTCCAACTAAATAAAAACTAAACAAAAACAAAATGTTTGTTAACATTTTTTTAAGAAAAACAAAAACTAACACTATGCTTTGGCCAATATTGGATAATATCGAATATCGCGATATTTTCCGCAGTATGAAACCGGTGAACAGCAATAATATTGCATATTGTGATATTTTGACGGGAAATTTTGGATATCACCCAAGCCTAACTAACTCTACCAAACCCACACTGAAATTGAATTAAAAATAACTAAAAATACAAACAAAATTATAATAACCCTGCTTCCAAACATGTTTATAAAAATAGAATAAATTACTGTGGACAAAGTGGAGCAATGACTGACTGACAAGACATTATTATTTGGTCAGTGTAATAAATAATTAGACATAAGTCACCAAACTATCTTAGCGGGAACATTGGTCCTGAAATTGGTCCTCACCGGTGTTACTTTTTATTTAAACAGGACTTCCAATTAGATTTCTGGTGAGTTTTGCTTGATCTTTGTTCTCCGTTATAATGATACAATTCTGGACTCCCTTAGGCTAAGGCGAATGCCACACCTCGCCATACCCAATTGACACCCATGATTGGAACAATCTGGTGCCCCTTCCAACTGCAAGTCCCCCCTTCCGCACCCTCCCTCTGCCATAATGATTCGTGTTCCATTGATCATTCGTGATGAAGTGTGGAATAAACCCTCGGTGTGCGGGGCGCTGGTGGAGCAACGTGTTTGTCCTTTTCACGCAGAGAGGGCAAACTGCTATTTTCAGCAGCGGGCACAGTTGGCTGGCCTGCACTGGCCTCCAGGTGGTCATACAGGGAAGAGAGTGGCTGTTAAGGAGACAGGTAAAGACGAGGGGTCGTCCGACGGGAGTTTTTGAAGTCCAGCGCTGATACTGATATTGTTGTATTGAAACTCCCTGTAGACAGTACCGATATCTATAAATATGACCATATTCATGTTAAAAAGTTACAAGTATTCAGCGTCTCCCCACAGATTTCTATTCTTATCAGGGTGTAAAAGCCTCCGAAACAACATTTAGAGCATCATGGGACACTAAAACTCTCCACTTAAACCCAGGCTAATGAAATTCTTTTAGTGTTAGCAGCTCTTTAAGCCAGGGTGACCCACCACGATTATTCAATGGTAGGGGAAACTCTGGGATACATTACTACCTTTAAATGAAAAAATGATTTACAAAACAAACATTATTGAACAATTAAAGCTACACTAGGCAACTTCACACATTGCCGGCCCAATGTGGCAGCGAGATGTAATTGTTTTGCGAGGACTTCATTACCCAGAAATCCCGTATCAGTAAACATCAGTAAACTAAATGTCTTAGTGGTGAGGTGGAGGCTGTTTAGGAGACACTTTTGGATTTCACTCCAAGTTTCATCACTTCCAGTGTGGAGAAGGTTTCCTGCCAGCGACCCTAGGGACACCAGAACTGTGAACCTGTGGCGTCTCAATTAGGAACGATAGAATGCTCTTCTCTGTTGCAGCCCCACTTTGTGCATTTCATTGCAGGTTAGTGCTGAAACGATTAGTGGATTAATCAATTAGTCGATCGTCAGAAAATGTATAATCAATTAATCGTTAGTCATTTATCAAGTGAAAATACCAAACATTTGCTGGTTACAGCTTCACAAATGCTAGTCTAGTCAGACTAAGTAAGCAATTTTAAGAACTGGGCTAGGGTTATTTTTGACATTTTATAGACCAAATAATTAATCGATTAATTGGAAAAATAGTTGATAGACTAATCGATAATGAAAATAATCCTTAGTTGCAGCCCTATTGCAGGTTGCACAGACCATCCTCCATCTTATCAAAGGTAGATGCCACTAACTGGCCGATATCCAGTGCTTCAGAAATGGCCAATATCGGCCCCATATATCGGTGTAACCTTCATAAAGGCTATAAGGTGCAATCTCACACAGACAAGCAGCCACTAGCGCTCTCACCCCTCCCTATCCCGACGCTCCTTCCACTGAGAAAGACGCCTGTTCTGATCCGTTGCCCCGCCAAAGACACCGTCCCAGTGTCTCCTGCGGCTTGGACGTGACAAGCGAATCTACGGCCGGACCCCGACAAGAGGGAGGACTGACACTAATTAAAGATCAAGTCGCAGCCGGAGACACCGAGACGGAGTAGACGCACACACACACACACACACACACACACACACACACACACACCGAGACGGTTAGGTCATGAGTAAATGAGATCTGTCTCGAGAGGCAGAACTGTGACAATACTGAGATCTCATATTGCGGAATGAGATGTCACAAGGCGGCGTGTAACGGGGAATGACCGACGAACTGTCAGAGAAGAGAGGAGAGGATGTCGCGCCACTTCGTCTTCAACAATACTAGACTAGAATTCAGTTTGATCCGCTTTAAATCGTCTGCGTCCAATCCGGTGTCGAGGCCGTTCCCGCAAGGTCGCAAAACATTAACCTGACTCTAATTGAATGGATTTACAGCAGATTTATTTCACTTTCTAATGGATACGGCTGTGACTTTCGCCCCCTTAAAGTAATGAATGAGCAAAATGAACTGTCACCGTATTGCGCAAGTACAAAATGAGTAATATGATTTTCAGTCGGGTCTATTCATATAGTGCTGCGGTGATGGATCTACTCGCTTCCCAGCACTGCTGAGTTTAGGAATATTTCAGCATAACAATTTCGAAACGTTACAGAAGAGCTTCAGCTGCTTTTTTAATAGAGACGCGCTGCAAAAAAGATCCATCTTAACACGTCATTTCATCTAGTATTCGGTCCTAAAATGACCCAAGTGAAGAAACAGTTGTTGTTTCCAATGCAAATCAATTTGTTTCAAGAATCAAGTGTCATTTTCTTGATACTCCTTGTTTCAAGATATTGAAACTTTTTTTCCATAGAAAATTCCTGAAACAACTTCATATACTTTGGAAACAAGTGGAATAGTGTCACCACATTGGCAGAATGTTTCACTCAATGTTTCAACTTTTCAAGGAAACACATCCAAACATTAATTCTTTAAAAGCAAAACCAAGACATTTCTTTACTGAAGTCATTGAAAGTGAATCATATTTGGAGTGGCTGTGCGTGGCAAAACAGACCGAGAGTGCAATATAAGTGTACAGTCTATAGTATAAAAATGATAAAAAATTCAACTCGCATCACATGTTGAGTTGAATCCACCTTTTCAGGCTGGCATTAATGTTTAGGACATAAATTCATAGTATGCATCATAGTAAGTAGCATCAAACTGAGCTATGTAAATGAATGCTTTTCTGAAAATATAATGCTTTAATGTTTTTGTGCTGTTAAGTGCTTTGAGTTATTGAAAGAGCGCTATTTAAATAAAATGTATTATTATTATTATAATAATTGATGTTTCTTCATATGAATGGGTGTGTGATCACTGCCTGGAGGTCATATAGCTTCCCCCCTTTATTTACTGCTACATCATTGGTAGGGATGTAAACAGGGGCGGAGAGCTGGTTCTCCAGGGAATGAAAAACGGCCTCTCTCTCCGCCCGCCGCTCCTGGTCTAATGGCAGGATCACTCAATCCGCCTCATCCAGACCGACCGCACGCACGGTAAAGACGGACCGCCGGCTCTCACCTGCAAACAATGAACCGCTCAGACTGGGCGCTGAGCGGGGGCACATCTGTAAGACTTGGGAGAGGTGAAGGGAAAACGTCCACTATATCTCTTTTACGAGTCCCCGCTCTCTCTCTCTCTCTCTCTCTCCTTTCTCTTTTCCCCCATCTGCTTTCACATTTCCTTTCACCGCATGTCAAAAAGCGCCAGTGCTACAGCATGAGCCAATCCTTCATAGTAAAAAACAACAAAAAAAAGCCTCTCTTCATCTTTCCGTCAAATGTCAAGCGCCTGCCACATCTTTCAAGGGACAACATCTGCATTTAGAATGTCTTTCAGGCTTAGTTGTGTTTTTTCTATCTCGATTATGCAAAATGTAGGGCTATTTTTTTTCCAGGTGTCCCAATTAGTTTGCGCTAAGTGAGAGATGAAATCGGAAACTTGATGTTTTATTTTTATCCCCAAGTAGGACAGAGTGTGATGTTATCATGGAAGCCGGTTTCAGCCATATTGTTTACAGGTAGGATACTCTGGCTTCTGTTCTTCTCGCCTCAGGCACGTTGAAAAATAGCACAGAGTGAGAATGGCCTGCTTGTTGAGGCAGAAAGCTGACCTGAAAGCACATAGAGGAGATGTAGCATGGCTAACAACCCATTTTCGCAAAGCTCGTCGTGATCGTAAAGCCAGCTGCATGACCGGGACTGTAAGGGGCAGGCAGCAGATGTTCGTGCCGCTAACAGGTTTAGCGGCCTAATAGGTAGCAGGTGGCAGGAATGCTAACAGCTTCATCAGTATCAGGTAGCAGATGTTGGCGACCAAGGCGGGCACACTGCGGGAAGTCTTCATTTTAACAACTCGTTTAATCCAGGATTGAGTATTTACAGAAGGATTAGGGCCACATGTGAAAAATGTGTTTGAT
Organism: Centroberyx gerrardi; assembly: GCF_048128805.1. Lineage (NCBI taxonomy): Eukaryota > Metazoa > Chordata > Actinopteri > Beryciformes > Berycidae > Centroberyx > Centroberyx gerrardi. The sequence goes on along the minus strand of NC_136004.1, from coordinate 4,888,952 downwards.
TTCTGAGTTTAAAGTAAGAATTCTGAGTTTAAAGTCAGAATTCTGAGATTAAAGGCAGAATTCTGAGAAAAACGTCAGAATTCTGAGTTTAAAGTCAGAATTCAGAAAAAAAAGTGTAAATTGAGTTTGAAGTCAGCATTCTGAGATTAAAGGCAGAATTCACTCGATTCTGACTTTAAACTCAGAACTCAAATAAATGTTTCACTAATCCTCTTCCATAAATCTTAAACTCGTTTTTCTTAAAAAAGTGGAAAAATCGATCAGCAGGGTGAGATAATTTTACGTGTTTACTTTAATTGAATGGTATAATCTTGACACTATAGGATCTGCCTTTTTGAAAGATTTTGTCAGTGAACCTGCATTGGGGACAACTGAAATGATCTTTCACCTGGCAGCTTTTTTTTTAAAGAAAAGTAAGATTTTATGACATTAAAACAGGGGTTCTCAAACATTTTCATGTCATGGTAGACACACATTAGGGGCATGAACCTCGATTTGGTCAGATTTAGTCCCAAGGAGCCATATGGGAAGATTTTTGTTGGTTTTAGATTTGAATTGTAGAACTGCCTACAGTGTATGTGAGGAGATAATAGTGGTGAGAGTCAAGTCTTTCTTATATATTCCTTGATTGGAATCATTTCTAGTCAATTAAATTATAGTGAAATTAAACTATTGTTCATGTTGCTGCGGGACCCCTGGAAACCCCCTTGAGGACTTCATTTTGAGAACCACTGCATTAAATTTGGATGTTGCTGGACATGCTTTACAGTGCAATATAGCAAAATGATCAAGGCATGTTAAGTTCGGGTACCTTTAGCGCACCGGCGTCTGCAGCTGAGCCAGGGTCCACTCCGGTGATGAAGATCCCCAGACCATACTCAGCACCGCCCCTGATCATCAGGCCCAGAGAACGACCATCATCCATATTCAGGTTCACCTGTATGGGCAACACACACAGATATGTGGATACAGATTGTACAGTATCTTTCTTGTATATATTGTACTGTGGCTACAGTGGTGACAGCAGTGACTTTTTTGCACATTTTCATATGCCACAAAATTAGTTTAACATACATTTAATTGGGATTTTTTGGTCCAAAATCATTGCACAGTACTCTGAAGGCAGATGCAATTGAGGCACATGATGGATTTCTCTAGTAACAACCACACAAGCAGCAAACATTTAGCTGGCATTACTGAATCAGCAGGAGTCATAGAAGCAAACATAATATATTCAGTAGTTCATAATTTGATTTCTGAGACTAAAGAAAGAATCTGAATAAGTGCAGATTCTGTACATTCCTATTGCGCATTTGTGGCAATGACGTTTAGTTGCAACAAAGGAACTCAGATAGTATGGATAATAGAACTTTTACTGCCTTTCATTAATTAGATTGCTGGACTGCTGAAGCCATTCAACAAAAGGGGAAGTTTGGAGCTAGGAAATTAACTTAAACTATGACAAAGTGCTACAGATAGGAAATGAAACCATTGTTCGATACTATAGAAATTCCCACCAAAAGCCTCCTTCCAAATGAAGGACTCAGAGGTTCAGGACTATAATTCTCACACAAGAGAATGGCTCCCATCGACAGGGTTCATAAAACAGAGAGCTGGCATATTGTAGATGAACTGGCATATATCTGGCACCTCCGGTGACAGAGATTCATGCCTTCTCCAAATCGGGAGCCAACAAATCATGACTCTCTGTATGGCGGGCCACACTGCCTGTGATAGTAACAGCATCTTTGGCCTCTGTCCAGAAACTCTACATCCCTTCTAACCTTTTAATTAGATCTGCTTCAGGCATCTAGCTCATCCAAATATAAGCAAATATAAGCAGTTTTCAGAAGAATTAATTTTACCCCCTCCGTTATACCAACATTTAATAGAGCGGGTGTAAATCTGCTCCCCGAGAACCTTTCGGACGAGTCACCCATCAACCGAGCCCCATTCAAATCTGCAGCGCTGTGCAAAGCTGCGTTCACAGGCACAAGCTGTGGCTGCGTGGACGTGCTTATGCAGCAGTTTCGGCCATGGAGATAGCCGCTGTAGGACGGGGACGTTTGGATACACCGAGGGACAAAAACATAGATTTTTCAGCCCCCCTTTTTCTATTGCCCTCCGGAAAGTTGTCAAGCAATGATGGCCATTTGACCCTTGTTTCAACCACTCAGAGTAACAATGGTTTCGCCTCAGCAGAGTATCGATTCCAGGCGGAGAGTAGACTCAGGGACATTGTCTAATTGTTGATGTAATTACCAGGAAAACCCAGGGTAAACATCAGATCAATCTCTGTTGGAGTGAGCAAGTTTGTAAGCAAGTCCATAGGCTGGGCAATATTGGACTGGAGTGTTGTTGGACCTTATTTAGGTCCCAAGATTAATTGCGGTAACTTTACAGCTTAATAACTCCAGCACAGGAGTTGTTAAACTTTTCCAACCCTGGACCTGAGTAAAATAAATTCACTACGGCCCTATAGGACCCAAGTTCATTAAAACACAGAAGTGTTCCTGCCACACGGAGACTCATCAGAAACAGGCTCATGGCTGATTTGGGTCCCCAATTATCGTTGAAGAAACATTCCTCTAAAAAGTTGCTAGTAATAGAATATATTGCACCAGGTGAAACTGGAAGTGAAGAGCTCATTTACAAAAATGCTATGTATCCATTTTAGAGTTCATCATTTCATATTGCTAAAATATAGAAGATCCACTCTGCAAAAGCACTATCATTTGTCAACGAAGTACTTTAATAACCTGCTGCCCTTTAAAAAGAACCACAATTTGTTTTATCAATCATTTTGTAAGATGTCACTTTTTTCAATTTCTGGATGTGTCATTTTGGAACGAAGCTCTTCAAGTGGTTGTCTTTCTGGACATTTATTATGAATGATGTTGAACAGAAAATGTCAAAAGTCAGAAGTGAGCCTGAAGTTGAGTCCCCCTTCCCTTCTGTTGTGTGTTTGTGATGACGTGTTAATTTAAAGGCTTCTCTAATTTACCATCGTTACGGTTCGTTAACCTGCAACTTATCACTAACTTCACATTAACAGTAACATGCAATAAATAAAGCAAAGGAAAGAGATATTATAGTAAATTACTTGATTGTTTACTAGTAATTACTGATTTTTTTCTTTAATATCTTAAAAGAGACAATAAGGAGTGGATACCTTGCATTAGACGGCAGTTGTCATTCTAAATGACTCTCACTCTGAAGAATCCATGATTTTATGACACTAAATAATCGATTTTTTATGTCTCCTTACAGTATGATTCCAGGATAATGAACCAGTAAAGAATAATTGAGTCATTTGGGTTTAGAACTGTTTTCTGATGCAAATTATCCACTCCTTAAGGTCTCATTTAAGTGTCTTTACAATTAAACAAATAAGCAATTGCTAGTAAACAATCAAGTAATTTACTGTATCATCTGTTTCCATAGCTTGGCTTCTTGCACATTACTGTGTCCTCAATGTGAGGTTAGTGATAAATTTCAGATTAAAGAGCCGTACCAATGGTAAATTAGCAGCCTGTAAATCTACATGTTATACATTTCGAGCTATATTCTAGTTCAGCAAATCTTAGTATCTTAGATTTTATTACACAGGTCACACACACACACACACACACACACACACACACACAGGTTTTTATCAGTGTTCATCAGTGTGCAATGTGTTTTAATTGTGCTGTGGAATTGTGTGGAATCAGAAATGTCTCATATATAAATAAATTCACACAACAAGATTTACAAATAGATATCGTGACTTGTAAATAAACTTGTAAATAAAGGGTGATTACAAATGTATTTTCCCATAATTATATAAATACATCATTCATTGAAACATATGTAGAATTGTTTCACATTTATGCAGTTGGCATTACACAAGTCAGGTGTTTTTTGTTTGTGTATAGGAAAATACATTTGTGATCATCCTTGTTTATCTACAAGTCACAATATATATTTGTAAATCTTGTTTTGTGCATTTATATATGAGGCATTCCTGATTCCATACATACCTTGCACACAATACACCATATTCCCACCCTCCCAGCCTCTCCTCCACAAAGACTTACTCACACACACACACACACACACATTACTCTTACTGTCCTCTCCTCCATGCCGTGCCCTCGCCTGTGGTTGGTCTCCGGGGTGTCGGAGGGGGGCGAGACGCTCCGGCCCTGCGGGTCCACCCAGCTGTAGACGTGGTTGGTGATGTAGCCTCCAGGGATGCGACCCACAGAGCACACCGACATGGCCAACGTCTTGCATCCCTTCAGCACCTATACCAGGACGGGTGGGGGGGAGGGGTGGGGGGGGGGTAGTGTGAGAGGGATGGTAGATGTGGCATGTTTAAGACTTTTAAGTTTTGGTCATTTTGGATACTCCCCTGCTATACAAGTATCATTCTCCTTGACCTTGTGGACCACATTTTGGAATCAATGATATGCAGACCAAATAAACCCAACATACCCAATAAATAGCCTTTTACGGTGCAGCGTTATGGCCTTGGATACAACGATCTGCAGGTTGGGTCCATGTATCACTATCAAAATTTTGTCTATGGAAAAAACATTGGTCCACAGGGTTGCGGAGAGCAGCTCTTGCACACTACTAAGTTGATTTTAACAACAAAAATCCAACTTTTGAGTGTCTATTTTCCACCAGGGTTGGGGCCAATTCATGAATTGAATTGAGAATGCATGGTAAATTTCAATTCAGTTCCTGGATTTGGAATTGGAATTGAATTAGAATGACAGGAAACAGAAATGTATTCCATTAAAGAGTAACTAAACCCCAAACCCCAATCTGTGGTGAACTGGCCATCTTCTATTGGCTGATCTTTGGTGCCAGGTGATGTCACCACCTGTTGTACTCTAGAAAAGGTGACATCACCTGGCACCAAAGATCAGCCAATAGCAGAAGGCCAGTTCAGTAGCCTAGTTTTCACCATTAGATGTCAGGCTTCACCACAGATTTGGGTTTGGGGTTCAGTTACTCTTTAAATTCCATGAAATTCCAAGAACAGAGAGGTTGTTTTGACTTGCTAAACATAAATCAAACTTTATGAATCAAATAAAAGACAGTTAAACAAATCAAATACATTCATGCGGGATCAATTCTCAACTCATTTTCATTTGTTGTTGTCGATATTCAGCATTGATAATATACAGTATAGCTCTGTGTGTAATCTTGGATATGTGGTAAGGAAAAGCAAAAAAAAAAAAAAGAATTCCACTGAATTAAATTCAACTTCCTGAAATGCCAATTCATTTCCAATTCTGTTTCCTGTAGGTTTTTCCAAATTCCAATTCCAATTCCTCAGTTGATGTGAATGGAAGAGTTCATTCATGAATTGACCCCAACCCTGTTTTCCACATCTATCTGTTTTGTACAAGCTCAAGGTGGAAGCCATCGCATCAGATCTCGTTTTCGCCCGGACGCTTCTTATCTACAATACCCACAATCCTCAGCCACCCAGCCGCTTCTTGTAAGTTTGAGTGATCACAGAGGTTGCAGGCGGAACAGAGACTCTTCCTGTTTGCTGGGCGCAGATACAATGCCTTCAACTCTCGTGAATCACTGCACTCTTTCATCATTTCTCCTTGAGCGAGTTCATACTCCCTTTGGCTCTGCTATTTAAACCAGTGAAAGCCCCCCTTGCCTTGTGCGTCTGCTGTCACATCATTTAGCCGTTTTATGAGAGAGAGACGGCATTAGCGGAGGCTTCGAGGCCACTCTGACTATCCCTGTGAGTCACGCAGCCACCGACGGAGACATGGCAAAGACACCAGGACATAGACAGACAGAGAGTGAGAACCCTTATTTGTCTAACCCAAGAGAGACAGAGAGAGAGAAAAGACACCTTTCATTCTCAGATCTTTTCATCCTCTCCCACATACAGTATTTTTGGAACAATGCGGTACACAAACAAAAGGGTCTGGACTCTGGAGGTTGTATTTTTGCACAATTCTGAATCGCTAGTGATCTTTATCTGGCAATGATTGCTGCAATTTCAGCCGATCTGCGTCAACGTGTATGAGTTTGGCATTTTTGAAGTGAAATCTGCTTCCGCCTCTCTCTCTTTCTCTGTGTCTTTGTTTCTGTTCATTTAGTTGAGGCTCTTGGCTGATGCTCTTACCAGTAAGTTACAATGAGCGGTCATGTCAGGGTACAGTTTCTTGCTGAAGGACACGATGGACGCTATTGGTCAGGCTGTTGTAGCAGGGGGTCAAACTTGTGATCTGTCTGGTGCAGGACGGTCTCTCTAGTCATTAGGCCAACCTGCCATCCTGTTTTTACTTTTTCTTTCTTTTTTTTCTGTCTCTGCCTTTGGGCTGTCATTGTCCCAGAAACCAAGAAAATAATATCACGCAATCCCATCATGATTTTAAAAAGTGCCTGCACTCTGCAGATGTCATCTGCTGTCTTATGTGACTTATGAAGTCTATCTAATCATGCCCTCTCTCTCTCTCTCTCTCTCTCTCTCTCTTTTTGTCCCTCTCCCAGCCATTAAAAGCATGTCAGGATGCCAGAGATGTGGCCTCTCCTTGCCCCTGATCATTGATCATTCATCCTGAAACCCTGGGCAAGTCTCCAGAACATGTGCGATCTCAACTTTGTCTAGCAAGTAAGAGGGGAGTGGTGCTTCCATTGTGACTTTCCAGCCGCTCTGCTGAATATATTTTGCCATCTCTCTCTTTCATTTTTCTCTGTTTTTTCCATCTCACTCCTTTTCTTCATCCTCTCCCTCTACATGGCAGCAGAGTAGTGAATAGGGAGATCGCCCTTCACCTGTTGTGTAGCTGACCCTGACCTCCGAGTTAACAGGAAAGACAATTTCCCTACAGGGATCACTACAGTATATTACATTATTAATACCTCTCCTCCCCTGCCCTTGTTTTCCTCCTCTCCCCCACAACTTCTTATTACTGAGGTGGTGCGTTTTATGTCTGAAAACCCTCCTCTCTGCTTTGCCCTCCTTCCACCCAACGATTTGGTGATGTGAAGTTTATGGATGGCTGTCCCTGCAGTGTTGATGGATGTTCAGCGTCTGCCTCAGCGCTGAGACTGGGATGTGTCATTCCGGCGGCACTGTAGCCATAAATCAGCGGCTACCGAGCTGCTTTATCACTGGTGTAAAGTGGCAGACACACCCAAGGACTGTGTGTGCCGAATTGATGGGTCTAGATGCCCCGACACACATGGACACACATATAAAGACACACACACACATACTCACACTCACACACACACACACACACACACACACACACACACACACACACACACAGGCCTGTTTTATACCTCTGTGAAGTTACTGTTTGCATAGCGGTTGCGCGGTTGTGCGATGTGTGCATAAGTTGCAGAAATGTAAGTGCTACATAAATGATTGGTTGACAGGTGAGGTGGGATTTTACACCAAAATTCAGGTAGCTGACTTTACTTCTTGTCACAAAATCACAACAAACAAGCATGGAGCAGTTTGAAGACAGACAGGAGGCCCGCTGCTACCGGCACCTCTATGATTTGTGATAGGATTTTAAATATTCGGAAACATCAGCAAGCTCTTCCGCCTCCTCAATCTCTTCCTAACTTGAAGTTCAAGTAGACTGCATTTCCCTCTGTGGTTTAAATACAATTTATGGACCTTGTTCAACATTCGGCATCCAGTGAACTTAAGTCTAATGACATGCTCTGTGCAACCTGTCACAAGGTATACTTGCCTGGCAAGTCTGCAAGTGCTGCACACTACTCAAACCACACAGCCGTCGCAGAGGTATAAAAAAGGCCTTCTGTTAGACTGAAGCTCAGTGAAAAAGGCAAGAGGTAAGAGAGGAGGAAGCTAATATTATGAAGCCTAGCACTCTGCTATACTAACTAGAAAATTCAATCTGGCCATACTAAGTCTTTAGGTTAGCTAGTTAGCCTAGCTGACCTTCCAAGTTCAAACCTGTAGCTATCTAGGTAAGCTAGCTAGCTGCTGACATTCCAACATCATGAATTCCATGGTCATGAATGGATGAAACAAGTACAGATGCTGTACAGTCCCACGGCATAGGAAAATTACAACCAGGGCATTTCACAGGAGAATCATGGTTGAAGTTTGAATGAAAGGAAGGGAATGCTCACATGGAGATGTCACATATAACAAAGTCAGAATTCTGAGATTAATCTCAGAACTCAAAAAAGAAAATGTTCACTCGTGGCCCTAATCGTCCTCTGTAAATTTGCTAGTTAGCTAACTTGTTCTCCAAAAGAAAACTGTGATTCTTTAGCTCTGCCCATTGAATTTTAACTTCATGCCTCCAGAGCAGCTCTGCCTCAGAAATGTTTGTAGAACTAAAACTCCGGTCTGCACACACAGATGCACAAATGAACAAACATGCCTCACGCTCATGGTCTGGTAAGCGTGTGGTAGGAGTTCAGGTGATGCAGAGGGGAACCTTATGAACAGGCATGGCTGCATGGACACAGACACACAAACGCACACACAAATATTTCGCCGACAGGCTTTTACAGCTTCATCGTTGAGGGCGTGTGTCCTCTCCAGGTCTGAGGCCACGCACTGTGCATTAACCCCACTCAAGCTGCAGTCACCTGCCCTCCACTATCACCCACCATGACATGATGGATTGGCCCCCTGCATTGTTGGCTGAGCTCAAGGTTGAAGTTTGTGACAGAGTATAATTTACCCTGCCAGCCATTTCAATATTGCTGGCTGTATATCAACGTATTCTCCCAACAAACGTTAACTGTTTCAGCTCAGTTCAGCCGATGACACACGTTCTGAGGCTTGTGAGCAATGGTGGCGATATTGAAGCAGTTACAGTGTAATATACTGAAGAGTTTTGCTCCAAATTGAGATATGTATTTTATGATAAAAGGTGACAACTACTATAAAATAATCATTGGCACAAAATCAAAAAGGAATGCCATTTTTAAAGGATAGCAGGCAAATTAAGTCCTTGGTTGACAAAATGGCAACACTTTTAGAGACAAAATTCTCCATATTTCAGAAAAGTTGAATGATGATTCAACTTCAGAAAAAATGTTTGTCTCCCCATATGGTATTTTGAATTAGATGTAAGGGAGCTGGCACCCACAAATGAAAGAAAAAAACGTCTCAGATCGAGATGTCTCAATACAAAGTTTCCATTTAATTCTACATCTGAATCCCCAGACCACCTGGGAAAATGTGGGTGAGGAAAGAGAATCAGTAACGCTCTCCCCTCCCTCCACAACTACTACTGAGGTGCCCTTGAGCACTGTGGAGCTGCTCAGTGGCCGACAGTAGAAGACTGTGGTTGTATTGGGCAGCTGCCAGGGGGAAAGGTGAAGCAGGGCATGACTGGAAAAGAGCATGCCTGCTCAGTCCACTTTCCCTGGATAAATAATAGTTAAAAATTTTATTCATGTCATGTTTTTTCCAATTAAGAAACACTGCCAAAATGATATTGGTCCTGCCTCTCAGTGACACAGAGAGAATTATACATGCTTTTATATCCTCTCATCTTGATTACTGCAACACCTTATTTACTTGCCTTAACCAACAAGCTGTGGCTCGGCTCCAGGTTGTGCAAAATGCTGCAGCAAGGCTTTGGACCAGGACTAAGAGAAGGGACTGTACTTACTGCTTTTGGCATCTGTACACTGGCCACCTGTCAGTTTTAGAATTGATTTCAATATTTTATTCATAGCTTTTAAGCCTCATCAAGGCCTTGCTCCCCCCTATAAGTCAGAGCGTAGCCTTAGATCCCGAGGCACGGATCTCTGTTCCTAAAGCCTAGGTCACACTAGACGATTTTAACGCCAATTCTATGCCAAATTTCAATCTGGGCTAATTGGGGTTGGTGGTGGTGGTGGTGGTGGTTCAAGACTGCTGACTCTGGCTGCTTGGAATGATGTGATTTTTTCAAACATATTTGATTTTGTCCGGTCAGGCTCGTGTAGTGTGAAGCGGTACAATACTCACCAAGACTGAAATCTGAGAGTGACACTGGCAACAGCCAATGGGAAATTAGATACAGGGGTAAGAAAAAGAAAAAGAAAATGAACTGGAAAAGAAGTAACATTTAACAACACCCATTCATGCAGATAGTTTATATTAGCAGGATTCCCAACTCATCTCATGTTATTAAATGGCAACATGCCTGAATCAACCCACACAAGTATGCAATTAAAAATTAAGTGAAATAAGTCTCATACAAAATTCTTCGTCAATATTATCCTTGTAATAATGTCACTTCAAAATTCATGTAAATGTAATCTGTAGCTTCTGTACCATGGAGCAAGAAACGATTGAACACCTATTTTTTAACTGTGTTTACAATAAACTGTTCTGAACATAGGAAAATGGGATCACACACTACCTGATTCTATCATTCAAAAAGAATGACAGAATCAGGTAGTGTGTGATCCCTTGTCTTCATGTGTGTGACGCCACATCTTTGTCCCATCGGCTAGTGTGAACAGCTTCCTGACAGGACGGCAAGCAGACCAGTCGTTTAGTGTGAACTGCGTTAGTTGGACAAGTCTTGTAGTGTGACCTAGGCTTTAATCTAGACTAAAGATTCAAGTATTGCCCTGCCTGAGGAGGTTAGACTGACTATATCAATGTCATCCTTCAAATCAATTCTCAAGACCCATTTGTACAAAAAGACTTTTCATAATTACTACTGTGTCTTACTTGTGTGTCTTACAGTGAACGTAATCATTTTATTTTATTGTTTCATCAGTTAACATTTTACTTTTTTTAATGTCCTTCACTATTACTTCTTTTTACCATGTTCCTTTTACTGCCTGTTTAAGCACTTTGTAACTTCTGTTTTGAAATGTGCTATATAAAGTTTTATTATTATAATAAAAAAAACAACATCAATTTAACATGAACAAGTGCATAGCGTTTTTGCGTTACCCCACCATCCATTAAAGAGACTCACACCTATATATAGAGTACTGAGACTTTACACGGGCCACAGCATCTGTAGACAATCAATTATATGGCATTCTGGAAATGAATTCTTCCAAATTAAACGGCGCTACGGACGGGTGAGTGAATGAATCTCGACGTGAGCGCAGTGCCTCTGACCTCGAATGTTATCTGACTCAGCTGAAGTGCTGCTGGCGCTGGCTCTCCCAGGCCTCTTACTGCAATCCCTGCACTCAGTCCTCAGCCCTTCCCTTCCACAGGGAGAAACATTGCAGTCCCAGCAGATGGTTCCAGTACACTAAGTAGACTGTTGGCACGCTCAGCGCCTCCAGCCCAAAAACACTGCAGCCCCAGAAACACCATTAAGACAGAGGGAGAGAGAGGGAGAATAAGGAAGAGGGATGGAAGAAGGGTGGAAGTAATTTCGGTATATACAGTCTGTATGGCCTTCTGTAGACCTGATGATGTGAATACCATTCTGCATGTATATAAGCTGTAAATGTGCATATTTGTTTTCTTCAAATTCCCAAATTCTTGTATAATTCATAAAACAAGTATTGTTCCCTTACTTCATTGTGCATATATTTCACTGCTGTTATTTTGTACACCATCATTTTTTTCATACTTTTCATTCATACATTTCTACAAACATAATTGTCAATCGTATTATGTTTCATACCCCCACTTTTGAGTATTTTTTTTTAATTTTTATTTTACTTTTACTGAAGTATGTTTTGAAGTGCTATACGATACGATACGATACAATGGAACTTTATTGTCAGATTTCTCTTAAATTTGTTATGCATCATAGCAGCTCCATTTTAACAAGACTAGGTCAAAACCTAGTATATGGCTGGATCGTGTCCGTCTCCTCTCTCCGCCGCTGTCCTCTCCACCGCGCCCACGGGCCGCATTGATCCTCCCGATCCAAGCCCCAGTCGCTCTGGTACCCATCGGTGCCGAAAACGCCGTTCGCCGGACACCCGGTGACGCATCAGCGTCGGGACCCCCGCTGAAATCTCGGCCGGATCACCGGGAACAAATCAGCGCCCAGCTATCAGCACTGGCCAGAACCGTGCCCCCAGGAAATTCCGGGAAGCGTCGGCAGTAAGCCCTCGGCGCGCCGAAACCTCCATGCTTGTCTGTGTCTCTCTCTCCGCCGACAGAACAGAGGGCTGTCAGGTGGACTGAGCTGGCGCATGTGCATCGAAATAAACGGCGATATGATATAATTGTATAGATTCCACTTTAGCTTCAGCTTACATGCATGATATTGGTCAGCCTGCTTACTGTGTGGGAGAAACGGGCTCCCATCTCAGCAGAGAAACAAGATGGCGGAGAAAACGAAACTTACATTTCTGGCTCTGTGATCCTATGATGTGCCACGTGCCACGGCCGACCGATGGTGTAACTTCATCACTCAGTCACTCAGTCACTCAGTCAGTCAGTGACAGACATTCGCCTTTATAGGGCTGGCCCGCTGTTGCGGTCCAGCCAAAAACATACACAGGGTGAACACACAATCACATTGCACATAAAACACATAATCACACTACATTCAATTACACATAAGCATCAGAACAGCTCAGTGACCCTAGGTTACCACTATATTGCACCCTCCACCCAAATATACTCCACTACATGGTAAATCACATCCATTACAGAGTATGACATTTTGTAGGCTCTCCATAAACATTGCATCAGTGAACAGTTAGCAGAGAAAAGAAGAGTAATCTGCCATTGCGTGAGAAACTTTACAAGAGGATAACAATATCCTCTTGTAAAGTTGTAACTCAGAAACTTTTACTCGGAGTAAATTTTAAATGAGCTACTACTGTAGCTTTTATTTTTACTCTAAGACCAGTAATTATACTTTCTACTTAAGTAAAATTTAAGCAAAATTTCCTGACCACTGTTATCTTACTAATATATTATATTTTAGTACTCTTCAGTAGGGTATTTAGTACTCCTTCCACCCTGGAAACTAGGTCTGGTTGCCTCCTCTGCCCTGACTATATCTGTGATGGATGATACTCATCCCTCTGCTCTCACAGATATGTCACCATTACGGAGGCACAACAGCTTTTTGATGGGACATGAAAAGTTTTCCATTTACTTTGACGGCCCCGTCTATTCTGTTTGGAAAGGTCTGAGGTGGGATGATGGAAGGCTGCTGTGACAGGTGATCAGTCTCTAAGACGAAGTAATTATAGATAGTTTAACTCTTGGCTCTATCGTCTGAAAGAAGGATGTGAAATATAGAAAGAGCTGCAGGAGTCAGATACTTCCAGGTCTGTTAAGGATCACGTCTGATTTAAGCTGCCAAACCTAAGACTGCTTAAGAATATAAATGGGGTTGGTCGTATAGAGAAGGATAGAGAAACAGTCTTGTGACTGTTTTAGGTTTTAGGTTTGAATAGTCAGACCAGCTGGGATAATCTGGGCAAGGAAGATGGATGAGTAGCACTCTCCACTCCACAACACAGTCTCAGAAAATTTTGCGAAATGAGCACAAACTCTGAAATGTAGATTTACATGTTGTGGACATGAATAATGTGAAGATTACGTTCCTCCACCATGAAAGGATTATGTGACTGGTAGCTATGTTTAGGCAAGTAAAACACCTTTGGTTAAAGTTATGGTAAGGTTTTGGTCATAGTTAAAGAAAACTTTAGCTGGAATTGGACACAACATTTTCACGTTAGCTAATGGTTAACGGTAGCTAAAAGTTTAGGCAAGTAAAACAACTTTGGAAGGTTTTGGACATGGTTCAAGAAAAATTAGCTGGAATTTTACATAACTTTCACGTTAGCTAATGGTTCATGGCTAATGGTAGCTAATAACTTTGGAAGGTTTTGGTCATGGTTAAAGAAAACTTTAGCTGGAATTGGACATAACATTTTCACGTTAGCTAATGGTTCATGGCTAATGGTAGCTAAAGTTTAGGCAAGCAAAACAACTTTGGTTAAGGTTATGGTAAGGTTTTGGTCATGGATAAAGAAAACTTTAGCTGAAAATGAAAACGTCACCCCCAGTAAAAACTTCTTGTCAGTTGGGAATTGAACCTGTGTCATCACCAGGCGCTCTTCTCTTTGTCTGTTCAGCCATGGTGGCTATCGCTACTCATGCTAACTACCCAGTTGTTCTTCTGTTTATTCCAAACCGGAAACATAAAATGCATCACTTTCCAGGAAAGAGCTATACCAGAGACCGCATGTTTAGAAGAGAAACTGGTTATAGGTTGAATCACTATTATCACAGGTTCTCAAGCATGTGCCATCGAGGCCTAAGAGTCTGCAAGTTTTCATTCTAACCAAACACTACAGCAGCTGATCTAGCACACTCTTGGGCCTCGATAGCACATGGTTGAGAACCACTGTGTTCTATCAAAATGGACATTTATTCATGTGAACACGTCGCGGATTATTACTTTATACGGTAGTTGTTCTCAGAGAGGTGAAGAGCCCCGTATAACTATTACATCCCTGCTACCACCTACAGTTACGGGTTTTTATAATGCAGTGACGAGCAGCAATCTTAGTAACAAAGGGGAGGAAGATTACGGCGCTAATTATGTGCTGAATTACGGCCCATTATCAAACTACAGGCAACACAAAGCGTTTACCTCAGCTCTTTACAAACCCCTGCATCCTGCAAGACGAGGACCCCAAACCGCCAATTAAACTCTGTTTCCTATCCATTACCTCTGACAGCACGTAGTAAAAAATAAGGCACCATCATAAGATGTGCCCGCCGTTAAAACGTCTCCCCCACCCAATTACAGTCCTGATAAATTTTGCTCAAAGTATTAGGCTATTCAACCGCCTCTAATAAAAGAGCGACCTAGATAAACTATAGGAGGCGATGGTCCTCTGCAAGTAGAGCTTCACTAACAGACAACAGAGAGGGAAACGCTGGACGACAAAGACAAGCAAAAGCACCACAGGCTGGGTCCATTCACTTTGTTCAGCGTTATATCACAACAAGCGAATTAGAGGTTCAGGCGGGAGTAGCCGGTTGCTATTCTGAGCCGAACGTTTCTCCGGGCTCAAAAGCGGCAAGAGAGGCAAAAGTCAGCGTCGTAAGCGGCGGAGACGAGTGACACTCGATCGCGATTTGGGCTATATGTGCGTCCCCGCGGTGCTCGAGCCGGGATGGAGTGGGCGGAAGAGGAGCTCTCAGCGGGTCTTGCGTGGGGCAGGGTGGGCGGGCAGATGGATGGATGGATGGAGGGGAATTGTTGCTATGATAAAGGGGAGCGGACGGGTTTATTTTTACGCCGGAGGGGCGGGACGGGAGGGCAGCGCTGACGTCAGTGCCGGTCACTCGGTCTGCGGGGCCTCTCGGAGGGCTCTTCACCACGGCTGAACCATCACTCCAGCCTCTAGCCCTCTCTCAGGCTGAAGTCAGTGACAGGTTTTTCTTTCTCCGTCCTGTCTGGGGATGCACGTACGGTCCAAAATAGTCTAAATCATCTGGAGTGTCACTCGCCCCTGCCGGTTACGACGCTGATCTTTGCCTCCCTCTAACCTCAAGATACATTCGGCCCAGAATTGAAACCAGCTACTTCTAACTACCGCCACCTGCAAGAAACATTCACGTTGGTCTCCTAGTGGGGAAGCTCTGCTGCAGTTCGTTTATGGTTGATTTTAAACTCATTAATAAAACATGATGTTGTAGCAGATGTCATCCCGTTTTACCGCTTCTTCAGATATGACGTGAACGCAGCATGAACCTCTAATTCACTGTTGTAATATAACAATGCACACAGTGAACGGACCTCCCTGTGGTGCTTTTCTTTGTTGTCCGACTTGACATCATAATAACGGTTTTTATTTTTAGCTCAATACACTGTCAGGAAAGCAGTATTAAAAAAAAAAAAATAACTCAACCCAAAATTTATGTTAATTTTTTTCAGCACACTTCGTCAACTGGATGCTGTTTACATTTCGACTACTTACTATTTATTGTAATGTATTCTATTCTATTCTACTCTGCTCTCTTCTATTCCACTCTACTCTAATATACTCTATTCTATTCTATTCTATTCTATTCTATTCTATTCTATTCTATTCTATACTGTGTCATGTTTACATTTTAGCAAAACGTCAGCACAACATACAAATTTTGTACACATGTATTAGTTTCAAAATGCTTCTTTTTATCAGTCATGTTGCACATACAGGATATAATCAGACTTTGTCACTTTATGTTTTGTTTTGGGATATTTTTGGTTTGTTTTTTGCAGGAAAATTAGTATTCCTTGTTACAGTAAGTATTCCTTGTTAAAACTACAAAGTAAGTTAACAATGTATGCCTCCTAAATACACAAATACGCTATCCGAACGTATCTTAAACTGCTGAACACACACAGAGACACACACAAAGTGTGTTGCTGTGTTTTTAACAGTGTAATTGCTCTCTCTCTCTCTCTTTCTCTCTTGTTCTCTCTCTCTCTCTTGTTCTCTCTCGGCCATCATGAAAGTACTTGTGACTCACACAGTGATCTGTCCCATGGTGCATTAGCTTCACATAATAAGGTACCGTGTGTGTGTCTGTGTGTGTGTGTGTGTTTGCACAGAGAAGCGGACCACCCATTGTACAGCGATACATAGAGCAGATATTGTGTTAGAACAGCAATCAGTGTAGACTAGAGCAACACAAGCTCTGACGGCTGACATCTGTATACTGTGGAGACACCTTTACTTTCACATAGAGAGGTAAACATGGGTTACATAACCCGCGTGTGTGTGTGTGTGTGTGTACCCATGCCAGCATGCATGCAAAAAGTATGTGATGTCCTAACTGTTTGCCTGTATTGGTCTGATGTGCGCTTGTTTTGTGTGTGTGTGTGTGTGTGTGTGCGTGTGTGTGTGTGTGTGTGTGTGTGTGTGTGTGTGGTGGAGGTATATTGAGTTAAATTGGCTGTCACCTCAAATCTCCCTTGCCAGCTGCTTCGCTCCTCTCCTTCATTTATCACCGTTACCACACCTGATTCCGCTGCGTAAACCATCCCTGGACACACACACGCTCACACACACTCACGTAGGCATAGATACACACACACACAGACACATACACTCAGACAGGCATCGATACACACACAGACAGATGCACATACATGCATTCATGCACAGATGCACACAACACAGATGCATACACATAAACATATACTGTATGCAGATATGAATGCACACACACACACACACACACACACACACAATGTGTGCACAATCATGTACACACAGGTCTATATACATGCACACACATGCATAGACACACATGCACACATACACCTACACATTCATTCAAATGCATAAAAATCATGATACATGTGTGCACATGCACACACATAATGCATGCACACACATACACACACAGCATACACACATGCATATGCAAATGCACACAAACAATGAACACGTGTACACACTCACTCATACTCACACACATATTCTGACAGCTGCTGCGCTCTCTGATCTACTGTAGCTACAGTACACAGTGTGTCAGCTGCTTCTCCACACCAGGGAGTTTGATTCCCATCGGCTTCTCCCACACACTGGAGCCTGTTATCTAGAATATGCGCTTTGCAAAATGGAGAGCCGCGTTCAAGGACACTTCACAACGGCAGCAGCCAACGGTAGAGTTTTAATAGGAAAAGCAGCCGAGGGAGTCGGGGGGAGGGGGGTGGGGAATCAGTATCGCTCTAATAACAACCGGTCAGATCACGCTGCCCTGATCACACTGACAGCAAAGGATAACTTCACCTACAGGAATACTCACACCTACTGCATCCGGCACAGAGCGATCTGAGGGCAAGTTGCTTTTTTGGGCCTGTTGCGCTACTAGAGTAGTCATTTGGTTGTGATTACATAATTTGACTTCTTCTCACACGAGTGCTGTTTAAAAATATTCAAAATATAGCCTACATGTTTTCTTTTACAATTTTTTTATAAGCATTTCTCAATACTCGGTTCAGTATTTCAACACTCTTCACACAGTTAACACAACAGCACTCAATGTGGACCAAACTGTGAAGGATTTTTCATTGCTTTGACACAAAATGCATTCAGTGAACCCAATTTTCAAAATTCTTGAATTAATTTCTCACTCAAACTCGCAAAACAGGCCATTTTTGCAAATGTTTCAAAACTGTTCAAGTTCAAAACCCTAACCCTAACATACAAAATTCAATGGACAGCAATTTGCTAAATTACAAATACATTTGAAATCTCTATACTACATACTCTACAACTGGATACTGGATACTCTACAGCAGTGATTCTCAACCTTTTTCATATCAAGGACCCCTAATTTAGTCCACATTGGAGCCACGGACCCCCATTTGATGAGTTTTTGTCTTTCGGACAATATTTTTATTGTTAGATATGATTTTGTCCAGAATCCCATGACTGTCTGTATTGTAGGTAGAGAGATAACAGTGCAACTATGATCAAAACAGTCATTCTTCTACATTCTCTAATTGTGTTAACTTCTTGTAAATGAAATAATGCTGAAGTTTAACAATTCATCAATTTGCTGGGGACCCCCTGGAACCCCCTCAAGGACCCCTGGTGGTCCCCGGACCCCACATTGAGAACCACTGCTCTACAGTACTCAATACTGTACAGTTTTTCTCGATTGCTTAGATGCATTTCTGGTAACTGGTTACAAACTGCAAATGCATTGAGACAGTGATCACTACCTCAAAGACATTTGCTAAACGTGTAATGATTTCTAGTTCTCTTCACACACTGAATATACTGACAACTATTTTTTGCAAACCAAAACACAAATGCAATCAGTAAATACAAATTTCACATAGGAGTCTTATGTTCACAGATATGTTCACATTTCCTCCCATACACTGGGGCCTATAACACAGCACACATCATAGTATTTCTGTATTTCCATAGTATTTCTTGCAGAGCAGCTAATGGCAGAAGAAGACGTGGTGGAGGGGCAACAGTTGGCCAATTTCATCATCATATGGGACAATGTGCAATTCCACCATAGTGGTTCCAAAACCATACTTTATGGCCTAATGCCAATGAAAGGCAAGATGTTGTCGAGTAAAAATTTAAAACACTGCAGCCTAAAACATTTAGTTAATTTTATGTTCAGTTATTTTAATTGTAATGATGTGGCTGCATCTATAAACTTTAAATTTGACATGCTGTTTTGAAAAAAGATTTTTATTTTATTTTATTTTATTTCTTTTTTTGTTATTGCATTTGATTTTTAGACATCAGTGTTGTTTGATTGGGGCAATAATGGCGGGCTCGAAAATAAAAGTTCACTGCAGTTTTTACAGACTGTTTTTCTGTAGCTGATATTTCCTTAAAGACCACTATCGGCCCAAAATATCCGTCTAACCCCAACCCAACCCCTGCCAAGATCCCTTACGAAGCGTCTATAGCTACTCTGCATCTCAAGGACACCATCCAAGAGACGCCCACCTACTCCTCAAGGCTGTAGGGAGACGTGTAATGAGGATGAAATGGGCTACCACAACATCTATACTGTGTCTGCCAGACAACCTGATTACCACAACAGGATTAGCGTGACACGACGACGGCAATCGACCATGGTGATTTTGCTGCATTGTGTGCCAGAGTGGCGGGGCCCTGACTTCAAAATGACGAACACGAATCCCACAAGACGCTGCATCTGCTGTTGAGGAGCAGCGATGCAGTCAACGGAGCATTTGAGGAAATAGGTGGGGTATTCCCAGCAGATTGCACAGGTAGAATGAGGTCTGTTTGATGCAAATTGCAGACAAACTGGTGGGTGAAGAGGGTTACTGAAGCCAGAAACACAGGCAGGTTAGCATCCTGCATTACTGACTACTGGTCATACTCCAGTTAAGGTCTTGTTCAGGTTAAGCTGTTTACATGAACCTCTCATACCCTGCGATTGAGTCTCCATGTTAACCATGAATAAAGCAGTTAACAGATCCTGTCCACTGATAAAACAGTCCAGCTACCGCCTTGTTAAAAATCAGCTATTGGAGATTTCTGGGTCCATTATGTTGTTTGGTGGTGTATTTTTTCTTATTCCCATGGATAACTGACATCATGTCAAGATATTTCCACTACTACTAGCTATAATGGAGTTTGATAGCAGAAAAGAATTCCACTATCTCAACCTTTTTCATATCAAGGACCCCTAATTTAGTCCACATTAGGGCCATGGACCCCCATTTGATGAGATTTTCGTCTCTTGGACCCAAATCGGAAAATATTTTTATTGTCAGATATGATTTTGTCCCGAATTCCATGACTGTCTGTATTGTAGGTAGAGAGATAACAGGGAAACTATGATCAAAACAGTCATTCTTCTACATTCTCTAATTGTGTTAACTTCTTGTAAATGAAATAATGGTGAAGTTTAACAATTCATCAATTTGCTGGGGACCCTCTGGAACCCCCTCAAGGACCCCTGGTGGTCCCCGGACCCCACGTTGAGAACCACTGATCTAAAGCATCAACAGTAAACACCAGGTTTTGGTGTCAGTCCCTCAGAAACAAAGAGCGAGGGCTTCTTTCTAGAGCTGCCATTTTTCAGCAACGTTCAACAATCATACAGATCAGGCAGAGATACCAATTTCTCCACCCACAGTAGCCTCAATAGACCAGAATGCAATGCAGTCACTGGAGTAGAAGTAGATGAGGCAGGTTGAGGGAAAGTGGGTACACCAAAGCAGCAAATTACAACACTTACAACACACAACTCCTGGAACGCATGGAACATCACAGATTGATGATATCTAACAGGGTAAGAGCATCCAAGGGGGCATTTTTCCTTAAACTGGGTTTCTCATAATTAAAGTATGAGCTTAGTGGGATATTCTAACCCAGTTATGATGTTTACATGCGGCAACCCAAAACCAGACTACTAACTGGGTTAAGGGAATGTAAGCATTGCCACTGAGCAACATGCTGGGATGGAATGAGACTTTCTTTCAAGCAAACTTTTCAAGCAGGTACGTGAAAATACCCCGAATTTGGATCCAATAAATTCCTGCTTGGATCTTTAAAATTCTGTCCCTACAAACCAATTTCGTGTTCCAGGGTTAGTCTGAATCCTCCTAGTCCATATAAAGTCCATCTGTATTACCTCCGCTACCTCTGCTCCTCACTCTAGCATGTACAGTTTTGCTTCGCTCATTATTTACCACTCAGCTTCAACTGAAGGCGCACGCGGCGAGTCTCGGCTCCCAGCATCTTCATTTCACACACAAATGAATACGGGCGGATCGATGCTCTCTCTGCAGAGCAAACATCGCTGAAAATGCCCCTCGAATATCTATTCCCATTTTGGGTTTGATGTGGCGAGGCTGATTTTGTTGATGCACATCTCTCTGTGGAGAGTCTCCGGGTTTTTATATTCTGTCAGAGTTTCTGGATGAGATACATAACTCTCGCTAGGGAAAGAGAGAGGGCGGAAAGAGAGAGACGAGTGAGAAGGAGAGATGGAGGGAGAGAGACAGAGAGAGAGAGAGAGTGAGAGACCCGAGTAACAAACAAGGGAGCAAACAGAAGTGTGCCAAGTCAAGGAGAGAGTGACAGCTTTTGACAAAGGGAAACAGAGCATACAATAA
This sequence comes from Centroberyx gerrardi, assembly GCF_048128805.1. NCBI lineage: Eukaryota > Metazoa > Chordata > Actinopteri > Beryciformes > Berycidae > Centroberyx > Centroberyx gerrardi. Next base: position 4,867,410 of record NC_136004.1, on the reverse strand, counting down.
GAGTGACAGATTGGTAATGAAGCCTGGGACAGATCCATAACCAGACACCGAGCACAGGGCCGGCTCTACACTGTAGGGGGCCCTAGGCAAACTCTTCTTTGGGGGTCCCCATACCACACCAACCCCTACTCCCCTCATTGTAATAAAGTATACAAATGGTGTTTTCAGAGTTTCAATATTTGCAATAATGGAAATTCAAACAGTAACGTGAACATTAAACACTGAGATAGACATCAATAATAGTACTCCGGAACAAAATAGTGCAAGGGAAAATAATAACACTAACATTAACAAAAACATATAAATGCACAAGAGGATCAGGAAATGGGACAGGACTGTACTATTATATGTCTTTCAGGATTATTGCAATCTAATAACTTTGCTAAGCAAAACAACAAATTAACAATTCATTTTTGCCACAGAAAAATATTCATTTATTTGTCATTAATTATTAACGGCATAAACTTGTGCATAAAAAGTGTCTTTTAACTGGATAAACTATAACCAACAACAAAGTACATTGTAATAAAACCTAATGGAAACTCAATTTTGACTTTTGTCAAACTAACATCAGAGGCGGCCTTAAGCATCTGGGGGCCCGTTTCAAGAGCTAATGTGCGAGAAAAAAAAACATAAAAGAGAAAAGAGGAAAAAAAGTGAGGATTCAAGTTGGTTTGCATCAATAATGGTATATTTTCGGACTTCAACTTAAATGCATTATGTGCACTTTCAGCATCATGGACAGCTCAACATAGAAATAATCCAAACAATTCAAACAAACCATTACAAACCAAACAATTTAAAACTGAAACAATGACATTTTTGCTTTGGAATGAGGAGAAGCCTCGCCCTTCTCGGCAACTACTAGTCTGCATTGAATAGCACTAGGCCTATGTGTTATGTATCAGCTGACATAAAAACAGCTTAAACAATTCCCTCAAATTAAATTAACAACAAAAGCAATGCCATATTTTGCTTGGGAATGAAAAGTGTCTGAAACTACTGGTTGTGTACAATGAATTGCGCTTCGCGCTCTTTCAGCACCGTGGACAGCTCACGTCAGGCCTGGAGAGCTTGTTATTCATGCACTGTTGGCCTGGTAGGATTATTTAACCCTAAATAATTGCTTACAGAGATTCTTTTAATTATGTGTATTTGCTTTAGTTTGAGAATTTACTAGTTCGTATTAGTTGACACCATTAGTAATGGTCGTAGTGAAAGAAATGACCCGCCTACTGTTTTGCTGTGAATATTGAACTGCTAACTGGTTCTAACTGTGCGCTCACACCAGAAGCGTCATGAGCGCCGCTGGGCGCTCTGGGCGCTGGCTGCTCGCTGCCAGCCCTCAGCAGTCGTCGCTAGGGGGCGGGGCGTTCAAGCAGCGCTGCAGACATCAAGTTCAGTTGGGGCCAATATATCAAGTTTGTAGTAGAGCTATTTGGCAGGCCTGCCGTGAACTGTGACAAGCATGATCAAATAAACAAACTTCCACGTTTTCCTGCAAAATGTACCTAGTCTGTATTTCATAAAATAATGCTTTTGGCATTTGTATTTAAGCTAGTAGCACAGTAAATTTAATTTTACTACTTCTACACTGTACAGTAGGCCTAATTACGCTTACCAGAAATCCCTACTATCTCTGACACCTTCTTCCATGCATCATTTTTTTTGTTTATGTCTCTATAAACGAACAAGGACGGGTCATACAGCTCCGGGAAACCGGAGACCGCAACAATCAGTTTCTCCTCCATTGTCAGTATGGAACAAATATTTGTTAGGAACTTCAGTACATAGGGAGACGTTTACAGTGGGAAGAAAATCAAATCCCGATCTCGTCGCTGCTAATTTGCATAAAGTTCACCTCAGCTCAACTTCAACTCGTCGCTCTGGTCGCTGGCATCGCGCCGCTCGCTGCTGCCACAGCGTCAGACGCCTCTCGTCGCCAGCTCCCATTGAAAATGAATGACTGCCGGCCGCTTTTGTAGCTCATGACGCTTTTGGTGTGAGCGCACAGTAACTGCAATTAAAGCTGGCTGTTAGCTTTTAAACGGTGTCCGGTGCGTTATCTTTGATTGAAGTAACCACAGCTCGCCACAATATATATATATATTAAAAAAAGTGGGTGAATTATTCAATGCTTGCATGTCAGTCGGGGGCCCTTTGGGAGTGCGGGGCCCGTTTCAGTTGAAACGGGTGAAACATAGCTAAGGCCGCTACTGCCTAACATATCCTAATTATGATCAATAAATATTTTGTTTGATTATATGTAATTACTGTCAAGTTTCTGTAGCCTACAGAAAATACTAGATTATTACATAAACAAGCATGTAATTTATGACTCACCCAGGATTTGAACTTGGGTATCTGGTGTATGCTTTACTAACCAAGCTAAACTTGTCTACAGTCACCTAGCTAGCTACATACCAGCATTACCTTACCAGCTCTCTAGCTAACAGTCATGTGAAGGAGATGAATGTCTTTTCAAGTGCTAGTCCAAATTCCAACGTTGTTTGCCACTTATTTTTTCTGCCAATAGAAAGAGCAGGGGCAGCAGGACATGACCATGATGATCTTACACAGGTGAGGAGGAAGTTGCTGGGAAAGGAATGGCCAAAGGAAATCTTCCTGATATTAGCTAATGTTAGCTAGCTACAGTTAGCTTGTCTTTATACAGTTAGCTGGTTGGCAATCATGGTACGTATAGAATTTAGGGATACGCTTTGCACTTTTTCCTGCCCTGTTGTAGCTAGCCAAACAGCTATAGGATAAGATGACATTGAATTTATGCTTGAATTCTGCTTGATATTTAACTTGTTACAGGTTTTTATACCGTTAGCTGCTTGACAGTTATGGTATTCATTACAAATTTAGGGATGCTCTTCTCAATTTCCCTAAATTTCACCAGCTTTTTTCTGTACTGTGAATAGAAAGAGCCAAGAACCGCAGAGCAGGGTGATTCTGCACAGGTGAGGAGTAACTTCCTGGGATGGAGTTAGGCTTCATACAATTAGCTGGTTGACAGACATGGCATTTATTACCATGGTAGGGACGCCCTTCTCAATTTCTACTGCGCTGCTAATAGGAAGAGCAGGGGGCAGCAGCTGATTCTGCACAGGTGAGGAGTAACGAGCTGACTAAAAAGCTAAAGGGTAAGATAACACTGAATTTTAAAATAGCCTAATTTTAAAATGCTAATGAGTTGACCTGCAAATGTGACTCATATTGTCAAGGTACAGATTATAATAAAAGTCAACAACAACTTTCTGCATTCTCTCATTATAGATAAATTAAACTCAAGAAATATTTACTGGTCTAACAAATAGTTTGAAAAATAAGCCTTTTACATTTTTTTAATTGCACTGCAAATATTTATAGCATGATAATAACATCATGGATAAATTGTTATGGTATAACATAACACTCCAAACTAGTCATTGAGAAGGTGAATAATACATAGACACAAAAAAGGATACAAGGTCATTGCCAGAAAAAAAAAAAATTGTATCATTAACATTACTTAATTTGCAATTAATAACACCATGACACATACCGAAATCATAATTTTACTTTCAAGCCTGGCCTTCTTAACGTTTGCACCTACTGCACCAATCAAATCCATCTGATAAAGTCTACTCATTGCCTCTTGGCTCAGTGCCATTGATTGGCTTTATGTCTGTGAATAACGTATTGGACATAAAAACATTTATTTTGTATCTCCTCAAGCAAAAATGCATGTGCAGGGGGGGTGCAATGGTGGGGGGGCCTACACAACTGCATACTCAGCGTATAGGGAAAGCTGGCTGTGACTGAGGCACAGCAGCAGACTCCACACTGCAGGATAGGGTAGATATTTTGTACCAATATTTAATAAATCTGACCATTTAAATGCCAACATGTTTTTTTTTTTTAATTCCAAGTATTCAATGTTTGCCCCAGAATTTTATTGAAACAGCTGAAGCAGCATTGGGACACTGATAAAACTCTCCATTGATAATAAGAATCCAGAATGATAATAACAACATAAATAAAACATATTCATAGATACTTGTGTGGAATCTGATTAAAAAGTTGTATTAGAATCAATCAAAACTCACACATTGCAAACATTGAAAATTAGCAGTTTTGCCAACTCTGGGGGAGTTGATAGTTAAATAAATATATAAATGTATCCTTAATGGTGCTCCATATATCATTTTAACATCAAAAAATCATTATAGTATAATTACTGTAAACACAAGAGACCATCACTGACAAGATTAACAGCCTTTACCAGCCCCTACACTCATTTTACACTGTGTGCCACTGGGTCGGATTTGGTGGGAAATCTGCTGGATTGCTTTACGGCACAAAGGGAGATTGCTTTATGGTACAAAGCAGGAAGAGGGCACTGTTCTTCCACTGCAAATAGAGCTAAAGCTTTCAGAGTTTCTGGCATTGGCAGATGGTGAAAGAGAGTGAAAGGCCAATGGAAAAATCACTTCCAACATGTTTATCCTCTTCAGTAAAGACAAAGACACCAGGGAGGGGGAGGGGCGACAGGAGGCAACAGGGTTTTTGGGAAATGTAGTCTTAATTTGGAGAAACTCACAATTTCACTGGTGTGAGATCAAGGCTACCCATCTCTCATTGGTTTGTGGTAATTATATCAAGGTATCACAAGTAATTTGACAATGATATATTGGTGTTTAAAAATGCTACACATAGCCCCTTTAAGTAAGAAGTAAGAAGAGCAAAAACACGCAGAATTTGGATGTAGCAGGGAGGATTACTGAGGTATAATGCATACTGATGAAGTGAGCACAGGTGACAGATATGGAAATATCCAAATTGGCGACGGACACACTTGTCCCTTTTCCCTTGTCCTGTCCTTGGGTTTTCCAGAGCAGGATAACCCCTGCAGTCACAATAGAAATTGCTCTCACATTTGGTACACATGTCTGACGTCTCTACTGATTCAGGCGGGTCAGAGTGACTTCGCTCTATGGCTCTGCGCTCATGACTGGAATTCTCCTTGAAGGACCAGATAACAAGTTTAATTTCAGCACGCCCAAAGCGAGAAAAACACTCTTTGATGAATTGAACCCTCGCTCTATTTTCGCCCCAGACCAAACTCACTCCAACACCTTCCCGGGCTCCACTTAAAACACATGCACACACACACACACACACAGGTTTGAGTCACTTGTTCCTAGGGAGATAAGGTTTTAGAATAAACATAATAGAGTCATACCTGACTTGATCCTCTTAGCTTGGCTTACCATTTGCATAGACTCCAATCATTTCATACTGTATGTTTCTGTAGGTTTCTGATGTATTCTCATCACTGTGATTGCACTTTGTGACAGGGGAATTTCCCACTACAGGCTCCATAAAGTACCACTACCGCTACTAAAATATAAGTATTTCCTACTTCCCTGTATTTTGTTATTAGCCCTCTGGCGTTCCTATATATTGTTACCCTTTTCTTTGGCAGGCTTTAATAATGACTTTGGCTTTTTTTGGAGGGTTATGGAAAAAAGCCTTCGCCCTCTTGCCTGCCGGTGTATAAATAGCATCATATTTGGTTTGTTTGTTCCTGAGCGGTGGGATTTCAGCACAGCGGGCTGCGAGCTGATGCATTTCCTCTTGAATGGATGGAGGAGGAAGAAGAATTAACTTTTCACCAGACTAGGAGGTCTGTTCTGCCTGCAGCAAACTCCTCCTTTCTGTGTGCTTGTGTATGTGTGTGTGTGTGTGTGTGTGTGTGTGTGTGTGTACAAGCCCACGTATGAAACATCTACTTGTGTAAGAGTGAGTGTTGCATGCGCGCACTTGTGTATTTGTGCTTAGCGAGCGCAAAAGCTGATCACAGAGCAGCTGAGCTCCTCAGGAGTTCATTTCTCACAGCTTATCGTAAGGAAAAGCTGTGTTAGACTGATACATGGGGCCGATATTCAGCTTATATGATGCAGTTTGATTGATTGTAGAATTGATCAATACTACACTGGTTGTTCATGTGAAACCCTTAACCTGAACTGATTCTAATGAGATATTTTGATCAGATTCAACACAAGTATGCATGTTCATTATGAGAAGAAGTAGTAGTAGTAGTATCATATTGGGTTTCCATGGTCTAAATGCTGTTTCAGAGGCTTTTCCACTTTTGGGTAAACACTGAATACATGTAATTTTATGGATTTTTTTTTTTTTGCTTGGAATTTGAAATGAATTTAAATATATTGAATACTGGCAGAAATATTGACCTTCAGCAGCTTCAGTCCAAGCATATCAATAGTCGCCCTTCTCCTCTTTCTCTCGGCTACAGTCTCAAGCACCGGCAGTAGTCTAGCTTTCACGTTTTAGGCGTTTTGCTAGCGTTCCTGTAATGAGTGAGCAGGTGGAGGTTCAATGATACATTTACATGCAGACCAATACTCAGATTACTGGGAGTAATCATCTTAAGGCAGTATTCCCATTACGTTTACATGGTTCGAAGGAGCGCAATTTCTCTAGTAACCTGGATTCATTTAATAACCAGTCTACCGCTCGTCACTCCACTGCACTCTGACATGTTGTTTGCTTTCTAAATAACTTGAGCATAACATGGGCGACTCTGTCTGGCAACCTTTGACCTGGGCAGTTTGAAAAAAATGAAAGAAATCTGACGAAGGTGTTTACATGCAACAATAAATTGGAACCAGGTTATGATTAATCTGATTACTGTAATCCAATTAAGATAATCAGATTAAGGCGTTTACCTGACAATTCCAGTAGTCGGAGTATTGCCTTAATTGGGTTAAGATCGAATTATTAATGTGCATGTAAACGTATTCAATGTCTTGCTCAAAGACACATCGACAGGAAACATAGCTGTAGATGAAAACATTGACTGTTACAGCAAGTGAACCTGTGACCTTTCTATTTATCTATTTTTGTTCTTAATACCAAGGCTGACCCAAAGTTGTGAATTATGAATACATTTCAATCGTATCTTTATTCATCTTAATGTATATCTTACTTTGCCAAAGTTGTGAATACAACTGAAGTTTCCTTCCAAAATGAGGTATAAATTATTTGAAAAAAAAAAAGAGATAACACTTTTACCCACTGAATCTTCTAGATCAGTGACTCTCAACCTTTTTCATATCAAGGACCCTAATTTAGTCCACATTAGGGCCACGGACCCCCATTTGATGAGATTTTGTCTCTTTGACCCAAATCTGAGAATATTTTTATTGTTAGATATGATTTTGTCCAGAATTCCATGACTATTTGTATTGTAGGTAGAGAGATAACAGTGGAACTGTGATCAACACAGTTATTCTGCTACATTCTCTAATTGCGTTAACTTCTTGTAAATGAAATACTGGTGAAGTTTAACACTTCACAACACACAATTTGCTGGGGACCCCCTGGAACCCCCTCACGGATCCCCCGGTGGTCCCCGGACCCCACGTTGAGAACCACTGATCTAGATTTTAGAGAGGTGTGTTTTCGACCGGAACTCCATTACGGCCACCGCATTCTTAAATAATTACCGGACTAAATCTAGAATAAAGCCCGAGTGTGCTTATTTCCACAAATGAGCTCCTCTGTGTATTCAGCTACCTTCCTGGCCTCAACCGCGCTGCTGGTAAACAGCTCCACTTTGAAGTCACGCTTTCAGACAAGAGGGACGAGCCTCCGTGTGGCTGGCCTTAAATGTTACCAGCTTCATTAAAAGCATTAATGAATTATTTAGCTCTCGATGAGACGGAGACGGAGACGGCGGCCCGGCGACGAGAGGGGAGAACCCCGGCCTGTGGCTGGAAATCTTGTTCACACACCTCTGAATATTGATATTGAGTCCAATAATGAAACAGCACACTCCTATCCCGGGGGAGGTATAATTATGGATAAGAAATAAACATAGACGCTTTTGGCTGGAACAAAGCTGGACAATATTGTATTTACTTGTTAGAAGAAGACGGTGTTATGAATGGTGCAAATTGACTCATGGGGCTAATTGTTTTTTCAGCGAGGGTTAGGGTTTCCTGTTTTAGAGTTGCAACTGTGTCCGTTTCTGATAAAGTGACGCACTGCCAAACAATTAAGCGAACATTTATCTAAACAGAAAAAGCCAGGCGACACGCTCACGTCCGCCCCTCGAATAAAGGCTGTGTTTAAAGACTATGACCTGTCTGACAGTTATTCTGGAGCTTTCACTCTGTGGCGGCGCGACAAACACAACAGCTCCCTCTAAAAAAATGCCAGAAATATCCAAGACCGCCTGTTTGTACGACAGCGTAAACAATATAAGCTGCAAAACATCTTTGACACTGTCAGGGAGGAGGAAAAAAAAGAGCTATTATTCTTTGTTGTTTTTTTTTTCTCCCCCCCATGCTGGACTGATTCGACAAAGCCGTGTGTTGACAGGTGAAAAAGCCTCTTTATTTGCTCTTAAATAAGATGTCGCCCAAGGTCTGCAGCGCTCAGCCTCCAGAAAGGTGTTGTTTCTGTTTGGAAATTGCTGTAGGTAGAGTGTATTAGAGTCTGACTCACTGAGAAAAGATTGCTAGGCCGTAAAAAAAAGATCTCCGCAGACAGCCGGCCCCAATACATGGCGCAAATAAAACATTAACGCCCGGGACAATAACACAGCACATATAGGGAAAGATCTCTAAATATTGTGACAGTATCTGAGGAACATATTTATTTTGTTGCCTTGACACCTTCTCATATATCCTGTTACATTGTATTCCTGATGCATCAAACTGTCGAATCAAAGCCAATTTGTATGGAGGTGATTAATGCCATAGAGACGGAGAAGGAGAAGCATTGCCAACATCGCTATTTTGAAAGAGTTTAATAGGACACAAGCTGATGTTGGACTGTGGGGACAAAGATAGAGTCATGAAGAATGAAAGTTGTTCCTTCCTTCACTTCACTGTTTTTCAATGTAAACACAACTTGACAACCCTCTTTTAAGCCACGACATTTTTATACAAATAAATGTCTGTTTTGCAACTCTCTATCGCCAATTGATACAACAGAATAGTGATTCAACCTATAGCCAGTTCATGAAAACTTTAACATTTGCAGTTCTTTGACAGCTCTTTCCCGGGAAAAATCCTCTGGCGCACAGGAAGTGATGCGTTTTACATTTCTGGTTTGTTAGGAATAAATGGAAGAAGAACTGGGTAGTTAGCATGAGCAGCGATAGCCACCATGGCTGAACAGACAAAGAAAAGAGAAACTCAAACTGCATCCACTGAAAATCTAAGCTCCGCCCCCCCACACTGTTTGATTGACAGGTGATCTCTGGGAAGTGCAGTGCAGAAACACCACAGCAATGAGCGCTGAGCAACAACGATGGAGACTAAATAAAACAAAAACACCACAGCAACGACCACTTAGCAGTAAAAATGTCACCAAAATTTTAAAAACAAGGATCTTGAGGATTTCCACTTTAATCTTCAAAATCTTCTCTTCACTCACTAGTTAACCGTTTTAATGGCTACTCTATTTTACATCCAAATTAAAAAGAGAATGACCAACAATTTATTAAAATGCCACAACTATGACGCATCTGCTCCCGCATGTCCGTGATATTAATCACCCCTCGTACCTTTCCTCAATGAGGAAAAGTTTAATTTCACTATAATTTAATTCACTAGAAATTATCCTAGTTAGACAATGTCGAAGAATGATTATTGTAATCATAGGTTTCGCTCTCAACACTGTTATCTCCCCACATACAGTGTAGACAGTTCTACAATTCAATACTAAATCAACAACTAAAATCTTCCCATATGGGTCCCCGGGACTAAATCTGATCAAAGAGGATCCCTGGCCTTTATGTGACTCTCTCTGGGGGTCTGTGGTGTGGAAACATTGAGAACCCCTAGTTTAATCCATGCACATTTGCAAGGCAGCAGTACTTTTCTCATAAGGAAACAGGGCCTTCTCTCCATGTGCACATAGAGTAAAGGTTTGAGTTCATCAGGGTTTGCCATGCCAGAGGCCAGACAGCATTAAGCCACGGTCAAGTGGTGTAGAACAAATAAAAAGTGGTTTTGCTAGGGGCGGCTTCCAGCTGGGCCTGGGGGTCCACAGAGGAAGCAGCACTGTGACAGTCTGCTACTCTTATTAAAGACATAAAGACAGCAGTGCCTGGCCCACTGGCTCCATGGTAGGGATGGGACAATATATAGAAATTCGATATATCGCAATACAAAAACGTGACAATACGTATTGTGGGGCAGAAAAATGAATCGCAATGTTAGTTACATTTTATTCTGCTGTAGTAATCACAAATGAGACACTTCACCATCACAATTTCACAAGCTCTCCATCCAAATTATATTATTGTCACTTTGTAATGACATTTTTTAATTGTTGTTTACATTCTAGCAGCCAATGCCATTGCTAGAAAGATTTGTGTCTCAGAAATAAACATAATTCTGCAATTCTACTTATTACATCGTATCATGCTTGTATAAAATTGTGTATCGAATTATATCGTGAGAAAAGCACATCATCCCATCCCTACTCCATGGTAATGCATTCAGGCAGAGAGCCTCTGCCTGAAGCATACAGTGCATCCATAGCCCTGTTTACATCTCTGACACTGACAAACACAAAGTACATGTGCACACACACACACACACACACACACGCACACACACACACACACACACACACACACACACACACACTTTGAGCCTGTGTTATTGGATCCTTGGTCTCATGGACATTATCTACAGAGGTTGCTGAGGAAACGTGGCAAGGCACAATAGTGAACTCGCCATCACTCATCGCCCTCTCTCACGCACACGCATCAAAGCATACCTTGACTGCCTCTATGTGCGTGACTCTGTCAAACAGCATGTCGTTCACGGTCACTATCTGGTCCCCGACCCTCAGTCCCTCCCTCTCGGCCGAAGAGCCCGGCTCCACCAGGGACACGTAGATCCCGACGCCGTGCTCCGATCCCCCGCGGATGCTGAAGCCCAGTCCCTCGTGGCTCTTGGTGCGCGTCAGGGTGACTTGGCGCACCTCTCCAAAGGGTCCCTGGAGGAGCGTCGGCGCCCCCGGACCTGACCGCTCCAGCGCGGCGCCGAAACCGTCCGGACAGCCGGGGACCCCGATCGCCTGCTCGTGGATGGAACCGACGTATTTCTGCAGAGTCGCGTCGCCCCCGTCCGCGAACCCCTCCGGGTTGCCATTGCTGGGGAGCAGGTCGGTCTTCAGGTAGAGTCCCTCCGACGTGTACTGGTCGAACAGCAGCTGGTCGGAGCGCGGGATGACCAGGCGCAGCATGGGCAGCAGCTGGCGCTTGTTGGGCGTGTTGAGGATCACTTTGAGAGTTTGGACCAGGTCGAAGACGTTGCGCTTGGCGTGGTACACATTGAGGCAGTGGATGAACTGCTCTCTCTCCAGGTCGCTGAGCAGCAGGTTGAGGGCGTTGTGGAGCCTCCGGACGTTCGCCGAGAGCGCGCGGCCGCCCGAGCCGGTCGAGTTCACCGATGTGTTGAGCGAAACGCGCTCCAGGTCAGCGCTCATCCTACAACATAACGAGGAATCACCGCATCATACAGACCGGAGGACGGATCAGGCATTTGGTATAGCGCTGTTGAAGTCGAGCCTCCCTTTAATCAGAAAAAAAAAAAAAGTAAAACCGCTCCACCGCGCATCGGGCAACTTCAACAGGTGACCGGTGATCTACGTGCGTAACGGCGATGATGTGCGGCGCGCGAGATGGGTCACCCCGAAAGAAAGCATTTTTCCAAGTCGGTATACAGAAAAATAGAGATATGTTCTTTCTTGACTGTTTTTAATTCCAAGTCCTCCTGCTCCACCGGACAAAATTCAAATAGTGTCCAGTATTAATATCTGGTGTCCGGCTGATAAAAATCCGTGTGGGGGCTTTCTTCTTTTCTCTAAATCATAAGCACGTACTTCATATTAACCTCTGCCCTTCTCCACATGTATTACGGCTACCGGACAAACTCCAGAGTCTGTTGGGTTCCTACTATGTGACGACGGAGCTTCCACAGTGCGCAACTCACAGTGTGCGCTCAACTGCTCGCTCTCAGAGCCTCTCTGTATAGGAAATGACGCAGGTGTGTGCGTGTGTGTGTGTGTGTGTATGTGTGTGTGTGTGTGTGTGTTGCTTAGGAACTGCCAACACTACTCATACTTATTTCTATGCTTATTTTTGGCAAGCCATTAACTGATGTCATGCACAGTTGAGTGAAAGCAGGAATAGCATAGGACTACCTACAAATTTAGACAAATGGACAAATATCTACACTGAGATGTAAGAGCAGACACACTTTGTTCCATACTTTCTTAGGCAAAACACTGAAAACCAGCAATAACTGCAAACCCCCTGCCTCGGACGAGTCTGATTTATCTCGACAACTTTATTTAAATGCGTCTCTTTGGGTTCATCTCCAAGACGAGTCGGGTGGTTCATGTGGCTCCAGATGACAGTAGGTGTCTGCCTGTCTGTCAGCCGTTAAGCTGATCAAGCTGCATTAGCAAACGCCTTCCTCAGACTTCTTGTCATATCCAGAGCCTCAGGCTATTTATAAACAGCTATTTATAGGATATACCAGAGTCATCTTCCTTATGACAGTAACAAGCTCCCTCTGTCTCGCCCATCTGTAGCCTATAATGAGCATCCCAGGATCCGCTCCTGCCACACAAGGGTGCTGCTGAGGAGTCCGGGCCTCCTGACAAGATGGAACACCGCTGGGCCCCTCCACCTACATGCATTTATCACAATACACCAAGTTTTTGGGAGATGGTCAACTCAGCCATTAAGTGATGAGAACAAAGCATCCATGTGTCCCCGGTGCTCCACGCTAACACTTTAGCATACACTGTGTTGAGTGATAGTAGGCTCCCAGCATTATCCAAAGTAAGAAGACTGACCTTTTAGTAATAAAAAGTTGTTAGTGGTTTTCATTATATTGTAGATTCATCAATTTAAAAAATGAAATATCATTAACTCAATATAGCTGATGCAGCCAGGTTTACTTTTGGAACTATTTCAGGTGAGCAATCATGTAGCCTATTCATACACTGTGCAGTGATTTTTAGCTGTGCACAGTCTCTCATCGCCCACCACCTTCACTTCTTATAGAGACAGGGAAAGTAGTCCCAGCTAGTTCAAACAGTATAATTTTTGTATCATTTCATGAAAAAATGAATCAGTCAGAAAACTGACAGACGTAGCAGCATATCATTTAGCTTTAGAGCTGCTTCAAGTTCTCACTTTCTCACTTTTGAGATAATGTAGCGGCCTACTATCACTCAACATAGTGTACGCTAAAGTGTTAGCATGGAGCGCCAGAGCCACCAATCTACTGGGGACACATAGACGATTTTAGTGTAGGCCTATGTTCTCAACACTTAATGGGTTAGTTGACCAGTGGGTGAAACTCCCAAAAACTTTGTGTATTTTTTCATATAGTAGAGTATCACCTCACCCCCCTCCCGTCCAGCTTGAAGCCCCTTTGTAGTAATCCCCTTTTTCCCCCCACTAGCAGTGCCCATGCTGCCACCCGCCGTGTCATATTTGTTGGTTAATTTCGTTCAATTGTCCTTTTATAATATTCCTCTTCACTAACAAAGAAAAGCACAGAATGTTCCCGGGATAAAGATACCAAAAAGTGGGGGCATGCTAAATTGTTTTTAGCATGGGGTGCCCACTTGTTTCCCCGAGGCCCGTCTCCCTCACAACGTCTGTGCGCAGTCCCAATTTTGCATATTAAAGGAGTGGTGGGAGTGTATTATTTCTGCTGGGTATTACACAGAGTGAGAAGGCGTTATGCTACATTAGAGATTGCAATGCTGTTGGGAGGGTGGGTGGCCACATTAAAGCCTATTAGATAACAGGGGGTGGTTACAATCTAACAGATGTAATCTGTTATCTCTCTCTAGGTGTGTCTCTCTCTTCCTCTCACTCTTTCCCTCTCTCTCTCTCTCTCTCTCTCTCTCTCTCTCTCTCTCACTCACACACAAAGTATGACTCAGACTATAGTCTCTTTATCTCGCAGGTTTATCACAACCAGATCACCATATTACAATCATGTTTTACATGTACAAGTACAAGTGAAGTAACTCCTCACAGCAAAAGGGAAGGTTTCCATTGAAGCCTAGTGAGTCATTAATGTGATAAGAAAAAGATACATATATATGAGATATATGTATATAGTCTAGTGTCTGTTATATACCTGTTTGTACTTACAGCATGTAACTGTTAGTTCTTCATGTTGCTGCACCAATGTCACCCAGACAAACTCCTGTACATTTATTACACCTGGGAAATGGAAGTGATTCATATGGAGCCAGCATCCTATTGGGAAAAAATGTATTTTGTGGTAACAAAGTATTAACTTGTGCACACGACATATAAAACGTGCACTGAAGTTGCATAAAAAGTGTCCAAATAGACGTATAGAAGTAATAAGATAATATAGAGCCAGTGCGGCCGTGCCAAGCCATTTCCTGAGATTTGGCGTTGAGCTTGTTGATCGATACTCTGTAACATCGCTCCGGTCTGCATGCTGACGAGAGCGGAGCCCATTAGCTCTCAGTGTGTCTGTTCTCAGTCGTGTCTTACTAATAAGAGTGTCACCAGGCAATGCCTTGATAACTCATCCCCTGAGCTTTTTACCTGAAGTAAAACTGAATCAACAAATCTATCCGTTACAGCCTCACTCAACTAAGTATATCTTTATTCAACAACTGATTAAACCAAATAAATGAATGCAATCAAGTAAATTAAACTAATGATGGCAAGTGAGTGAAATCAGTTTGAACGTTGCGGAAGGAGCTAAGTCAAGCACGCGCTTTAAAATATGTACACATTTTATTAACGTGGGCACGAATTATGAAATTGTGTGCACAAAATAATGAAAATGAGGGTACAAACGAGCCAAAACGAGGGAACGGCATTCATCTTTTGTAGTCAAACGAACCAAAATGAGAGAAAAATATTCATCTTGTGCATTTGAATGAACCGAAACGAGGGCACCGGATCTGTCTCATGCGCATTCAATATCATCTTGTGTCCTCAATCTTGTAAATTATGGCCTTGAAATATACATTTTATTCTCCAGATTCTGATTCCGATAAATAAATGTGAAGAACGCTCATCCCCTTGAACTTTGCATCACCCCAAGTAAGAAATGACCAACAGACCTCCAAGAGACAATTGGACCTATTTACAGCACATCTGTCCAAAGAGTGCAGGGCTTAGTTTGTGCTTGAATTAAGTGGAGTGGGTGAATAGCTGAGGCTTTATCTTGAGACGCGATTAATCCGCTCCCTCTCCAAGCTAAAACTCTCATCAACTCCCCTGCAGAGCATCCCGTTGGTCTTCTGCTCCGGCGGTTCGTAAGACTCAATGGCAAATAGTCCGAGATCAAGAAAATGATCTGTAGAGAATGTGCTGCCGTCTCCAGAGCTTTGTCTTATGATACAGACAGAGTACAATTACCAGACACAAATGAATAAGTCGATATTGTTTAGTGTTTCAGCATGAGACTCGTGGGTATACTAGACTCACACGATAACCTGACAAGATACAGAGGAAGTTTGAAGATCGGTGTTGTGTGCCCCTAATGATAAAAAAGCATTCCTACCTAGCCGAGTCACACGGCAGCAAACCAAGTAATAGCTGCAAAAGAACAGGATTAATATACCTGCTTTGAACCTTTTAGGCTTTAGGAACCTTTTAGACAAACTGGTTTTGAAGCCTTTGTGGTAAAAATCGGGTCTTCTCATGGCTGTCTGAACAGGGAGAAAACGCACTGAATCAGATTCCTTGGACATTCATGAGCAGTTTTGGGTTCTTTAGTCCAAAGAAGTAATATATTACTCGTTACTTGTTTAAAAAGAAATGTCATTGCATTATTTATTACTCCCAATTGCATCTTCTCTTCCCTTCAAAAGTCAGGATAAGTTTCCTCTCCTGCGAATAATCAGGAAATCAAGTGGTGTTGATGTCCAGTGTTTTTGTCGTCTTTGACTGGATAAAATCAAAGTAGTGGGAACACTTCCACCCAACTTTTTTCTACCATTTCTCATCTAAGCTACTCAGTTTGAGAGGCAATTTGGAGGAAATTTTGAGGAAAATGAATCTCCAGTCTACTATTTGAAGGGGTTTTTGATTGGTTTTAGATTGGTGTATTACTGAAATTGAAAAAGTTATTCATACACTCATCGTTACTGGGAAAAGTAATATTCCTGTAACGTGTTATACCCCAAAGGCTTCAAAATCAAAAAGAACCTAAAGAAAGTGAAAAGAAATAAGATATGTAGCAACTGACAATGTAAAAACTTGTCAAATATAAAAAAACTTTCCCTCTAAATGGTTTGAAATTGTAATAAAACCTGTTAATAAAACAAGCGGCGGATGTTGTTGATGCTTGTAACGTTAAAAATAAAAACCCTAAAATCCCAGCTGAAGCTCCCAACATGCACATGCATGCCCATGAAGTTTTTAATGTTTCTTAAGCGCTATTACATTATTAATCTATATTATTATTACAGCATCAAACAGCACTTAAGCATTAAAAATACAGCATGTTACTCCCATTATAAGGTAGTAATTGCTGGTTAATTTAATATTGTGATGTGATTCGGGAGGTTTTATTATATTTTTAACCCATTTCCAACCTGAGTGACATTTTATTACATAAATTCTATTACATCCTTACGCAAGAGAGCAAGGTTGAGAAATTTATGACATCAACAGGTTTTATTTCAATTTCAAACCCAACATTTTTACAAGTTATCACATCCAGCAGCTATTACATTATCAGTGTGAAAATACTCTCAATAATACAGTGGAACCATTTCCGTCCTTTATGGATGTTCCGCGCCGACAAAAGATCAAACCCTCTGAGGATTGAAAACAGCTATTGTTGACTGCGTTCGCACTGTAAAGCTAATATACTGTAGCTCCTAATGTATTCACGCTCGCTGCCAGTGAAGCGGTCCGCGGCGGCGGGCGGGCAGGCGGGTGGGCGTCCATCCTGAGCGTTGGGAGAGCAGTCTTGATAATTAGAGGCCCCGTGTTTCATAAGCCGTTTGAATGGAGCTCTCTAGATCCAGCGTTTGTGACAACAGCTAAAAGCACCTGACATTTCCCTCGCCGGCAATTAATGCCCGGGCCGGTGCACTTCCCACCGCTCAGAGACAGTCAAGGTCCCCCTTCATACACAGAGACTTGGACTGCTATCTTTAGTCCGCCACCCAGATAAACGGACCTACTGTGTTAGGGGTGGCACTCACACATACTTCAGCCTAAGTGAGTCTAAATTTAATCTTGCAGAATTCTAATGGACAGCAAAGATCAAGCGAAAATTGGCAGAAATCTATTAGGAAGCCATATTTAAAAGAAACAATTCGCAAGGGCACGCTTATGTACAGATAAATGGAATTTACGGAAAGCGACAATGCGCAACTTTTCTCCTTGAGGCAGGAAGTGTGTCGTTAGTCCCGCCCTCCTCCCCCTCAGTTGGTCAAGTTCCTGCCCCAGCACCTGTCAGTCTTCTTGATGAGCTGTCATCTAGGTAACTGTGTTGTGTATATATATATATATATATACACATATATATACTGTATATACATACACATTTATATATGTATGTACACATACACACACATGTATGTATTTGTATGTACACAGAAGAGTACTCTGTATCTGTATATGTGTATATACTATATACCTCACTCCCTATTTTGTTTATTTTTCATTTATGAATTTATTTAGTTAGCTTTTTATTTATGGATTCTTTTTTTTTTTTATTCATCGTTTTATTTTTGTATTGTATCCTATTTTTAATTGTACCATTATATCTTTTTTTATTTATTTATCTGTTTTCATCTTTCTAAAATAATCTCCCACTTGCTGATACCACATCCTTGGAGATTTAGAAATGTAAATTGGTGTGGATGTTGATGTTCATGTCCTGTGTGATGACTAAACATACAAATAACATTGGATTTGACTGAATTGCCACGTAGATGCAATATGGACATCACCATTATGTTAAAATGATATGATTACAGTGTAAAAGTGTACATATGGAAACATTCACCATGTTCCCTCTAAGCTGATAGTTTGGTGACCAACGTCTAATAATTTCTCATGCTGACCAAATATCTTGTCAGTCATCGCTCCACTTTGTCCCCAGAGATGTAGCGGCTGTAGAGCTTGTAGGTCTTAGTGGTAAATGATATTAGAAGCAGGGACTTAACGTCGGGTTCAGCGACTTGAAGCCGCTGCCTGAACATTATTGGTTTTCGGCTTCATTGTGGAGGCAGACAGAGCCGTCCTAACTGCATTAGGGAACGGTACAGCTGCTTGATCCAACTTTATTAACGTCACATGCAGTTTAATATGGGGGAGCAACTCCGGCAGAAAGGCGGGAGCGCCATCCCTCCCCAGCCACCTCTTTCCCTATCAAAGCTACATAAGAAGGACGGGTCTGTTTGAGATTTAATCTGTAGACTTTTATGAATTCACAGCAGTTGGAAGGAAAGGTTGACAAGGTGACGCAGCTTAACTCTCCTGCCAGAGGCCGGCCTGCAGTCAGCGCACTTATTAATTCAGAGTTAAGAAGGAATGTCAATGCTCATAAATGGCAGGGGGCTAATATAGCTGCGCCAGATAAATACAGAAAAAAATGTCATGCAAATGAGGCAACACACCACTGACTGCTCCAAATAATGATGTTTTGAGTGAAAAACAACTTTGAGGAATCAGCTCACGGACCATTACGAGAAACTGACAGAGCAAGGCATGATGTCACCGACAGAAAATGACTGCGTTGTCAAAATATGTCAATTCTGACTTATGAAGTGTTGAAAGCAAGGATGTAGTGGGAGGTAAACCCACCTGAACTGAGTTTACACACCTTTGTGAAATACACAGGTGGTTGATATAAAACTTTATTATCTAAATTCATAGCATACATTACAGTAAGCAGTATCAGACTGATGTAAGTTACACAGAAATAGTTGTTTTTTTTCAAGAAAATCTAACATGATTGGTACTATTTTCAATGTTATAACCATTTCGGGGAAAAACATGTTACCTGATGTTGCTCAATATTTAAAAAAAAATATGATTTTATTCCTAAAATGTTGGTATTTTGTTAAAGGGCTCATCATAGCTAATAACATTCAGACACATCACATTTTTGAAATGGAGTGACAAGTACATACTGTATATTACCTAACTTTTACTACTTCCACATTACTGGTAGATACATTAGAACAATAGTAATCATATTGTAATTTTTTAGCAGGATAGTATAAAATATAAATTCATGTACAAATCTTATAGGAATAGCGGAGGAATAACTTAAAATACTTTATGGTGCCTTTTAAATCTCCTATGGTATTCCTATAGGAACTTACAGTGGCTTAATACACTTTAAGGTCATTATTGAGTACCACAGACACACTATAAGCCCCTATAGGAATATTATTGGGATATTACAGTGATACCATAGGAGATAGAAATACCATAAAGTATGATAAAATCACTATTGAGGACCACAGACACACTATAAGCCCCTATAGGAACATTATAGGAAGATTACAGTGACTCTTCATTAGGCAGTATGGGACATTTAGAAGTAAACAGCAGATATTTACATGTTGATTTCACATGGTCTGGTCCTATAACACGGTGCTCTGATCGACGCTGGGGTTTTCCCTGTAGGCAAAGCAGCTGGGGAAGATGCCTATATTCCCTGCACAGTGTCCCTCCAGCCACTCCTCATTAACTAGAGGAGAGAGAGAGAGAAAGAGGCATTGAGATAAACATCTGGATGGAGAAAGAGAGAGCAGGCAATGGGAGAGCATTTATAATGAAACTGCCAGAAAAAGACAAACGGCTTTTTTTTATTATTCCACTGACAAGTCATTCAGTGTGGAGGGTGAATTGCAGCCCTCACCTTCGCCCAGGACGTCGATGGTGTCTCCCTCGCTGAACTCCAGGTCCTCTGGGCCCTCGGCAGCGTAGTCATACAGCGCCACCATCTGGTACAGGATGGTACGGCTGTCCAGGGGGTCTTCTGTCTGAAATACAGGATTAAGAGCTTTTAATTAGGAATTTACTTGGGCTTACTTTTGCGCGAGTGACTGGAAGGTCTCCGGTTTGAATCCCTGGACTGGTTTGGAGAATGCGGGTGGGGAAAGTGAATGAGTAACACTCTCTCATCCCTAAACAAATACTGCTGAGGAGGCCTTGAGCAAGGCGCTGAAACCCAGTGTCAACAGCTGCTCAGTGGCCACCAGTAGAAGACTGTGGTTGTACTGGGCAACTTCCAGTGTGAATGTTTGTAACTATATGCAGGGGCAGACTTAGTGATTTGGGGGCTGTAGGCAAAGGCAAGAATAGGGCCCCCTGAATCCCCCCTGAATTCCAACTCTCTCACTTTTTAATGTATTGTTTCTATATATAAAATTCAGTAGCTTTGCTTATTTTATTTTTTTAACTTCTCTCTTAGCTACTGATGCAGTGGCAACGAAAATGAGTTTAAAGTCAAGTGGCAAAATCTCACTAGAAGTGGAATAGCCCACTGTAGAGTAGGGGGGTGACCATGACTCAAGATTGAAATAATTTATTGTAACAAAAAGAGGGGTGTAAATTTCTTTTAAATTGATTAAAAATAAGTTTATATTAGTTGTATTCTTGTCTTTTCTGGGGCCCTCTGGCTGCGGGGCCCAAGGCAGTCACCTACCTTTGCCTAATGGTAAGACTGCCGCTGACTATATGAATGCAAAGCAGGCTGTTTCTGGAAAAGAGCATTGTTTTCTGTCAACTTTCCCTAGATAAATAAAGGTTAAAAAATATAAGTTATGTAAATACGGTGTGGATGTAGCAGGTGTGTGTCTGTGTGTGTGTGTGTGTGTGTGTGTGTGAGCAGGAGTCCCTACCTGGCACCACAGGGTGGCTCTGCCCGCCTCGGCCACCTCCAGCAGGGTGCTGCCTGGCTCCCCCGCCCCACCCAGAGGCCTCAGCACCTGGGAGCCATGCTGCTTATGTCTGGGGAGGGGAGTGGGGGTAGTGGGGGGTAGATAGGGACCGGGACAGGGGCAGGGAACGTGAGGGCAAATATTGGTAGATATGAGACAGGGGAGGGAGGGGGGAGGGAGGGAGAAGGGAGGGAAAAAACAAGTTGACAATGATGTAATCGTCAACTTTTTATTTACAAAAAATTTAGATCGTCCCGTAACTAGAGGATCCCATGAAAAAGAGGATCCCTGCAAAATGAGATTGGAATGATGCCCATTACATGATTGGAAGGATGCCCTTTCTTTTTTTCCACCCTCCATCCAAAGGACTGATTGTACGATGTGCTTTTATCCCATAATGATGTGTGCATGATGTTTCTATCCCGGTGCTTCTCAATCCTGGTGCTGGAGTACCACAACCCTACTGGTTTTCTATTTTACTTGGTAGTTAATTACATTCACCTGGTGTAATCAGGACTGAATGACTTTGGACACCAGGTGTATCAACTACCAGGTAAAATAGAAAACCAGCAGGGCTGTAGTACTCCAGCACCAGGATTGAGAAGCACTGTTCTATCCTATGCTGCTGTTTACTGCTGTTTTCATGCACTGTTTTTATGTCCTTGGTGCTGCGGCAAATTTCCCTGCAGGGACAGTAAATTTGATCTCATCCTATGTTATCTTACAAAAAACAATGTTGTGTCCATGAACAGATTGTGAATAAAGATGTTTGATCCTGTGCCTGTGTTGACTAAGGCACTAATGATTACTTTACTTTGGGTGCATTGGCTTAAAAGCAAAGTTCAAAAACACCATCAAAAACAGTACAATTTCAGCACTTTTGCACCATGCCAAATCAAAAGTACTTTTTTTTTTTTTATTATCTCAGGTTCTTAGTGTCCTTTTGTGAGGCTCGATGCCTTAACTGTCTTGTCTAAGTGTCTTTAAGCAAGACACTGAACCCTAACCTGCTCACTCATCGCAACTGTCACTCTGGATAAGAGCGGAGGCATAGAGGATGAAATCATCTGGTTTTTTTTAGTATCGACCCCTGAACATAAGTTAACGTATTTTCCAAAATGAAATGAAACCTTTCAAATGGAGATAGAGCAGCAGGAAGGAGCGAGAAGAGAGAGTGGACCCATAGGGCGGGGTGGACAAAGAAGAGGATATTTTTAGAAGTGAAGCATCACTTGTTGAAATTCAAGGTGACAGAAGTGGGTTGGCAGGCCTGCGGTTACCTGAGGCGCAACTGAGCGACTGGCTGGCCCAATTTGTGTGCGATTCGCTCCTGCAGTTCATGGTACGGCGTGTCCAATGGGACAGACAGAACCACGGTGTATCTGTAGTGGACCTTCACCACCACAGGGCCCGCCTCGCCCCCCTGGGCCGAGCCGGCGTACTGGGAACAAAATGGGGAAACGTAGTTAAAAAACACTGCAAGTACAGCTAAAGCCTGCATAGGGTTAGATTGGCCTTCTATAAAAAACAGTCAGTGTCGTCCACCTCAGATATGGATATGATGTAGTTTGATTGGTTACATATTTATTGTAGAATTGATCAATACTATACTGATTGTCTATGGGAAGCCCTTATGCATTAATATAATATGTTACTATATTATATTGTATTATGTCATGTTATAGTAGTAGTAGTAGTAGTAGTAGTAGTAGCAGTAACAATAGTAGTAGTAGTAGTAGTACTAGTGATAGTAGTAGTAGTAGCATTAGCAGTAGTAGTAGTAGTAGCAGTAACAGTAGTAGTAGTAGTAGTAGTACTAGTGATAGTAGTAGTAGTAGCATTAGCAGTAGTAGTAGTAGTAGCAGTAACAGTAGTAGTAGTAGTAGTAGTAGTACTAGTGATAGTAGTAGTAGTAGCATTAGCAGTAGTAGTAGTAGTAGTAGTAGTAGTAGTAGTAGTAGTAGTAGTAGTAGTAGTAGTAGTAGTAGCAGTAGCAATAGCAGTAGTAGTATGGCTTTCAATAGAGTTTTAGTGTCCCATGATGAAAGATGAAGATATTGAATATCAGCACCAAATATCAGCTATCGGCAGCTTCAGTCCATAGATATCGGCCTTCAAAAACCCATATCAGTCAAACTCTAATCTACGGTGTAAATTTAGCCCTCTGAAAGCAGAATAAATTAGACCAAACCAATTTGCTGACTGCATTTGGGTCGCTGATGTGCAAAATACTCCAGGGAAACCCTCAGAATAAAATGACTTGACATTTTAGGAAGCAGTGGGAATGTTGAACGTATGCGATAACCCGTGTATAGTCTGCTCTCCGTAATGTGTCTGGCACTCTCTCTTTGCTCTGGTTTTGAGGTCCTGATCTCCTTGGCCCTTCCACTGTTTGCCATGGTAATTAGGCTAGTACATCATAAAATTGTGATTATGGATTATGGGTTAGTTGCTCTGGTGACAACGCAAGTCTGGTCATTAAGGCCGCAAAGTCTGTCACACTTGCTTGAGAACTGTACAGATGTGTCCGTTAGCAAACTGTCAAAACTCAACTGAAAGCTGACATTAGCGACGAGGCTAATGTAGCATTATCAAAGATTGTACTTCTTACTAGCTCTTCTAGTCAACATTAGCGTATTAGCAGATTATGGCAACAAGGCGATGGACAAGCTCCTTTGGCCCTTGCTGCAAAATCTCTCACCTCAACGACTTGCCGTTAGTCAGTTTATACGGAAGCTAGCCCAACGGTTCACATAAATAAATAAACAGTCACATAAATATGGCCGCCGCTCCAACCATCCTGGAACATTGATTTGAGTGGGAATGACCGTTCTTATCCATTCAAGTTCTGTGGTTTCAGTCCTATCAAACTCTGTAAGCTGTCAATATGTCAGTATGTCTCTGCATTAATGCAACCAAGACAAATTCCTGTACATTTTATTGTACCTGGCAATTAAAGTGATTATGACTCAGCGAGTTAAAGTGAAGAAAACCTGCCGCAACCTCACAGCTCTACCGAACATCCTTGATTTGTGTAGTTAACTGAACAAAGGTGTCCCCCCCCCCCCCTTCTTTTGTTCAAGAAGCAGCGGGTTGCCATGATCACCGGCTATGGGCTGGCAGATATGAAGAGCATCCTCCTGAACTGAAGTCTTCCTGCGTAACCTTGACGGAGACAAACAGGCACTTCACAGGGAAATGTGGGACAGGAAGTCCATTAGTTAGTCGCCGTAAGAATGAGAGAGGTTTTTCCTTTCAAAGATAATTCAGGTCACTCTGGCAATGCGGAGGCACAAAAGCTACTCTCGAATAGTTCCGCGAGTATTTATATCCGAACGCTGACTACCTCTCCCTCCCTTGAGCGTCGTAGTGACTTAATCAGGACACATCAGCATTCTCCCCGCTAAGTTCAAGCCTTACAAAGCATTTTATCCACAAGTCCACACAATCCCTCTATATTTAGATGGGGTAGGAAAACTGTGGAAGACTGTGTTTGTGTGTCACGAGCTGGATCTCGGAGGAAAATAACCCAGACGAGACGCAGCCTATCAGTTTACGCGGATAAATCTGGCTTTTACAAAGAGGTACCTGGTGGCTGGGGCTGCTGGCGTTGGCGGTGTACTTGGGTGGCTCTGTGACTAGCAGGGGGGGCAGGGTGGCGTTGGTGTAGGACGGAGGTGGAGTGTCCATGACGAAACGCACTGCAGAGAGAATGCATGTACAACAGTCTGATCACATACAAAACACAAAAGGTTAGACTAATATATCAGTTTGCCAATATTGCGCTTTTATTACAAATCAGATCTGGTCCAGTCAGTGTGTTCGACCTCTGATATGATGGATATGATGCAGTTTGATCGATTACATATTTATTGTAGAATTGATCAATACTAAACTGGTGTAGTATGCATGAACATGCGTTTCTTCTTTGGTCTAAATGCTGTTTCAGAGGCTTTTCCACCTACAATTCTGGGGGAAAAACTGAATACTTGTAAGTTTTTGGAATTTATTTAGCTTTTTTTTATTATTTTGGCATGAAAATGGTCATTTGAATATCGACACTGAACATCGACATTGAATATCGGGAAAAATATTGTCTATCATATTCCAAAATCGTCAGTATTGGCCTTCAAAAGCCCGTATTGGTCAAACCCTGGTCTGATCACATACGTTATGATACATATTGGCATCACCCCCATTATATCCCATTTTCTCTTTTCCAGAGCGACTTAAAATGAGTGCAACAGCACAAGCAACCACCAGTAAGGAGTGTGACCTGAGAATGATCTCGTATAATAGAGAAATGCTAGGTAGGGAAGATCTGAGGATAAAAGGTGTGAAGGTCTTTCTTTTCCCCCCTGAGGCAGGAGGATATTAGAGAAAGTAGAGTAGGAGGACAAAGGAGGAATGTGACTCATCTACCCTGAGGAGGAGCTGCAGGGCCGGGCAGGGTCTCCGGGCGAGTGGGCGGCTTGAGGCCCGGTGGGAGGGGGATCCCACTGGGGACCCTCTGTGGAAGAAGTCAAGACAGAAAAAAGTCGAAAAAAAAAAAACTCTTAAAGAGTATTGAATTATCTCCGTCTACTCTATACTCCATCTCCGTATCTATTCTTCCAGCAGCATCTTTTGTCGAAGAGAACGGAGCGATCTTGTAACCGTCCCAGTCAAGAGGCTTTAAACGCAGCAGTGAATTTGAGCGCAATTTTGACACAGCAACTATTTTCCCTGACACAACAGCTTTCCCGCTAAGTCTCAAGGGTGAAGCGCGGATAAAGCTCTGCTCAGCATGAGTCTAATATTGGCAATCTGTGGAAGGCCATGATTAAAGGTCTATGTCGAGCCGCGATATATTGTTTCCCTTCGCGTGACCCTGAAGTATCTCAAAGCGAAGCCAAAGTGTCACAATGTGTAGCGGTGAAGGGACAAAAAAAACCCATTACATTCTCCTTTTTGCCTTTGGTCGTCTTGACGTCTGCTGGCTCGAGCAGGGCCATGGGCAGAAGGCCTCTCTGAAAAAGGATCCAGAAGTAGAAATCAGACACTGAAATCAGTAAATCCAACAGTACCTGACAGAAGCATAGAGAGGTAAACCGTAAAGCTTTTTCATTAGCCACTTCTGATGTTATAGTGCTGGTGTAAGCAGACAAACCAATGAATTATAACCTTCTACAGCCATTGGTTCTGTTTCTTATGCACAGGGTGTTTGCAAGTTTCAACAAGTTACATTTAAGACTTTGTAAGAGCTTTTTAGTTCCAAGTAGAAAGAAATACAAGATCACTACAAAAAGTCAAATTTTATATTTAACTTTTGATACTACTTAAGACATTTCAAGACTTTTCTCAGGACCTTCAGAAACCCTGATTCCACTGAACTATTTACGTTGTTTTTAATGGGAGTCTATGAAAATGATACTGTATGTTCGGCTCATTATAAATGCAGCAGCTTCTCCTCCTTCCCACCTGTCCGTCGTATATGACGCTTGCCATCCCGTCCCGGTCCTCCTCGCTGAATATGAAGACCATGGCCCCTCCCGGCACCGTCAGCTGACCGGGGCCCCGAGCCATGTAAGGGACCCGCATACGCATGTAACGAGTATCCCTAACAGGTAGTGAAGAAATTCAATCAGTCACACATCCACAAGCATCATTCTACTGTATGTCGTTTTAATTTCATGCTTTGTTGTCTGATGTAAAGTGTCTTTGAATACCCTGAAAAGTGTTAGATAGATAAAATGTACTGCTATTATATTAGTTATTATTTTTAGTAGTAGTAGAAGTAGTAATAGCAGTGGCAGTGGTTGAGGTAGTAATAGTAGTAGTAGTAGTCATAGTAATGGTAGCATTACTAGTTGTAGAAGTACTAGTATTAATAGTAATAGTAGAAATAATGCTAACACTTTACATTAAGTGTTCATTAACTAATGTTAACTAATGCATTTACTAACATGAATTAAACATGAATAACAACATTAACAAAGAATAGTTCATGTTAAATGCACATGAACAAAAATTAGTTCATATTAGCCAACTAATGTGTTTACTAACATAAATTAAGCATGAACAGTGACATTAACAAAGATGAGTTTATATTAAATGCACAAAAAAATAACCAAATTACATGAATAACACATTATTAGCATTAGTTAATGCTTGTTGTGATTTACTTTAATACATGAATAATTAGGGTTTCAATTTAGACAATACATTGGCATTAACAAACATGTATAACAACATTAATTAATGCAGTTGTTCATGTGCATTTAACATCAACTAATCTTTGTTAATGTTGTTATTCATGTTTAATCATGTTAATAAATGCATTAGTTAATCGTTCTGTTTCCATGTTTGTATTTATATTCCATCTTGGTGATAATACTCACTGAGCTCCATCCACCTTGGGCTCATAGAAGCCAGGTTTCTGTTGAGAGGACAGAGAGACGGTCAGGAGAAGAGATGACTGACAACATGAGCAGATTCAGACTGTTGTTAACTCTGGTCAGCCTCACCTGCAGCCTCAGTGGCTCAAAGCCTCCAAAGTCATCATTGGGGATCATGGAGGAAATCACCTGGAAAGTAGGATACAGTCATACCAAGTGTCTATAATAAATTCAGGAATCCTACACATTTGTCTCTAGATGTTAGGTTGATGACCAATATTTATTAGTGCCTCATTTCAAAAGTTGCTGTTTTGTTGAGTAGCTGATTTGAATGTCCTAGATATTTGTTTTGTATGTAATCAGGACATTTGTTTCAGAAGAGGGGTATTATTTCTTCAAAGAAGGTCTAAATATATAAGCAGTCAAGCCTTTTTTTCAACCAATCTATCGTTTATTAACATGGCATTTTCCAGGCCTGAAGATAAGAACTTCAAATTCCATAATATTTCTGGGTTTTCCCTGTCCATAGAAGACAGAAGCGTCAATTCACTGAACTCTAACCTATGCAAAGTCCCTGCATCTAGTATTATTTGCCACCAAAACTTTCACACCAATTTGGATTCACTTAGGTTAAGGTTTGGTGAGTGCCACATCTTACCACATCCAGTTGACACAACAAGACATGACACAACAGGCATGGTGTACATTGGACACAGGGATGCTGTACCTTTGCTTTGCCCAGGAAGTCTCTCTGTTGGAGCTGCTCCACATCCTGTTTCCTGGGGCGAAACACATCCCCTTCAGGCACCAGGAGAGGAGCCAGGACCTCCCCCCTCTGGAGGACACACACACACACACACATTTGTATTATAGTTGCCAAGACCTTTATTGACTACATTCATTCTCAAAGCCTTATCCCTACCCTTGACCCTTACCCTAATCTAAACCTAATTGTAACTTAACCCAAACCTTTATTATAAAGTTAAACTCATAGTATCTGTCTGAAATAACTGCCGGTGGATAGGCTTGCATCCAGACCGCTATAAATCGCCATGCAAATTCAGAAAGTGCTAAAGACTGTGATTCATGGGAGCTGGACACCAGGCAACATCTTTCTATCCTTGTGAGGACATTTGGTCCTCACGAGAACAAAAATACAAGAACACACACACACACACACACACACACACACACACACACACACACACACACACCAAACACCCTGAATCAGCAATGGACTTTGATACTCACCAAGACACTGTCCAAAGCCAGCTCCACATTTCCCCCTCGACCCCCTCCTCTCTCCTGGGAGGCGGACAGCAGGACCTCCCTGGCCTGCTCCCACTGGCCCATCCGACAGTACACAGCTGCTGCATTGTATAACACCTGGTAGACATCCATATTTTTGCTCATTGTTTATATTATTTTCATATTATATCTGCTGTTGTGTGAAAAACCTGGTTCTAGAGTTTGGTCAATATATTGATAGGCTGATATTGACCTTTTAAAGGGGCAATACTTAAGATTTTCACTGCCCCACAGAACAAAATTACCATAATATATCTGCAGGGTTGATAGGGTTGTTGATCAATATCAATGACTCAGCGATTACTTGTCCAGCTGCTCAGATTTCTGTCTTTCAAAACTCACTTTCCGGCCCGTTTTGGAACAACTCGCCACCCAATGGCATTTCAAGGCAACTTTTCAATTTTGAACTGCTCAGTGATGGAGGATGGTGCTGCAAGTGAGCAGGGTTGCAAGACATTTCATCTACAAAGGCTAAAAAGCCTTGTTCTCAAACCAAAAAAGCAAATGACAAAGCAGTATTATTATTCCAGTATTTAGCATAGTGGTATATTACATCTTAATGAGACATTTCTATTGGATCTCTGCTCTAATTAGTTAGCTTACTTTCCAACACATTACAAGGATTCAGGTCCAGATTCCTCTGTACTAAAGCACAGTTGAGAAGTAAAAGCTTACTGACAGGCTGCAGGCACAGGTGCAGGTTCTCTGGGAAGCTATGATATGTCTTATCTGTACTGTGAGAAATATTTGATATTGTGTAACCTCTTCTTCAGCCTCCATCAATGAGGCTTTGTTAGTTCCCAGGTGTATGTGGCATTTGAACTGCACAATCGAGTCGTTGACATGAAAGCGATTCTCTCCGCTTCCATTTCTCAGCTCTGACAGACCTCGTGGGATTGGATTTTTTTTTTTTTTTTTTTCAGAAGTTTGGTAATAACGTGTCAAGAAAGGCATGCTGGGTGACTGGTGTTTCCTTGTATGAATGCGTGTGGTCACATTGGAAAGAAATGGTGTGTGTGGGAGACGGAGTGTCAGACCTGCCAGCTGTACAGTTTGTATCGCAGGCCCAGTTGTCTGTAGTCGATGACCATGTTCCCCCTCATGTGCTTCTGAGCCCAGATGCAGTCTGACAGAGCGTCCTCCAAGCTGGAGAAACAGCAAGGTAGAAAACAGAGGAAGAGACGGATGAAGGTGTCAAAATGTCATTACAAAGTGACAATAATATAATTTGGATGCAGAACTTGTGAAACTGTGATAGTCAAGCGTCTCATTTGTGATTACTACAGCAGAATAAAATGGAGCTAATATCGCGATTCATTTTTCTGCCCCACGATACGTATTGTCACATTTTTGTATTGCAATATATTGAATAACGATATTTCGTCCCATCCCTAATAAGAAGAGATCTTAACACTGAATGGAAAAAGTTCCAGGGGAAGAAGTAAAGAGTTTGATTCTTAAATTAGTTATTGACCATTTGAATCATTTCATCTTACAAAACAATTTATGTCATTCAAGTAAAAATCATTTGGAAATATAACTGTCTTACAGGATGGGATCATCTAAATTGAACACTGGTAACAGTTTGTTCTTCATGAATGAATCACAAGCCAGATGCGATGAGTTGATGAGCGCGTGTGATAACAAATCCTCCATGTAGCAGGGACTGTGAGGCCGGACGAATGAATAAAAATCTTATCAAAGACAGTTGGCGATGGGATACGGCGCAGCCTCCTACCTGTCGACCTGCATCCGTACTGCGGCTCTCTGGAAGAAGCCGACGGCGAGACGTTCGTCCCTGGCGATGGTCTGGTCCAAGGCCTGGACATCACAGAGGGGGGTAAGGACCGTTTCAGGTGGGACACACAGACATGCATTCCATTCACATTGTAGACATTCAGCAAATACTCTTATCCAGACTTAGTTACAATGCAGGTACAGGTTCAATGTCTTAGAACCTGAGACGTTCTGCTTCTAGAAGACAGTCTCACCACTACGCTACAATGCAAGTGTGCACATACACTCTGTGGCCACTTTATTAGGTACACCTCCAGCCCACTCCTCATATATTAGTACAATGTAAGTATAAAGCATCTCAAAAATGTCTCAAAAACGTTCAGCGTTTACCGAGAATGATACGATGAACAAAGCACATCCAGTCAGCTGCAGTCCAGTCCTGCTTGAGGACAGAGGTCAGAGGAGAATGGCAAAGCTTGTACATAACATCTTACTACAAAAGTGATGAAAACAGAAACTCGGATGAGGTACAGCAGCAGAAAACCGTGCCAGCAGAAAACCGAGCTGCCAGCTAACGTCAGGGAGATGAAGCGACGGTGGATCCGTCCTGCCTGGTGTCAACAGTACACTCTGGTGGCGGTGTAATGGTGTGGGAAACGTTTTCTTGGCTCACATTAGGCCCCTTAGTACCAGTGGAGCGTCAGTTGAATGCGTGCATCCCGTCATGACCACAGTCCAGCCTTGTTCAAATGGAAACATCCAGCAGGATAAAGATGGCTCAGCAACATGAGAGTGTTTTTTGTTCAGTCCAGATCTCAAGAACTTGGGGACGAGGTGGGATGGTGCGAAGGGGGGAGGGGGGATGTTGGCAGCATGAATGTTCTGCTGAAAAATCTACAGGAACTGCATAAAGCTATTGAGTCTCCCTTACCATTAACAAAAACCAACATAACACCTACCCTATCTTCCAAAAACCTTGGTGTGATCCTCTACAACCAACTGTCCTAGACCCTTGCCCAAACCAGGGTTTGCATCCCTTATCTCACACATACACACTAGTTAGCTGTTGTTGTTGTTGCTATTGTGTTATTAGATTATTAATGCTTACACTTGATTATTGACTTAACATAACTGCTGATAGGGGGGATATTTTTTTTACTTTACTTTTCTTGTTTAATGATGTGGCACTTTTTGCTGTCATGGCACTCTGCATTATCTGACTACACACCCTATGGATGCTTGAGGAATGTTCACTTACTTTACTGTTGCACTAATTGTAAGTTGCTTTGGATAAGAGTGTCTGCTTAATGCCTAAATTATAATTGTCATCCTTGTGGCATGTTTCAGCACCTGGTTGAATCCAGGCCCTGCAGAATTCAAGTAGTTCTGGAGGCAAAAATGGGTCCTACCAGATATTATCTAATGTCTAATGTTAGTACCTAATAAAGTGGCCACTGAGTGTACATACACATACACACTGGTATGCACTCACACACAAACACACACACAAGGGAATACACACACTACAGACAGAATGTTGTCAATGTAGTAAGTCGTATTATGGGTTATTATTGAAGCTACTATGAATTTATAAAATAATGATGTTTTTGGGATTTGAATCAATTCAAAATATTGACTGAGGAATTCCAGGTGGCAATTTTTGTATGTATATAAAGCATTTTGGAAATGAAACTCCATACAAACACACGTACACATACAAGCCCCGTTCCCCTTTCCTACCCCCCACCCCCCATCAACTCTCCAACACACGCACACACACACACACACACACACACACACAGCACCTGCAGGGCCGGCTCCAGCTGTCCCAGGGCAATGTGAGCCGAGGCGGTGATGAAGAGCGTGCGGGACGTGGGCTCGGTGATCTGGTCCAGTTTGGCCAGAGCGCCGTCCCAGTCCTTGGCGTCTATGGCCTTCACCGCCTCGTCCCACAACCGCAGCAACTCAGTGTACAGCATCCTGGACAGAGGAGAATACAAACACCCACCATGTGATAAAATGTGACACCTACTGTTAAGAAATGATTGAGGCCATCAAAATATTTTGGATGAATCCTTTATTTCAGTTTAAAAAATAATAATGTAGGCCATTTTAAGCTATTTTAAGATTCTTGCTGACATTTTTTATTTTATTATTTTAATTATTCCTTGCCCTTCTTCATTTTTGTTAATACTTTTGAGTTATTTATTGCTCATGATTTAACACATTGCTTAATTTTTTATTCATCCTTTCAAGCGCTTTGTGTATTGACAAGTGCTTTATAAATAATAATATGTATTATTTATTGAGTTAGTTATTTATTTAAGAATGGAATCATTTATATTTATGCACTACAGAGTGATGACTTTAAAGTCCATTTTCTATTGAAAATGGATATGTGGCTTGTTGGAATCAAACTGTTTACTTATACATTACATCTCCATGTCAAGTTTGACTTCAGTTACAAATACTGAGACAAGCCGACTTTTATCAAGTACATTTTTTTAAACACTTTGAAATAAAGTACTTCAGAAAACCAATGAAGAAAATGATTGTGTTTCAAGTTAGGCATCCTATATTAAATCCCTAATCAAACCCTAACAATTTCTAACCATTTCAAAATGAATAAAAAGTAATACATTTTACATATATATTTATTTAAGTATTATTTAAAGAAAAAACAACAACAATGATAACAACCTGGAACATGCAGCATCATTTTACTGGAAGTACTTCCTTGTGCCTCACACATTTCCTACCTGGAAATGTTATTCAATTCATACAAGCTGAACACTTTAAAGAAACCTTTTAAAGCTCCTGCATTAGGAGTGCTTACCTTCTGCTCTTGAATGGAGTAGTCAGTGAGAGTTCAGTCAGACAGTCAGTGTGCAGGTCTACCTTGATACCCGTCTCCCTCGGTCTGCCAACAGGGAAGTGAAGGCCGGGTTAGGCTGAAACAGGCTGGCCAGGAATCTCCACCCTGCTGCAACAAGGAAGTCCTCCATCCACATTCCCCAGATAGGACCTGAGTAGGCACACAGCCAGAGGAATTCACCAGGGGAGAGTCT
This sequence comes from Centroberyx gerrardi, assembly GCF_048128805.1. Lineage (NCBI taxonomy): Eukaryota > Metazoa > Chordata > Actinopteri > Beryciformes > Berycidae > Centroberyx > Centroberyx gerrardi. The sequence continues at coordinate 4,833,950 of NC_136004.1, read as the reverse complement.
CTACAGCACGTACACAATACCACTGCAACATGCCTGGGTCACTTTGTATCTGTTAGAAATCACAAGCCTGACAGACAGGCCTTACCGCCTATCCCCGGCTGGGTAGGCGGACCATCAAGTCTTCAAATACACCTGCTGTTAATTAGGTCAACTTCTTATCATTGTCTAGTAAGTTTGTGTATTGGTAGTGTAATGTGTAATGTTGTTGATTGTAAAGATCTATTACCGTAATTATGTTATTTAGTGTGAATCAATGATGTTTATCAATGTTTGTTTCTTTAGGTTAACCTCCCTACCTTAAAGCAATATTCCACTTAGTTTTAACATGGGGTTATTTGGGACTTGACCACCATGAAAACCAGAATATAAACTAATCACCAAGATCAGATGCAGCTGGACGAGTTTGTAATTTTGCTTCCCATTCATTTGAATGAGGCCACAAAAATAGAATGAAAACTGACATTTAACACACTGGTGAACAGACTCAGCAACAGATCCTGCTCTTAAGACAATAAAGCAATAGGTACGTTGTCATTTTGTTTTTCTATTCTTGGTTTACACTAAAATTAGTATTTAAAAATAAATGTAGATCTGGTCTCCCAAACAGGAACTATCTCTCCTAAATGGTATCCCTCCGCTATGTTCTCTTCTATCAATAAAAATGCTATTTGGTGAAATTATGTTGTAAAACGTTCCATTGAAAATTACAGCAGCAGGATCTGTTGTTGAATCTGTTCACCAACGTGTTAAATGTCAGTTTTCATTCAAATGAATGGGTAGTAAAAATCTGAACACTACAAACTCGTCCAGTTGCATCTGATTTTGGTGATTAGTTTATATTCTGGTTTTCATGGTGGTCAAGTCCCAAATAACCCCATGTTAAAACTAAGTGGAATATTGCTTCAACAAAATTTTGCTAATAGAACTTGGATGATGCGTAGTAGGTTGTTCTGTCTAAAACTTTAGAAGACAACAACTACAGAACATATTTCTAATTTAGTAATCCATTTTAAACAAGAATTATACTGTTTCTATTGCTTATTTTATATTCTATTTGTGAGCTGAATCCTTTATCTTTGTTGCTGCAACGACCTAAGTTCCCCATGGGGATCATTCGAGTTTCATCTTAACTCATTTTGAACATCATTCTGGCATCTGGCATCATTACTGCACATGCTTCCCCATTGGGAGTATCTATTGCAACTGTTGCTTTGGGGATTCACTGCAATCATACTGCTCACCCATCAGGGCAATTCGCATACAGTAGTGTCAGGTAAGTTGTCAATCACAGATAAGTATAGTAATAGTAAGTATTGTCATATGAGACCATAACCCCACCCATCTGGTCCTCCAAGCAGGTTAAAACAAGTGCAAAGAATTGCTAGACCAAATAGGTCTATATGGCAATATTATGCTGAGTCATTATATTATGGTGACTCACTGTAGACAGGTGACGTCATGGCACAGTGACAAGATTGTGGAATTACTAGGAAGTACTGAATGAGATCTATTCTGAGCGACCTTTGACCTGATTTTACTGCAGGTGTTTCAGAGAAGGAAGTTGGAAGGAAAATGATGCTAGTCTGCTTTCCTGAAGCTTCTCTCTTCAAAAGGAAGTTATTCTATTTTTTTATATATTACACAATTCTTCAAACATAAATAAGCGTTTTTCTGAGAGGTGATCATATATGAGCCAAATATTTGATTAGGGTTAGAAATGTTCAGAAAGTATAATACCATATGATTATGAAAATGACTATATTTTATATATTTTATATTTCATATTCAAACATACTGGGTCAACCTGCTGTACAAGTTGCCTTTTTGTGTGTGCAGTAATCACAATGTGGCGGGTAGGATCCAATCTATTGTTGTATGTAAAGCACTCTGTAAACATTGTTTTCAGAAAAGTGCTATACAAATAAAATGATTATTATTAAACCATGTTCACAGGTTACACCTGCACCTGTAACCCTGCTAACACCCTTTGAAAGTGACCCAGGCCCAAATTGCTTTCATGCTCATACTTAACTGAAACGTAAGCAAAACATAATGGAAAAAGCACATGCCATCATTAGGTATACGATGGTACACTTCTGCAAAGGAGAAAAACATAACGCCCAAACCTAAAGGTGTTCAGCCATCTCATAAAACACTTGTAATTCTAATCTGAAAGTGACAGGATGCTTTTGAATTGCAGTAATCTGTAACACCAACACTAAAAATATTTTATTCATCTCACATTATAATACGATGAGCCCAGAGAGAAGTGGGCGTAGAAACAGAGTGGAGTTCCAACTGGGAAGTGATGGTACCTATAGGAAGGGGTTCTCACAATCGCCAGTAATGTTAAGAAGTGTTGTCATTGAAATATCTCACTGTTTCTGTTATCAGACAACTGCACAGCCATAAAAAGTGACATAATTCAGGGTCACAAACTGCTAACTGGCCAGGAATTATGTTGCATAAATGATAGCTAACAAGCTAATGTTTGCAACTGGTAACATTATATGAGTCCAAATTCGAAAATGCCAATGCATTGCTGTGCACATTTCTACAAATAGACAAAACTCTCTATGAAAAAAAAACACTGGGCAATATGCTCATGTCAAAATATGCAACCACCTTTTGTTAGCTGTAGTTAATCAGTTAGTTCTATTAGAACTATTCTATTGTTCTAATGGTTTTAACGGTCATGCATTTGTCTCTCAAAAAAAACAACAAAAGATGTGACAGAGGACAAGATAAAGATGTATTCTATTTATTGTCAGAATGTAGGAAATGTATGACAGCTTCAGTAGGAAGAGGCAGAAAACATCAGCATTAACATGAATAAGTAGTTTATTTTGTGCTCTTTTCCTTTTTTTTCTAATGAAAATTAGTGATTCTAAACCACAATTTGAAAAGCTTTTGATAGTTTGTAAAACTGTAGTGTAGTTTGTGTGACGGCCGCACATTGATATCGGTTAACACACCCTGCATTCTATTTTTGGCTGTTTTGCACTTTTTAACATGCACAGATCCCATAATAAAAACTCATAGCGTTTGTTTCATATACTCAAATCTTTTATTAGCATTAGCAGCGTTTTGCTATAAACACATGATCGATGACGTCCGAAGCTTCATTCGGCACACAACCACACGACCGCTTTGGTATGTGATTCAGAGGAAGTGAAGCTCTGGCACAGGCTTTGAGGTTAGTTCAAGGAAGTTGTGGTGTCAGTCGTGAGATAGTGAGTATTTGATAATCTGAGATTTTTTTGCAGAGATGGAACCAGCAAGGAAATGAGGGCCTTCTGCAGTTTGGGAACATTTCCGACTGCCATTCACTTATTGGTTTACAAGTTGCCTATTTCTCTCTTTCTTTCCCTCTTGGTGCTGATAGCATTCTTGACATTATCAAGGTAACTTCATAAAAACAACGAAACAAATTAAACTGTAAACATGTTATATTATATGCATTAGTCTGTTTTAGGCTATGTGTTGTATTCATATGCTTTTCTTGTGTTGAAGGGACCAGAAAACAAATGACTGATGAGGCCTTGGTGAATATGATTGTTAAGGATTCACAGCCCTTCACCACTATGGATGATGCTGGATTTAAGGAGCTTGTAGGAACTTTAGACCCAACCTACATTCTCCCATCTAGACAGGCATTAAAGTGCATGGTGGAAGAAAAAGAGAAGGCAAAGGAAGAGGTGCAGAAGGATGAGCTGTCGACTGTATTACTGGGAGTGGGGAAAGATAGTTGCCTGCTTCAGATCAAGTAAAGAAGGGCTTTCCCAATGCAGCAACAGATGGGGAGACCTACTCTCAAAGTGATGCAAGAGGTGGACACCCGGTGGAACAGCACCTATGCCATGCTGCAGCGGTTATTTAACCAAAGAGAGCACTTTGAGGACAGACCTGTGACCTCCGAGGAGTACCGCTCCATTAATGAGTGTCCGGGAGTACCGTCTCATTTCAATGAAGCAACCACTGAACTGTCTGAGGAGAGGAGAGTATCAGGGTCAAAGGTCATTCCTCTCATCCGCATGCTGAGACATGCTGTGAGCAGCAAACAAGCACTAGTTAAGGATGAAAAGGCACTGAGAGGTTGTCATCCATTGAGACTATGAGCGTAATGACACTGGCCACACTGCTTGACCCAAGATATAAAACTGTGGGCCTCTGCAGCCAGTCTAATGCACAGGCTGCTGTGAAATGGCTCACAGCAGTACGTGCCTCCATCATAAGGTCAGAGACAGCCCAAAACACCCCATCCACCTCCTCTCACATCCACCCGCTACAGCCAGAGCCAGCAGGAACTTCAGCCGGTCCTGCAACTCACTCAGGTACTATTTATGTTTTGTTCAGAGGTGGAGATTCGAGTCACATGACTTGGACTTGAGTCAGACTTGAGTCACAGTTTGAACTGCTTGAGACTTGACTAGATGCATGAAGAGAAAAGACTTGACTTGGGTTCTGGTGACTTGACTTTGACTTGTACTTTGACGACTTGAAAAGGTTTCTAAAGTCTTGACTTGAGATCTTGTGTTTGTGTAAATGACTTAGATTGAAAGTGATGAGATTTGTTCCAGCAGACGACTGAATTTAAATTCTGTTTTCTGAATTTGTATGGAATGATTGAATTTATTGAAGTTGAAACTGATTATAGAAATCAAACTCATGATGCTCTTACCAAGTTTTTATCCTATTAAAACCATATTGCACTGAAAAGTCCTAGATATTTAGTTTTCTTTAAGATATTAAATTGATACTGGACCCTTGATTTGTTCTGGCGTGACTTGACTTGTTTTACATTTAGACTTGTACCTCAAGACTTGAGACTAACTTGGGACTCGAACAAAGTTGACTTGGTCACACCTCTGGTATTGTTGTATAATCTTTTTGTTACTATTGACTTAAATTTGACATGGAAAATGCTTGTGTTGCAGGGCACATTAACAATTCAACGGCAGTTATTTGGTTTTGCCATTCTTTCAGGTGAGGATTCTGTGGGATCAGTTGGACAGCCACATGGTGGAAACCAGGCGGGTCAAAAATGCGACCGCAGATGCCACTGTCGAGGTTCAACGGTACCTGAGTGACCCTATAATACCATATTCTGAGGATCCATGCACTCCAGCCTCCTCAGTCCTCAGATACTCTCAAAAAGGCATGAGCAGAAAAAATCAACTCAGCCCTCCCACTGTGGAACAAATCCTATTCCTAATTAAAAACCTTTAATTCCAGTGATGACCCCTGTTCAGTTGCACAAGCACCTCCACTCCCCATTTAATAACATTTTCACTGCCCAGTCCACAAGCTCTTTCACTGCCCAATTCATCAAGCACTATCACTTCAACAGGCACTTATTTCTTGATTTAGAGTTCAGATATGAAGCCTAGATGAGCCTTGCCTATGAAATAATAGGTAAAGAACAATTAAGGCTGTGTGTTTCAGTCAGCAGGTTCACCATAAATACCAGATGTAGCCTATTCTAGAATTATAAGATGTTTCTATTTATTTATTCACCTATTGTCTTATTATGTTAAGTAATACAACCAAACGACATTATTACCGTTACTAGTTACGTTCATTGTTTTCCACAACAAATAACATGTTTTCAAAAGCACCAGAAGGAACCAATTCACAAGACGCAGTAGATTCATAGCTGCTGTTCGTCCTTTTGACCACCAGGTGCCACTAACGTGAATGAACCCTAATGAACCCTTTCTCGATACAATTGAAAGGAAAGCCTCATTGCTTCAGAAAGCTTCGTTTTGCCATCACTACTAATTTGTTTGGTTAACAAATTACTTTAAGTTGACTGTCTTTTCATCATTATCTTTTTCTCTTTTGAATGTGTTATCTCACATTCAAAAGAGAAAAAGATAATACATTCAAAAGAGAAAAAGATAATGATGAAAAGACAGTCAACTTAAAGTAATTTGAATGTGTTATCTCACCGGGCGCCGCGCGCCACCTCCAAACAAGTGTCAAAGAGTGACTGAGCACGAGCAGCCGTTTCGGCCAGTCCCAAATACAGTGTGTGGTGGAACGAACCATCTACCGGGAGATGAAGGGGGAGTTTAATTGATGGGATTGATAGTGTCGTGGCTTCTTTTATTTATAACTATAGCCAATATACGCCGTAAAGTTCCAACGCGCAGGTGAGTAGGCTACTCACAGTTTGTTGGTCTTGATGTGTTCTTGTTGGTGTTGCTTGGCTTGGCTTGTTCCGAACAAAGTATAACTCAGACACAACATCATTGCCAGCTTCCTCAGCAACCGTCAAATCAAAGTCAAGGTATCCACATTCGTCTCACTACCCTTCACTCCAGAAGCAGGTGTCCCCCAGGGAGCAGTACTTAGCCCACTCCTCTTCATCCTGTAGCCTAGATGTCGGACATCTATTACCCGCCCCCCACACAATAGCCCAAGTATTAATAATAAGTAATTCGCCTACGACCTCTGCTACTGGACCGGCTCCAGATCACCGCAACTTGCCGCAAATAAGACTGGCTTACAGAGTTTTTCTTAATCATGTTCAATGATGCAAATACTCTTTCTCCAGTCCATTGATTTCCTCTTTTTGTCTTGTTTTTGTGTGGTTTTTTTTTTTGTTTTCTCCCTATTTCTATTATTCATTTTATTTTATTTCACTATTTTTAACCAATTTATCAATAAAGGCTGCTCGGTCCTTTAGTTTGAGTTTTTGTTGTCATGCATTGATACAAACAAACATACAACAACTTGTGTCTACTAAATTAATTGAAACATCAGTTGTATGCATGTCTTCCATTGCATATTAAAATAAAACAGACGCCTAAATTATATTTTTGTTGTTACAGATCTATTTTGTTATTATTCAACACCAAACGCACTTGAATGCTCGAAAAGTCGCATTGAAGTGGGAGTAAGAGTTTACGAGGAGCACTTAAACGCAGCATATATCAAAACACTAGTCATAAACACAAGTCATGTGACACATTCATTTGGCGCAGGCGCGGTAGTGGCAGATAAAACCAGCACCTTTTAGCGGTGAAAGTAGCTGTAGTCACTAGTTTGTGACTCCTTTTCAACATGACTAAGATACTTGCTTTTGTAACACTAACCCTGGTCTCTCTTTGGGCAGGCGTGCTGCAGGGACTGCCAAGCAGATACTTTCAGGTAACGTTTTACTAAAATGTATTATTCGCTATGCTTCCGTCTTAAATGTAGCGAATATCAAACCAAACTCCATTCAAAAATCTTGCAATTTAATTTAACCTTGCTTTTCGGCATATGTACACCCTGTGTACCATGACATAAGCCCATGACGGATTTTTGTAAATTCGGCATACATGTGACCCAAGAAGCAGCTCTCTTACTTTAATAAAATCACAACTTTCAGAATTGCTGCTCAATAGGCCTTCTACATTGTAACGTTATTTTGGTGGGAGAGATTGTGGAAGTAACAGGCTAACCAGTTATAAAAGTTCAAGTTTTATTGAAGTAAATGTTTCTTGGTGTATCGGATGTATGCCGAATTGAAGAGTGGACCCTAACCATTCGGAAAAAGTCTTAAATCACATTCTACCAGCTAGCTATGTTTGCCGAATATCAAGGAAACTTTAATTGAGAGATTATTGAATGGAGTTTGGCGTGAAGGTCTTTCCATAGAGATACGACGTTCCATGGACTTTAAGTGAGAGTTTTAAGAAACAGTTTATCAACTCATGATGACCAAATCAAATTCTTGTTTTTTCCCCAATTTAAAAGGGCTCTGGTGTGCAGAGTGGAGGACTACAAGGTTAGATAGAGCTTAATGAATAAAGGACTCCCCCTGAATATAATACATGTTATTCATTTTTATAGTCAAGAAAACATCATGAGCTCAAGGCAGAGCATGAACCCCAGTTCACAGAGAAGTATTTCACTCAGACTATGGACCACTTCAACTTTAACAGCATGGGGAATGGGACCTACAACCAGCGTTACCTGATCACCGGTAAATCCACTAACCAGTTTCCCAGTAAATATACCTGTATAACATCCATACATGAGCATATTTTAATCATCATGGCCTCTTTTTCCCCCACTTCAGATAAGTACTGGAAGAAAGGCTACGGGCCTATTTTCTTCTACACTGGCAACGAGGGAGACATCTGGGATTTCGCCCTCAACTCTGGGTTCATCACAGAGTTGGCTGCCCAGCAGAGAGCCTTGGTCATATTTGCTGAACATGTAAGAGTACAGACATTAACATCAATGATGAAAATATTTTGGTTCTGTGAAGGCTTGGCTGTATTAATGCAGTCAGTGTAATCAGGAGTATGAACAGGAGCCAAGAGGCTCGGAGACATTAGCTGTTATTGGGAATTAAACCTGGGACTTTTCAGTTACGGGACGGGTCTCTCTATCCACTAAGCCTACAGTATAAAGGTTGACTGGAAAATTCATCACATGAGAGAAATCTTTATATCATTATACAGCTAGAGACAATGACTAATTTGGTTATGGTCTGAGCTGACCAAGACCAGGTCTTTATAGTTATATAGTTTGAAAAGTGCTTTAACAATCAAATAAAAGCAAACATCAGAGGCTGAATTGGGTCGCTGTATGAGTGTGTGAGCAAGCATGTTGTTCTAGCAAAGTGTAATGGCTGCAGAGTGTGTGTGTGTGTGTGTGTGTGTGTGTGTGTGTGTGTGTGTGTGTGTGTGTGTGTGTGTGTGTGTGTGTGTGTGTGTGTGTGTGTGTGTGTGTTAGAGTCAGAGACACAGTGATATAGTGAGTGATTTGTGTGTGTCAGCGCTTTTGAATTACTAAGGCACAAATGATAAATTATGTATAGTGGAGTGAAATGCCGACAGTGTGCAGAGAGTCAATTCTTGACTAAACACTTTTTGGCTAAACGATTATGGCTGAGTAGAGCTTGCAAATAATATGGCAATGGGAAACAGATGGTTACAGTTTGATTCATACTGTCAGCTGATTCCTGACTTGTCACCACCCTCCAACCAAGTCCAAACTGCCACTTCTGCAATGAAACCAACCATCATAAAAAAATCTAGTTAGCTGTTAAAATAGTGAAGATGGACGGTTAATTTGGGGATTTCAGAGTATCTGTGGGTCCTTAAATGATCTAGACATAAGGCCTTAAAAGCTATTAATTAATTATTTACTTACAGGTCTTATTTCTTTCTGCTGCATGTCCACTCTTAGATTAATACAGAACAGGGTTAGCACTACAATCTGCATCCTATCTGCTTTACGAAACACAATTGGACTTCAAGAGGCATAACAGTTAATTCCCTGGTGTCCTTTAGTTGCCTATTTCTAGTTTCACAACTTTCATTAGCTATGTTCAATCCTAAACAGACTTAAATTAAATTTCAGGCAGCATGTAGAAAGGTAGAAAATTTGCCCTTCTGAAACCCGCAGACACCCTGGATTTATCAGATTTATATGTGGCCAGAAGACAAAAGTTAGTTTCTTGCCCTGAGTCACATGCAACTCCTGACCATTGCAGAACTTGGAGCAGTTCCTGAATAGCGGCGCATGTCTGCCAGTCAGGAAGCCGCTGGAGCTGACCGTATGAACTGAAGCTTTGACAAGGCACGCGCTTGTTTTGAATGCTTGACTAAGCTTGAAACCTCCCTCCCTGACAGAGGTACTACGGCAAATCCCTCCCGTTTGGCCAGGAGTCCTTCAACATCCCCCAGGTCGGCCTGCTGACAGTGGAGCAGGCCCTCGCCGACTACGCTGTCATGATCACCGAGCTGAAACAGCAGCTAGCGGCCGCAGCCTGTCCTGTCATCGTATTCGGTGGCAGGTAAGAACTATCGGGCCGATATTGGCCTTTTATTAAAAATCTATATCAGTACGGCGCTTGTTGTCTATGGGAAGCCCTTAACCTGATTTGATTCTAATTCGACATTTTGATTGGATTCCACACAAGTATGTGTAAATATGCATTATTGTACTGAGAGTTTTAGTGTCCCATGGTCCAAATGTTTCAGGGGCTTTTCCACCCTGACAAGAATAAAATTCTGGGGGATTTCTGGGCATGAAAATGGTCATATTTAAAGGTATTGAATATCTGCACAAAGTGCCTCTTATTGCAGATTCAATCCAAAAATATCTGTATCAGCCTTCAAAAACCCCTATCTGTCAAACCCCAGTAAGAACTTGCACACATAAAATATGATGCCAGATTTAACACTGGCTGCAGTACTGGGTTTCAGTGAGTGATCTGAGCCCGCTTGTATTTACACTTTCACTCTTGGAATTATGAAGCAGCCTAAAGAGAAGTTTCCCTTTACTTTGAGATGGCCTAATTATTTATAAGTGGGCAACTTGGCGCTGACCCAGTTATTCCTCAGCTTCTCCCAAGCCAGAAAGAAAAGAATCTTTTCTAAAACAAAGAGAATAACAGTCATTTCTTATCTTTGAATAATTGTTTGAGGTTGTCCCACCTCTCCCCTGCAGCTATGGAGGGATGCTTTCTGTCTACATGAGACTGAAGTATCCAAACATTGTGGCCGGAGCCCTGGGTGCCAGCGCCCCCATACTGTCAACTGCTGGGATGGGAGACTCCAGGCAGTTCTTCCGGGACGTTACATCTGTAAGTTGAACGAATGTGGAGACAAAAGAATGCAGTTGATTGTATCAAGCAGTTGATTATCATTCAATGCTCCAGTCTGCAGACCATTAACTTAAGGAGATCACAGTGACTTGTATGTATGTATGTAGGCTTGCCATAGGTCTGCAGACTGAAATGTCAACTGATGCAGATTCCATTAACTGCATTCTACACCCCCGACTATTTTCCATCAGTCCAGCTTTCTCTGGACGGAGCCTCTCTCACTGCTGTTTGGGAGACACTTTTGGATTTCACTCTTAAGCTTCGATTCATTGCTTCCTGTGTGAAGTTTTCCCTCCAGAGACCAAAAGGGACACACAAAATTAATTTGGGCAAACAGGGTGAATCTACGGCGTCTTGATTAGCGGGGACGCTTTACTCTGCTGCAGCCCCACTTTGTGGTTGAGGCTGATAAGATGGGTGGATGTTTACACAAAAGTCTTGCCTGGTGCAGCTTTACACTGTTAACATTTTTGCAAGGACCTTGTAAAAAAAGTTAGACAATTTAATCTTGTGCTGTCAGTCATTTTGTATGTGCGTCATTTGTTTTTTCAAATTGAGGAAGATCTATTTTGGAAACAGAACTCTTAATTTAGACATCTGTACATTGCAGTTGATTCACACTGTCTTGACATCGCCAACTGATTTTTTTTTTTTTTGTTTGTTTGCAAAGGATTTTGAGAGCTACGCCCCAGAATGCAAAGATGCTGTGAGAGGAGCTTTCCAGCAGCTGCAAGAATTAGCTGAACACCAAGGTAAATGTTGCAGTAGAATGACTCCTCCTATAGAAAATCTATGCAAATCTCTACCAGGACAGGCTCTGACCTCTCTGAAATTCCATATTGAACACTGACCAAATCCATTCAAGTAAAGTCTGGAATGAAAAGTGTGGAACGTTTTAAGCCAGTCCTGTTGACTTCCCACAGATTACAGTCGTATCCAGTCGGAGTTCTCCCTGTGTAAGACTCCATCCTCTCCTAAAGACATCCACCAGCTGAACGGCCTGCTGAGGAACGCCTTCACCCTGATGGCTATGCTGGATTACCCCTACAGCACTCACTTCTGGGGCAACTTGCCAGCCAACCCCGTCAAGGTACAGAAAAAAACACAAATGTGTCACGAATCTCCTAGCACCCACGTCTGGCTCCATCATGGAGGTCCATCAGAGAAGTGGCTGAAGCAATGGAAAAAGCAATGGAAAAAGAGAGATACCTGAGAAAGTGTGGCGTGGGTGTAGGTCCATTCAGTAATGTTAGAAGTAAAAGCGAATAGTCTGAGGTAGATTTGTTTCCAAATTTAGGTTACTGTGACACATAAACTGTCTTACCAACCTGTTACCAAGTTTAAATAGGTTTAAGATAAGATGAAACTTTACTGATGCCCGTGGGGAAACTGGGTCGTTGCAGCAGCAAATAGTAATGCTATTAATACAGCAAACAGTAATAGAATATAAATAAAAATGGAGCAAATAAGAGGTTTCAGCCTTCATTTTCGACAGTAGAACGTATTAAGTGAAACTTTAATGACTTACAGCACGTCTACAGGGGGTGCAAAATAACAGCCGCAAGCCATACTGAGACAAAGAAATTAACTGAAAATATGTACAATATGGATAGATACAAAAAAAAAATTGAAATATTTGCAATATTAAAAAAAAGAATAATTATTTAAAAGATCAAGATATACACAATATATAACAAATGGAGAAAACATGAAGGCACAAGTGTGCATTGTGCCTTGTATTTGCATTTCAGCCAGTAAAGGGAAATAAATCCCCAAGAGGGTAAGCAACAAAAGGTCCTGGGCATGTCCTTTGCCCATTTATAATTTTATGATCCGAGCGATGTATAATTATGATGACTTGCTTTTCCAGATGGCATGTGACACTATGCTGAGTGGATCTGATCTGCTGGTGAACCTCAGAAACACTGCAGGTAAAGGAAGTGGACTCATTGTTCTATAACATACCCATCATTTGGTTATTAGCCCAAAATGAAAAAGAATTAAGATACTTTTTTGAAGGATAGTAGGTAACTTAAGTCCTTGGCTGACAAAATCACGCTACAAATTTCAGACTGGGTTCTATATATTTTAGAGAATATTGAACGATGATGGGTATGTAGAGTTCTGGAGATGATCTCTTCTGTTGCATTTCATGTCAACACACTCTAGAGGGTGCTGGCCTGCTTCAGACTGATGGTGTCTAACAAGATGTTCACCATTTGGGGAAAAATAGACACCTACTGTTATCAAATGATTACCAAGATGAAAGAAAACCACATTATTTCATGTGTGTATATATATATATATATATATATATATATATATATATATATATATATATATATATATATATATATATATTTTAATAGTAACCATTAAAAGAAATGAGTCTTCCTAGGATCTTTGCATACAAATGCTTATATTTGTAAGTATAGAATCACCTGTTTCGTTCCAAAATGGATTCCCGGTCCCTTCTGTGTGGAGTTTGCATGTTCTCCCCATGTTCTCCTGGGTTTCCTCCCACAGTCAGGTGGACTGGAGATTCTAAACGCCCATAGGTGTGAATGGGAATTTGTCTATCTGTGTTAGCCCTGTATAGACTTGTGACTTGTGGCTGCTAGATGCATAGGAACTCCCACATGAAATAACACAAATAACCTACATTTAATTGTGACGTTTTTAACTCCTGTTGGTTTTTGTCCTACAGGAATTGTGTACAACTCTACCGGGGTGCTGACTTGCTTCGATCTGTACAGTCTGTATATAGAGTGTGCCGATCCCACTGGCTGTGGACTTGGCTTCAACAGCCTGGCCTGGGACTACCAGGTACTCACAGGACACCAAGTTACTTTACATGCCATCAAATCACGTTTTAGGCTGGCACTCTTGTTCAGAGGGGTTCAGTGTAGGGTTCAATCGATATGGGTTTCTGAAGGCCGATGCATTTTGGATAGAAGCTGCTGATAGCCGATATTATGTGCCAATAAATTAAGAGTATTCAGTTTTATTCATGTCAGGGTGGAAAAGCCTCTGAAAAAGCATTTAGACCATCATGGGACACTAAAACTCTCCACTGAAACCCAGGACAGTCACAATAACAACAACTTGCTCATACATATTTATGTGGAATCTGATCAAAATGTCGCTCTAGAATCAATTCAGGTTAAGGTCTTAGTATTGGTTAATTCTACAATAAATATGTAATCAAACCGACTGCATCATATTGGAGATTAACTGGCCGATGTCTAAAACTTCAGTGGCCATTTTTTCAAAAGGACATTCCCTATATGAAAAAAATGTTTTCCCACGGCGCAGCCGAGGGCATCACGAGGCACATTCAGGTCAGTCAGTCAGTCAGTCAGTCAGTCAGGTAACGCTTAGTGAGATGGCCTCTAGAGGGCGTCTTTGACTAAGAGATGGCCTCTCTCCTATGGGCTAAATGCCACATTCAGTCTCATACTGATGATGCCATATTGCATCTCACACAGAGCCACACTCTTCACCATCAATTTACAGACATCCACATCTTCTGCTGTCCGGTAGGTCACGTTACTACCTGTGGTCTGTAGCGTTGGTGGAATAGGTCATTTAACCGATAAATGTGTCGCACTAGCTGAGCATTGCTCCCACACACACTGAGCTCCACTCTCTGCCGTTAATTTACAGACATCCACGTCGTCCGTTGCCCTATAAACTTTAACGCTAGGTAACGTTATTACCTGTGGTATTTAACTTAATTTAATTAACAGTGATTTAATATGGAGGGAATGGAACATGATCCAAAAAAGAATTAAATTTTTGTAGCTCAAAACAACAAGACTGGTTTTCTGAAATTTATTATAAATAGGGCTGGGAAAATTAACGTGTTAATTTTTGCGATGAATCTGAAATGTTTAACGCATTAAAAAAAATGCAATTGACGCAGTGTTGATTTTTTTTCCCACGGCGCAGCCGAGGATAGAAAGCATCTTTGGCTGCGAGTTGCAGTGTCTCCCATAGGCAAAATAAAAGTTGGTCGATGTATAGAAATTGATCTAAATAGATCTCTAATGTGCCTGATGTCACATCACGTCATGTCTGTTATTTGGCGATGACCAGCAGACCAGCAGCTTTGAATTCAATACAGAGTCTCGTGAAAACAAAAGTGAAACTTAACATTCCACAGTTTGCGCCAAACTCGCCTGTGTTAGTGATGGGATTTGTAAACAGTAACGTGATAACTTGTCTTCTGCTGCCCTACACACTTTAACGGTAGGTAATGTTATCACCTTGTGGTATTGAAGTAACGTTAGTGGACCTGTATAGGATCTGTGCTTGTTTTCCCATGGCAGCATAAAGAGGCATTTTCAGGTCAGGCAAGTAGTCAGTCTGTCATCTACGTTTTCTTTAATAGGCCTCTAGAGGGCGCCGTGGGCCTGGACAGGATCTGTGCTTGTTTTTTCCAACTCAACTAAAATATGCCACTAAATTTCACCTGCTGCTTCTTAACAAAAATAGCTGGTCATTTCCAGAGGGGTTCTACTTTATGCGGAATTTTACATGGAAAAAACAGGGGTAAACTGAGATTTTTGCCAAATACATAGTATTTTGTAAATAATTGATCAAAAAACTATTTTTACAAATCTCCTGTAAATTACAAACGGTTTAGTTATTCATCAGTATGAAAGAGGAAAATGTATGCATTTAAAAAAAAAATAAAAAAATTAGATCATTTGAATATGTTAATAACAAAATAAATTAAAGTCACAATACAAAAAGTGTTTGTATTTGTGTCCATATTCAACATAGAAAATGTCATTCTGATGAGATGAAAGGAATTTTTTTTCCCATATACACCTGTTGTGCTTTGCCTTGAATAGACCTCGTAAGTCAGACTTCCGGTCCCATAGCGATTTCTCCGTGGGGAAAATGAATGGGGTTTCACATAATCGTCTCTGTCACAGTCTGCGTTCAATGCAGAATTTTCAAAGTCGGTCCATTTTTAGCTACATATATTTATGTCTCTAATGGCACTGGGTCCGTTCATTTCTGTAACCGCGTTCTAGTCTAAGCAGTATTTTTGCTAGCAACAAGCTAAACACTTAAGCGCATATAACTTGCGTCACCCGCTGGTGGCGTAGCGTAGGTCTCCCCCCGGCAGACCTTCTCCCTCTCTCTACTCTCTCTGTCTCTCTCATCTGAGCACCTACACCGCTATGTTTGCTGAATCGATTGCATATCTTTGATTTCCACGTTTTATACTGTAGATAAAACTAATCATCAGAGTGAACTTAGAATAACACCATTGGTATATGAAATAGAGAAGAGTCATTTAATTGTTTGGTTGTTTTAGGATCATTAGTTTTCCTGCAGAAAGGTGCTGACAGGAGGCACGACAACAACGCTGATCCTTTGCCGCTGCCAGCGGGTGACGCAAATTATATACGCTGAAGTGTTTAGCTTGTTGCTAGCAAAAATACTACTTGGACTAGAAAACGGTTACAGAAATCAACGGACCCAGTGCCATTAGAGACATAAATATACGTAGGTAAAAACGGACCGACTTTGAAAATCCTGCATTAAACGTAGACTGTGACAGAGACGATTATGTGAAACCCCATTCATTTTCCCTACAGAGAAATCGCTATGGAAACGTGGGCAAGGCTGACGTCATTGGACTTACGAGGTCTATAGCTCACTCTGCTAACACACCTGTTGTTGCTCCTTGCCTCCCTCTGGCTGCAGGCATGTACAGAGATCGAGCTTTGCTATGAGAGCAACAATGTGACGGACATGTTTCCTCCCATGGCCTTCACTGAGAAAGACCGGGAGCTGTACTGCAGCAAGCGCTGGGCCGTGATCCCACGACCTCACTGGCTCAAAATCCAGTACTGGGGCGACGGTGAGGACTGAACACTGCAAACTACTGTATACAGGGTTCCCACTGGGCACTGCCAATGGAGTGAGATGCTTTCACTTCCAATGCAAATCAACTTGTTTCAAATATTGACTGGTTCTCAAATTTCACAAGTGAAACTGCATTAGAAACAAGTGGAATTAATTCACCCCCCCCAACAGAATTTTTCACTTGTTTTAGGAATGGTAAGATTTTAAGACTGAGCATGAGGCGTGGCATTGTTTGCAGTCAGTGGTTTCATTCCACAGTGCTTTTTTGTTTTACCAGGTTATTCCCATCTCTCCCATCCAAAACAGATCAGTTCATCCCTATAAGTGTCAGTGTCAGGAAGAGACAGAAATGCATAAGTTGGAAAGGGAGAGAAATGCATAAATTGGTATTTCAGAATTGGAGTGTAATTGAATTCTCCTGTGTTTTTTTTGTTTTTTTTTAGATAATTTCCTCCACCAAGGAGGTTATGTTTTCGCCTGTTAACCCTTTATCTATCCATGTGTAGCAAACAGAGTTCTGTTAAATTTAGTGGATAGACAGACTTTGAGCCAACGATTAGATATTGGTGGTGAACGGATCTGGGATTTCTCATTTTCAAATGGAGGATTCCTTGTTTTGGAATTTAGCACTTCAAATGTAGAGTTACTACTGAATATTCCCACAGCATTTCTCCAACAATTATTTTTTCCATCTTGGAAAAAGCAATTATTTCTAATAAAGTCTTCGCTTGTGTTTCAGCCCTCTCCGCAGCCAGCAACATTATTTTCTCCAATGGAGATCTGGACCCCTGGGCGAATGGAGGGGTAAGAGACTGAGATGAGATTGTTCGCTTCCATTAACCCCGAAGTCACGCCGTCTGATCTCTGAGTTAATTGGCTCTGTGCTCTTCAGGTGCGCAAGTCCTTGAGCTCATCACTGATTGCAATCAACATTTCTGGAGGAGCCCATCATCTAGATTTGAGGTAAAGCATGCTGTTGGGCCCCCCTCAAGTGTCATTCTTCTCATTAAACCCAATGCACTGGGTTTTTTTTGCATTCTACACATAGAAATACAATCTGACATGGGTCTGTGTCGTTGCTTTATTCAGAGAATCCAACGACGCTGATCCAGTGTCGGTGATCAACGCCAGGAAGACAGAAGCTGACCTCATCGCACGGTGGGTGAAGATGGAGAGGACGAGATTACAACAGTCACTTTAATTGTTTCAGTGTTTTGTTTCAGAGCTGTAGTCAAGACTGCCATAGTCGAGTCCAAGTCAATTGGAAGAGCAGGTCCAAAGGGAGTCGAGACCAGAGCAAATCGAGTCCTATTCCAAGACCAGAACAGGCAATAAACAGTGTATATTTCTTTCCAAATCCAAAAATAATAACAGGGATGCAAACTAGTCACTTTTAGGTGACAGTCACCTTTTTGATCCCAAAATAGGGCACTTGAGTGAATGATTTCTGAGTGGTTTTGTGTCTGCCCTGGTATCTGTCACCTTTTTCACTCTCCATGAATTTGCATCCCAGTAATAAGGACTTTCTGAAGGATTTGTCTACAAGAGGGCCAAGTGTATGCAGGTTTTCATCAATGAAATCACCTGCTGTAGTCTTTGATTGGAATGAAAACCTGCATACACTTGGCCCTCTATGGCACATGGTTGAATGCCTTACAACATCCAACTAATCAATACATAGGAATTGACTAATCAATGCAAAGAAGTTTGAGGCCCATTACATACAGTTTGAGTTCCTTTAAACTGTTTGTAGTGCTGGGGAAAACAAAAGAACCTCAAAACAACCTTTTATTTTTGGATAGTATGGTCTGTAAATAGAAATAGACGCGAAACCAAGATGTCAGAAAGATGTCCATGATGTCAGAAAACTGGTCTGCAAACCAGACTCAATACATAGACCAGACTGGAATACTACAGCCCTGGTTTGTCTCATGAATGTCTCAATGAATGACACGGGTGTACCATTTCTGTTCAATAAAATCTTTTTAATCTCCACATTTTTACAAAATTAAAGCAGATCCAGCGTTTATTGTAAACCAGGTGACATCAACAATACATATTGTTATGTTTAGGATGAATTTTGAAATAATAAATTACGAAAATGCAGAACAGTGCCCCTCCTTCCCTCCCTCCATCCAATCAGAACAAAGCCCTTGAAGTGTGTTTGCCACCACATTCATAGACATCCCACGCTACAGCATTAGGACAGAGATCATACAAACGTGTGTTCGGACTTATGTAGGAGATGGGTTGGGTAGAGACAATTTTTTTTTAAGTCTTTGAAAGTCAATTTGCAGGCTTCCAATGTATTTTCCCCATGTGAAGATTTTAGTTGGTACTCAAGGATTCTACACTGTATAGCTGAAGATTATACTGTCTTCATGTGATTTTAAAATCAACCCTAAGCAAACTGTAGCTTGTTGATTGTATGAAGTATCATTATAACTGATAATTTGGTTTTTATTATCTTGGACTGCCGACATCAGTATTTACACCGTGTGTTGATACACAAGTGGGAAATATTGGAGCCTTCATCCTACTTGTAATTACCAATAAGAGGTTTACGTGAACGTTTTTCCGAGTTGGCAGCCCGCATTTGTGGTAAAAGCGGCATGTGATGACGTTAAATGTGTGATTGCAACAAATCTGGAAATCATCAAATCTGCTCTTACTAACCCCACCCATCTCATACTATAGTGTTTGACCTATGTCTGGTATATTTGCAACTCCATTATAAACCATTTTAAGTTGCACGGTTTTCATTTAAAAATTCACTTTCCTCAGACCTAAATTCCTTGACCTAATTTTAAGATATTGGATTATTTTCACAAGTATCATGACATGACATGGCAGTGGGTCTACAGCTACATAATATGTACTCACATTTACATCAGTCCTGAACAACAGTCCCCAACCCCAATACTTTCACAGACTGTGTTCCCAAATTCCCAAACTTCTCAAGACCTTGAAAAATCTAATTCACAGGGATGCAAACAACGCGCTTTTTGGCAAATGTCGCTTTTTTCACATCAATTTGAGTGACTTGTGTGTCCAGATTCGAAGAGAATTTTTTTTTTTTTGGGGGGGGGGGGGGGGGGGAGGTTATGGGTGACAGACGAATCTCCTTAACGATTCCTACAGTGTATTTCTGTCATGCTCATATGAGTGAACTGCATTGAGCAAAAAATTCTACTCAACTGTCAGGACCTGTTGCGAGGACCTCACATTATGTCACTGGTTAGGTGGTTGTTGCTGGACCGTGGCTGACAGCAGCAAACGCTCTCTCTCTACACTGCCAGCCGCCCCTCTTGACAGCCCCCCTCTCCCTCCCTCCCTCCAGTCTAACCCTCTGCCTGGCTGTACCCCCGAGAAGAGGGCCCAAGTTGTTCATTGTGAACCATTTTGTTGTAATATTGGTCCATCATGCCTTCAACAACATGTGTACTGATGCATGTACCGATTTACCCAGGGCCACCAAAAAAAAAACAATCTGTGCAGCGTAAAAGGTTTAAAGTTTTATCCATATTATTATATAATTATCATCATCATTATTGCTGTTTGATTATGGTTGGTATAATTTGTCATCGTTAGCATAATGGAAGCACCTGACTGTGGAAAGACAAGAAAAAGAAAGCTGCTTGTTTTTTTTTTATTCGTCTGGCTGTTGGTGATCTGATCTCACAGAGGGAGGGGAGTAATGGCTCAGAAAGAGACAAAGATGGCAGTCATGTTTGTACCGGTTTGGAAATGACTTACAGTGCTGAAATAAAATGTATTCTTTTAGTAAAAAAAGGAAGAAAAAAAAAAGTTGCAAACGCTAGGAAGTTTGAATAAGTTTTGAAGAAGAATAGCACAGGCCTTCATCACATGGTTATATATTACGCTGTGGCTTTTTTTTTTTCGACTTCGGGTAGCTCTCTTTTTTCACCATACATGTGTTTGCATCCCTGAATTCAGTTTTCAGACTTGCTTAGGAAACCTGTAAGTGGGCCACTAGAGCGGCCTCCTCACTACACAAAGTGTCCCAAAATATAGCGCCAGGCTTTTAATCCTTGAAATACCTGACCAAGATTTAATGTCATGATCATTCAAAAGCTATCGGATTTTTCAAAAATATTGCCATAAAACAAAATCATTTGTTTATTTTTAGTCTTGATCGTTAACATTAACCAAGAGCATCCTAAAACTACATTTTGAAAAACCTGCTTGACCATGACGGTTTTCCTCACCATGGTTAGCGGAGGATAGAATAGTCTTTTGGGTACAATATCAAAAGTAGGGTTAGACCGATATAATGGTTTGCCGATATATTGAGCCAATATTGGGCTTTTATTAAATATCGGATATCTGCAAGTCATGTTGTACACTGCCGATACGAGGGAGGTTCCTCCATGACCACAGCTACCTGAAACCAGTCTGGAAAACCTGCAATAAAATTATATTTTCTTGGCACATTTTAGTTATTCAGTTTTAGTGTCCCATGATGATCTAAATGCCGTTTCAGGGGCTTTTCCACTCTGGCAAAAATAGAATTCTAGTAACTTTTTGTCATGAAAGTGGTCAGATTTAAAAATGATTATTAGTTATCAGTGTCTTCAGTCAAAACATTTTGAAATCGGCCTTCAAAACCCAGATCGGTCGAACCCTTATCAAAAGCTCTGAAAATATTTCCTTTGTTTTAGAAAGAAATGGCTTTGGAGAAATGGCTTTTCATATTCAACACCCCCAACAAAACCAATCGCAAATGTTGCTAAATTTTTCAGCATATCTTTGGCTCAGGAATTATGCTGAACATCTAGGTAGGGATCACAGAGAAATAGAGCCCTTGTGTATACACACTGGTCAAGATCCATGTTGAGTAAACCCAATGATTGCTCTGAGGGACTACTGGAAAAATATCAATTCTCATTTCATTGTTTGAATATGTAAAAATATTCATATTTGCGCTGATCGCAATGACCGTATAGTTCTCAAATAGCAAAATCGGCAATGTGTGGACATGTCAAAAATAGCACGAACGGATTGAAATGGATATTAACATAGACAGTAAACAGTTGTCTGTTGAATGTTGTCTGAAGCAACATTGAAGGCACACGTGAGACGACGCCTATAGAGTCCAGGAAAGAATACATACACATCTGACATAATACACAAGATGGGGAGTTTGGTCTCAATACAAATTCATAAAAGAAACAACTACAAATAGAGCTATGATGTTAACCAATGGTATTTACAGGAATGACCGCAATTTGCTCTGTAGCTACTATTACTACTCAAATTCATGAGGAAAAAAAAACACAATGGTAATTCACTCTACCAGGATATATATAATTACTATACCATTATGTGTGTGTATATATATACATACACACACACACACACACACACACACACACACACACACACACACACACACACACACACACACACACACACACACACACACACACACACACACACACACACACACACACACACACTACTCAACTCAATATATTAAGCTAAATTTATACTTAATTTATACTTAATCTCACCAAGGTAATTTCTCACTAGAAAGTAAAATGCACTCTCCACCTTACCAGCAAAAACAATAAGAACAAGAGAAGAACAAAATGGAACATTCAATAAAAATAATAGCAGCTGCTCAGCCCAAAAAAAAAAAGAAACAGAAAAACAAACTCAGATGCTAAGTGCTCGCTTGCTATCCCCATAAAACAAAAGCTTCACAGTACAGAAGTAAATCACGCCGCTCGGCGACAACTGGAATAAGACCGAGGTCGTTCGAGTCCCGAGTGAAGACTGATGCTGCATCCATGTCATATGGGAAGAACCGTTGAAAGGCTTGACGGTTTAAAGCTACAACTTGGAAGTGTTTATGTATTCAAACTCATTTGAAGCCGCCAAGACGCCATGATTGAAATTTTACGTAGACTTTGGTTTCTCCTGCTCAGCTTTTTCACTTAACACAGATGCAATTTTTGGGACACACAGATTCATTCTCACTTTTTACTATTGAGCTGAGCGACCAGGGAAACCCTGCCGATGGACGGTCAACAAGCTTGCCACAGCTAAACTTTTTGCTGTTGGCCTCAACAGCCAATCAGATTCCTACGCTTCCTTGTTTCCCTACCAATGTGATTTAGTTTAATGAACAATAGTTCTGCCTGGCAAGTGTAAAATGGAGACGTTGACTACAGCCGTTCAAAGCCTCCCAGTTCACTTTAACCTTAAAGGCTACAGGAATAAAGGTCTCAAAAACGATGCTTGGAGAACAGCAGCATCCATCGTAGATTCCATGGTAAGCTCTGAACTAATTTTATTGAGGTTTTTGTTTATTTTTGATTAATGCTAAGTAGTGCTTGCTAGCTAGCTACAGTATGTTAAATCGTCGAAACGATGTGATGTTATGAAAGGCAATACCAAAGCAGTGAAAAACACATGATTTGCCTGTTCAAAACTTTGCAGACTACTACATAGATGCAATCGGAGCCACAGTTGGTCAGTGTGAACCATCAACGGAGTTGCTCGCAGTGTGATAATATTTACCACCTGAAAGCTGAGGTGAACGGTATTTTCAAGTAGGAAGCTCGCATGTACTGTCTTTCCCAGACAACCTGAATGCAGCATGAGAGCTGCGGGGACTTGAGATGCTCGTGCCCTTGGACGTTTCCGGAAGCTTCGGCTTTATTTCCTGTTTCCAAGAAGAAGAGGGCGGGCACCTTGAGGGCAGCCGTGGCCAGAGCACTCAGTGACCGTATTACACACAGTGTAATGAGGAATTTCCTTTGCATATCCCTGCAAGAGTCACACAAATGTACAAACATTACAGCACAGGGGTCAGGCTGTAGGTGGAGCAGGTAGGGGTCCAGTGTCTTGCCTGAGGACACTTCAGACCGGATGGCTGTTGTGGGGTCAAACCTGTGGCCTTATGCTTACAGGACGGTCTCTCTAACCATCTGACCAGCCTGCTGCCAAACCTAGCACTAGGGTTAGACCGATATATCGGGCTTTTTATTTAAAAAAAAAACATGGGTATGTGCCAGTCAGTGTCTGATATGATGCCATTTGATTGACTACATATTTATTGTAGAATTGCTCAATACTTCACTGGTTGTCTATGAGAAGCCCTTGACCTGCATTGGTTCTAATGCAACATTCTGATGGGATTTCAGCGGAGAGTTTTAGTGTCCCATGATGGTCTAAATGCTCTTTCAGAGGCTGACAAGAATACAATTCTGGGGGGAAACTGCAGACTTGTAGTTTTTTTGTATTTTTTTTGGCATGAAAACGGTCAAATTTGAAGATATTGAATATACACAAATATACATAAAATATTGGCTACTGGCAACTTCAATCCAAAGATATCTGTATCTGCCTTCTAAAACCCGTATCGGTCGAACCCTACGTAGCACCTCGCCCCTCCTCAACATACATTTAAGACAGCTTAGATTCAAGTCACAGTCAGGCTTTTCTTCAACGCTGATGCCGTCTGACCGGTTGGGAGAGACCGACGGCAAACTTTCCATTCTTTCTCCGGCGTAAACTCTGTCCTTATCAGAAGTCCGTGTGACAATCATGACAGATCGGTCAAATAAATAAACGAGGCTACGCCGCAATCTGAGCCTGGCTCTGCTGTTCTCCATGGCTTTTAGCGCAAAAGACTCTCGCCAAACAATTCATTCCATCAGTCAAAAAAAAAGGAGGCATTTTCCAGTTGTGGTCTTGGTTCAGGATTGTTGCTTACCCCAATGTTTCAGTCACTGAGATAGATTAAAAAAGGAATTATAATGCTATATCTTGGTGTTAGCCAAGCCCTGAGATGTGTATGTGTGTGAGAGAGTATTTATGCATGCAATTTTGCTTATTTGCCGTATGTATGCGTGTGTATGTATGCATTTCATTCGGTGGCAGGCCATATGGGAAGAGGATGGGCCTCAGTGTTGAAGACATACTGGTCTAGGCTGATGAGGCTGGTATCATTGGAGAAAAGCAGGTAGAAATATTTCAGGGTCTCGCCCAGGAAGAAGCTCTCCATCTTGTCTCTGGGGCTCGGGTATTCTGGGTCGCGGACGTTATTGATGGAGGTGTAGCCACCGGAGGAAACCTGAGAGGGGAAAAACACACCACACGTGATTATGGACGATGTTCTCTAGAGGGATTTTCCTTGGTTTACATCCACACAATCACAATCACACTTTATGGTAAGTACTATATTGACCATTTTCCCCATGCATTGGGTACTAATGCATTACAGTAATATTAGTCTGTTAATATTAGTCCTTTCACACAAAGCTAGCTTAGATGAGAAATGGTAGAAAAGCTGACACTCTGGGTGGAAGTATTTCCACTACCTTTGTTTTATTTACCAAAAAGGATTACGAGAACATCGGACATAAAAAAATGAAAAGCTTGATTTTAAAATAAGATAGCCACTAGGCTTGTGGCAATATTTTCGCGATATCACCAAAGCCTAATAGCCACCAACTGAAGAAAGTGACATCTACTCTTACAAAATCATGCTTCTTTTTTGAAAAATGATAGGTAGCTCCATGGTAACTCTAAGTCCATGATGCACAAAATTAGGGCTGCAACTAACAATTATTTTCATTGTCGATTAATCTGTCGATTATTTTCTCGATTAATCGATTAGTTGTTTGGTCTATAAAATGTCAGAAAATGGTGATGTTTCCCAAAGCCCAAGATGACGTCCTCAAATGTCTTGTTTTGTCCACAACCCAAAGATATTCAGTTTACTGTCACAGAGGAGTAAAGAAACCAGAAAATATTCACATTTAAGAAGCTGGAATCAGAGAATTTTGACTTATTTTTCTTAAAAAATTACTCAAACCGATTAATCGATTATCAAAATAGTTGGCGATTAATTTAATAGTTGACAACTAATCGATTAATCGATTAATCGTTGCAGCTCTACACAAAATCCAAAAACTTTTACAGACTGGATCTTCTAGCTTTAGAGAGTTCTGAAATGATGCATTTCAGGTAATGATTTATTTTTTCCCCCAAACATAGTGTTTTGGATCAGCACTCATATGGACGTTAGACACAGGCAGGGTTTGGACATATGAACATTACTGATTTGGGTTTCTTTATCAAAATTTCATTGCACTAACTTTCTATACTGTAGGGGAGGGTAAATAATGGTGAAAGTTAAAGTTATAATACAATTTTTCTAGTGATCCCCTGGAACCTTTTGTGAACTATTGAACTAAGCCATTTCACTATACACTTGAAGTTTATTCTTCTCAACCAGAGCATGTGAGCGGAGCGGAGCGGGAGGATTTTGGGTGGAGCGGTGAGCGGATTTTTTAAAAAGCTGGAGCGGCGCCTTATCTCCTGCTCCAATGTCGCTCCGGTACCGCTCACACCATGTCGAAGCGTGCCCGAGTCCGACCCAGAAATGCATCTGCGCAGAATTAGTCTGGCGATGCCAGGCTAGTGTTTGAGCTATAATTAAAATACAACGCAGCTTTTTTCTTTTTTGGAGTAGAGTGGTGAGCGATTGGAGCGGAGCGGGCTGAAATCTGTGTTGAGCGCGGAGTGGTATGGAGCGGAGCAGCCGTGAGTGGAGGAGCGGAGAGAACTGACAGCTCCGTGAGCGAGGAGCGGAAATTCTCACCGCTCACATGCTCTGTTCTCAACAGAAATCACAATATATGAAGAGACAATGGGTGTACAACTACACAAGAAATGTAGAAATATCTATATGTGAATTGGGACAGAACCATTTTTTGCAGTTTCTTCCAATTTCTTTTGCGATTCCCAACCTTTTCAAGACCTGGAAATTATCAAATTATTTTCCCATATTTGATCCAGCACTACGCAGGAAGCCTGACCTTAGTGTACTTGTTGAAGTTCTGCAGAATCTCCCAGCCCCAGTCCTGGTACTTTGTGTCCTTAGTGAACCTGTACAGGTAGAAGAGGCTCTCCACAGTCTCTGGCCGTAGGAGGTTGTGTCTGTCTGCAAGCTATCACAGTAAAAAACATGGAGACATGAATGGTAAGTCCAGGGTTCCCACCATAGCCCCTAAGTAAAATTCCATGACTTTTCCTTGACTTTCCATAACTATGTCAGAGCTTGCTTCCATGACCTAAAAATGTCCTTCCTTCCTGGTTAATGTTTTTCTGAAGGGGTAAACAGTTTGGTTTTCATTTCAGTTGGACTGAAAACATCTAATGCAATGAATGAATGAATGTTGGAAAATACATTCTGCTGTATTCCTGTAAACTGACCCATTTGTAAGATTCCCTTATATTCCCTTACTTCCCCTGCCTGGAATACACCTCTCCAGATTCCATGATATTCCAGAAAATCTGTGACCAGTGGGAACCCTGTAGGTTACATTTCCATTTTATTTAGGCCTTTATTTGATGCTCTTATCCAAGGCGACATTATATGAGTGAGCAGGTAGGAAATTCAGACTGTTTCTCAGGGACACTTGGGCAGGACACGGCTAGTTGCTCTTGCAGGGATCAAGCTGTGACCACACCTTTACGACGGTCTCTCTGACCGTAAAGCCACCTGCTGCAAAGATCATGCTGTTCACCCATGTGTCCTGGAATATTTTAATTGTCAGGTTACAACAATTAACAGGGGGAAAACAAATTATATTGGGAAAGAGTAGCATGCAGCAAGTATAGCGTTTTGACTAGGGATGTCCTGAGCCGCTACATGACGCTCGATCAAATCCCGATCCATTTACGCCAGCTGTAAGAAATGTTTGTGCTGTACACGTGTGTTATCCACCACCACTTACGACAGTGAGGAGCATGGTATGGAAGGCATTTTAAATTGTAGACAGAATTATTTATTCAACAAATGTGTTTCCACCACTATTCACACACTATTTCTTTAGACAAAAACTTTTCTTCTTCAAATGGCGTAAAAAACTTTTTTTTGCAAATTGCAAATTTTTTCTGCCATTTCCATTGAGCCTTTTTTATTTGATATATCATAAGGGTTGCAGTGTCTTGCTCAGCAACACATGGCTGTTGATGGACACATATTAGCTGTAGCAGGGATTGGAACCTGCAACCTTTCGGTTACAGAACGGTCTCTAGTGCAGCGTGGCCTCCACCCACCTTGACGTCGACGTCTCGGGTGCTGCCCTGGTGCATGTTGAAGTGGACGATCTCTGGGCTGAGGCCCGTCTCCATCTGGCCGTACATCTGGTAGCAGGTCTCCATCAGCTGCTTGGCCAGATCCATGTGATCATCAGGAAGGCCGTTGTGGGCGCCGAGGGCCAGCGTCCCCGGCAGGAAACACACTAGGTGGTCCTGGAAAGCGCAAATACACAAAATAACAGAGGTAACATACAGATACATTGGTAGATTAGTAAAAGTACAGATTCTGTCCCGTCACACAGCACGTGTTGTGATATATCGACCTGATTAGTGATCAGTTATTTGAATGTGATCTCAGCTCTCTGACTCCCTAGTCGATCAGCTGCCTTCATCTCTTCTATGGAGAATACATTACTGGCAAACTTAGCATATTACATACATACATACATATGTAATATGATATAATTTGACACTTAATTGATTAAGTGTAATCCACTTAATCAAATTATTGTATAAGCAGTACTTGAGAAGCATCTAGCTGTTCAGCATTCTTAATGATTGATAAGAGGTATCATCAATGCGGCAAATAAATATCCATAAAATGCATATTCGTATGCATATTCATCCATTATGTATATCAAGACTGCAGAGCAATATTTTTCCCAACGTTTCCAAGACCTGGAAATGATCAAATTCATTTTCCTTACTTTTCCAGACCTGCGTAGGAACCTTGCGGTTGGTTTTGTTTGCTACTGACCATTTTAGGGCTGAACTGTCCATGGGAGAGCTCTCCGACGAAGATGAGACCATTAGGTGAGGACTTCTGCAACAGATTCTTCTTCACCCCTTCCACCGCCTGCAGGTAGTCCTCCAAGAACCTACAATGACACACATATATGGGACTTCAGGAACTGTATTGTATATGTAACAAAAATACTGGGGAAATGAACAAAAAGTACACTGGCACAGTCCACAGGGAGTACAAAAAAACGTATAAAAAAAAGAAGATGACAAGCAATATATAGACCCATATGCAAAAAGTGCAACATGCAGCACACTTTTTGGTCAAGCGTTCATCTTCAGTGCCTGAGGTGTAGACGTCAATAAAAACACAGTGAGTTTCCTGCTATTGACTACAAAATGAGCAAACTCTTCTCCTCCTTGCCTTGGGAATCCAATGTCTGCAGCAACTATTCTAGGCCAAGACCTGGAGGCAACACAGAAACACACTTCCAACAAACAACTGAAACATTCAAAGCCGCTTAATCTGAGCCAACCCCCTCGAGCGGTGCCTGGTGTCGGGGGGCGGGGTGGGGGTATATAAATCTTTCATCGGTTCTAGTTGTGCCCTAAATTAAGCAAATACTACCAGACAGGAGAGCATCAATATTTCAGACTGGTGCTGGTTGGACTTAGACCGATGTGGGATTTTCAGGGCCGATACTGATACTTTTGGATTGAAGATGCGCAAAGTCAATATTATGTGCTAGTATTCAAGATCTTTGAGTTTGACCATGTTTATGCCTCAAGGATTCAGTGTCCAACATAACCGCAAATTGATATATTGGCCTAACCCGAGCTGCGATGCTGATGTGGGCGGCTAATGCCTAACAGCTTGTAAGGCACAGCAGGTAACAGACAGTCTGTGGGCCGGGTAGCTGATCACGCTGTGTCAGATCTGTCAGGGGGGGAGGCGGTGTTGAGCAGATCAAATAATAGGACTGTCAGCTATGACAGCGTGGTACAGAGTCCTGATGAGGCGGCTGTCTCGCCCTGGGGCTTAGCTGAAAGCCCAGACAGACGATTTGGGATACACAGCTGGGAGTATTAGTGTCAGTACCAGTACAGTACCACTACTACATGACAGGACTGAGAGAGGAAGTTAACTCGGAGAGTGCTTTAGCAGGAGAGGAGAGAAGCAAAGGTATGAGCAGCAGAGGATTCAATGACAGACATGTTTCAGCAAAGAAATAACAATACACTTCCTGCTTCTTGCATTCTGTCACTTTCATTTATGAAAACGTGATTCTTCATTTTTGCCTGCTGGGCCAGTAGAAATATACTAAGGCAAGTAGAGGCCTGACCGGGCAAGTGGAAAGTGTCTGCTAAGTCAGCAGTCAACAAGATAAGTCCAACTCACTCATTCTCCTTCTTGCCTCCCTGGATCCACTGCTTCAGCAGGTATTCGTAGTAGCTGTCGGCCCTGGCTCCCAGCGTGTAGATCCCCTGGTGGGTGAACTGTCCGTTGTTGGTGTTGATGAACATGGGCACCAGGCCGTCCAGCTTGCCCTCCAGCTTGTGGACCTGCTTCATCACCTCGCCCACAGCAGCCTGGAGGACCAAGGTTTTTTTCTTTTTACTACAAGACCAACGCATTAGAGCTAGTAGATTACGTCTTTAATGTTAGCTGAAGTTGTTAGTTAACCTTACTCACACGATTTGATGAAAACCATTACACCATTTTAATGAAGCCACTCGAATGGTGTGTAATCCGTTGTAAGTACATTATGTATGTCGGGATTTTAGTTTTAGTTAGTTTTGTGCGATGTTTTCTGCTTCAGGAAGGTGGAGCACAGTGTAGAATACCGGTGCCACTTACGGAATTAGTGCATTTGATTCCAGTTTCTGGGCTTTCAAAGAAAAGATAAACTACCATCCTTCCATCACTTTACATAAAAGGTGCAGTCATTTTTTCTGTCCAATTTCTTAAGTGACTTCCATGATATAATTAGAGAAGAAAAAGTACATTGATAGCGGACCCTCTGTGCTGGAGAGTGAATCATTTTCATAGCCTGTGTGTGTGTGTGTGTGTGTGTGTGTGTGTTGGTCACCTGATACTGTGGGTCCTGGGTGAGGTGGCTGAGCTCTCTGAACTCCAGCTGGATGCTGGTGACCTCGGCCACGGTGCTGTCGGAGGTCCAGCGGGGAGGGTGAGCCGTCCCCTTCCCGATGTTCACGTCAGAGTAGGGGATCTTGGACGGCGTGTTGAAGGCCGGCATTAATCTGGAGCCTACGTCTTTCTACGGAGGAATTAGGAGGAAAGGTTACAGCACAAATAAGAGCTAAAGTTGGCAATTACAGATGGTGGAAGCTAGGGTTGTCAGTTTCCCCTAAAAATCAAATTCAACTATCAATTGACTGAAATTAGAAACATTCCACTGAAATTCGAGTATTAATGATAAAATGTATTGTAAATGTATTAACACATGAAAGCAGGGTGCAATGAACAGACAATGGTAGACAGATAGAGATGATTGACAGCATGTTGTTTTTCCATTATTAAATTTCTTGAAGATTTGAGTAGGTGTTCTGCTGAATGTTGCCTTTTACAGAGGGGAATATTCCAAAGATCTTCCAAACATCACTTGGAGGAATAGTTAGGAGGAGTATTACTGTTTTCTGCCATTATGCCGCTAGCAAGCATGTGTGTGCTAAAAACAAACTAGCAGGATATTAGAAGAGATCAAGAGCGACAGATAATGTGGAGCCATGGAGCCATAAACTGAGATGTGACACAGCAGAAATGTAAACAATGGCGGTGACGGAGTATGGCAGTGTTGTTGATGAAGCCAAGTCTTCTGCTATTGCAGAATTTGGTTGCTGAATGATAAATGGCAGAACATGTGCTCATATACATTGCATTAAGAAAATCTGATTGGGATTGCTGTGGATGAAGTTCATGTCACATACAAATGGTAAAATCACTCTCTTGCTAAGCTATATCATTGTTAACAGTACAAAATCTATCGGCAACTTCAATCTAAATGTACTGGTATTGGCCTTCAAAAACCCATATCAGTCAAACATTTGTTGTTTGGATTGGTTAAAGTCATTTTGATGAATGGAGCCTGTATCTGTACCAACAAGACTGGGGCAATGAATAGAAAACACATATGAGCAGCCAGCAGGCTGTGAAAGGAGCTTTGAGCAGCATAAGGAAAGGGGGAGGACACTGGCGGAGGCCCTTCAGAAACAGACAGTTTGTTGTGTTTGTGTGTGTATGTCTGTTGTGAGGTTATGCTTGTGTGTGTGTGCCTGTGCTGACTCACAGCCTTGTCCAGGAACAGAGTGTCTCCAGTCAGATGGTAAGTGCTCAGCAGGCCTCCCAGGATGCGGATGGTGCTTTCAAACAAATTGACGTCCACGTTCTTGTTGAAGGAGAGCTCTGTGGCCACCCATGCCTTCGCTTCCTCAAACTCTGACAGACAAGATTACAAACACCACTTAAGAGATCAAGCTCCGGGAAACCCTAACAAGTAGACCAACCACTCATGCCAAAATCAAGGCACTTTGGATAAATGCGTCTACCAAATGGCCTGTGATATGTTACGTCATTATTAGATTTTATGTTGTTACTTGTGTTATTTATTCAGGAAAGGTTTTGAGCATGCATCAGCAACGCCCTGCTTTACAATTGCACAGTCACTGTGACATACTGGTATACACACATTTAGTCTTGGGAGCTGCCCAGTACAACCACTACTGTTGGCCACTGAGCAGCTCCACTGGTGTGGTTGGGAGTTAACACTAGAGAGGCCAAGTCACAGTCAACTGACTGCCGTTTTGAATTTTAGAATCAACGTATCTCAGCTTTAAGAATTTCCCTCCATGAAGACCATCACTGAGATAAACTAAGTTGTGCTCAAACAGCCAGAGTCGAGGTGCTGATGTGAAAGATGTGAAATGACAGTGAGTCAGCAACTACATAAAATACAGAGTCACATTTTTCCCATACTTCATACTTTTCCAGACCTGACAGAGCTGTGTCGGAACCCTGTAGAGGTAAAAGTCTACTGTACCTTCTTTCAGTCCGAGGATCCACATGGTATCCAGGGCATCGATGAGCGTCAGGCCCAAGCCGAACCACTCTCCATAGGACTTGGAGATGGGCCTGAGCTCGTCGTGGCCCCAGGCAAAGTCTTTATAGCCCTTCCACGCATGTCTGAAAGCTTTCTGTACCGCCTCTAGTCGGTTGGCTTCTGAAACACACAACGCATAACAAGATGCCCGTTTACCATCCCATCCAAGTCTACAGAGTAAGCCAGAAAGAAATTATTGATTTCAGGGCATGGAAATGTTCCACTTAGAGCAATTTAAGGAAAGGATTACGCTCTTGATTTTACAGGCACACACAAATACACACACAAGCTGTTAAAAGTGCTCGATGAATACATTTGATTTGATTATGACAGAGTCTACACAGAGAACCGTAAATAAAACAGAGCAGATACCCGACACCACAGGTGATTTGGTGTTTTGGTCCTCCTTGTTCTCCTCATCCTTGGTATCTTCAGTGGCTTGGTCAGCGTCAATCACTGCCCCACGCCAGCTTAAGTTGGGCAGAAAAAAGTGAAAAGGGTTCATTTAAGGTGAAATAGGCCTTTAAAGGTTAATTTGGCCAGAGAACAATGCCATTTGAACTCAGGTTGCACCAAATAACCACACCGAGATGCCTGAAAATGTGTCATTCCTCTAACAAGAGAACTGTGGCGCAGTTCCATTAGGAGTGAGGACGTAATCGGAACCAACTACAGGAAACGACCCCAAAACACAAGGTATTATGGGCATAAGGAACAGAAGCTGACATCTGATAGCCAGCAGTTCCTCATGCTTGGAAAGCCTAGCACAAGAAAATGAAGTCTGGACTGATGCTCTTATTCAGGTATTCTTACCTGATATGAACACCAGAGAAGGTACTCGTGTGTGAAATGAGTTTCCATGGAGTTTATCTCAATATGCAGTTACATCAGCCCATGGCCTTTCTAGTGCTCAATCACCTCCTAACCTCTCCAGACCTCTCTCTGCACAGAGATAGGCTATTTAACAGGCGACGTGATCTGAATCTAAGTAATGACCGAGTGGGCGACAGGATATAAAAACTTTGACCAATTTGCAATCTGTCCTATAAACAAGCTACTTGTGAGTCTATGTGACTTCTGTTTACAAGCTCTGGTTGGCTTCTAACTGGGCAGTGTGAACCTACAAAATAGAAAAATACAAGAAGTTAACTTATTCACTATGGTTCGGACCAAAGAAAACAAACTGTAGGTGTGATCGCACTGCAAGTCTCACCTGATCAGTCCCTCGTCTTCCACTTCTTTCTTGCCCTCAGGTGCCTTGTCCTCCTCCACCAGCGTGTTCGAAACATTTTCTTTCTTCTGCAGACGATTCTGCAGGATGGGCGGTCCTCGCTTGTGGGGTAATCTCTTCTGCAGGAAATGGACAAAGATACTTTTTTAAGATTTAAAATCTTACTTCATTTGAGTAAGTTGTAAAGAGAAGAAAAGCAGATTCATCTGTATCTTCAGTAAATGTCATGCACACATTCCTAATCTGCTGATGCTATTGCCGTATTTGAACTCTACCATGTCCATTTTGAAGTATATACTTAAACCTGAGGATATATTCAAACCTTTTGTAGTGACAGTGCTGTTAACATTGTTCACACAGAGGCTTATGATGTAAGAATTAGAAATGTGAGAAAAATGAAGTGACAAAAAGTACAATTACAACATAAAAAGTGAGAAAACAAAGACTTTTCAGTTGATACCATGATAATAATTTTTACTTAATTTGTTAAATTTCTCTTTTTTTGCAGCATTAGCCTCAAAATATCTGAATGAACTCAAGTTCAAATGAACTGTTTACATGAAGTCTAAAAAAAAAAGTAATCAGGGAAAGTGCATGGCACTAGGTGGATGAACATGCACAAAAAGAATATTATGTATTTAACTCAATGGAACTAGTCGGTTTAAGCATTTACACGGCTATTTGCTGCTAATATTCTCCATTTTCCATACTTTACCAGGCCTATATAGGAATCCATTGAAAGCCTTCAAGGAATGGAACAAGAAATATAGCAACCTGAGATGGTACTTCTGGCAGTGGTGGTGGGTCCTGTTTCACAGGCTCGGCTAGCACATGAGGAATGACAGGCCTCAGGTCAGCGTCACCTCCCCTGTCTGGCTCCTGGTCTCTGCCTGTAAGGCCTGACAACACACAGACAAAGAGTTTTAGTATGGGAACACCATAGTAGTGTAGTAGTATAGTACAAGGGCGGCCTAGTGATTACTGAAAGGTCGCAGGCTGTGTCAATCAACAGTCGTGTGTCCTGTCAAACTGATGCTCTACTTGCTTACTTCATTGTAAGTCACTCTGGATAAGAGCATCAGCTAAATGTCTCAAATGTACTTTACAACAAAATTAATTGATTTTAAGGTTTTACTAATCCCTTTTAAAGCATGAATGGTTCTAAATTCTTGATTAAAGTGATAATCTGTGAGATTCTCATTTTTATTTGGTCTCCATTTTTGGTGCTAAGCGCTCATTGCTGTGCAGGATTTTTCCCAGGAAAGAACTACCAGACACCGGCTGTTTAGAACAGCAAATGGAAAAGCTTTCATGAACTGGATATAGCTTGAATCACTATTGTGTTACATCAATTGGTGATAGAGAGTAGCAAAATTGGCTGTTACAAAATCTAGATTACATATTACATTACAGATATATAGATTATAGAAGATGATTGATTGGGCCTTTGCCAAGATAGCTCCTAGACTTTGGAAAATGTATTATCTATTGAATCATTCTTAAAACTTGCTTTCAGATACCCATGTTATTATTACTTTTATTATCATTACACTTAAACACTTTACATGTCACAACGACTTTCAAAACAGTCTTTCTACTAAAAAGTGTTGGGCAAGCATGACCAGTAAAATTTCAACAAGCACTGTGTTTAACAGATTGTTTAGATAAAACTTGGATTTATTTCCACAGTTAGACCAGCAATGTCATGCAGCATTGAGAACATAGTTATTACATGTTAGTGTAAGCTTGGTGAAAAAGGTTTTCATTGAGGCAGCATAGGCCTTCTGTCCAAAACTATGAAACTATTTCTAATAGTAACTCAACTAACTATGAAACTATTTCTAATCATACATTAGAAACATGTTCTTTACATATAGTTTCATGTCATACACTCTCCGGCTTTCATAATTGGGCAGTTGACACGATGTTCGGCCAATCACCATTTATAACTTCTCTCAGCTGATAATGATCAATAACAATGATTGATTGGTGCATCCCTAATAAAATCATCCAACCATACAGACAACGGTCCGACTTGACCGATCAAGATGTTGAATGTATGCAGAGCCTTACCTCCGAGGTGTTCGGTAACAGTGGGATAGGAAGCAATTCCACAAATCAACAGGAGGACCAGGGTGAAGAGGATGAGGCTGCGCTGCAACCTGGACAGCTGCTTCCATTTCTACAGTCACAGAGAAGGGAGCAAGAGGGAGAAGCACTGCCAAGTCAACAGGATTCCTGTAGATTCTCCATTTGAAAATGCCCAGGCTTTTTCATGGTCTTAACCGTGCATTCACACTGCGAGCAAATTGGTTGATGGGCTGATTGCGTCTATGTTGTGGTCTCGTGCAGCTACAAAATTTTTCATAACAATGCCTTTCATAACGTTAACAGTTACTTCAGAGCTTACCATCGATCTCAACGATGGATGCAACCATTCTCCAAGCATAGTTTTTGAGATGTTTATTGTAGACCGTAGACTTTCAAATAAAAGTTGTAGAGAACTGGGACGGCTTTGAATGAGTGTAATCAACCTTTTGTCCATTTTGCACTTGTCAGGCGGAGCTATTTTTCATGAAACAAAATCACATCAATAGGGACACAAGGAAGGAAGTGCAGAAATCTGATTGGCTGTTGGCGCCCTATGACCACGAAAAGTTCAAAATTAATTTTTCGCAGTGTGGATGCATGGTAATGCCTTGACTGGACTGGAAAGTTTTTGATTGGTGTTCAATTCGATGTGTTGATGGTGGCTGAGCAATGTAACTGCCAACTACGCCTTATCACTGTATAACTCAGGATTATTCTTCACAACAACAGCTACCAGTACCAAAATATGTGAAACAACAGGTTGTCTGCAGCAACATAAAATGTGTAGTCATATGTATATACTATTTTTCCCCATACTTTTACCCTAAAGTTCCCAAACCTTTAGTGAAACCTAGAATTGATTTCCTCTGAGCCTTCTAATGAAAGACCTTCCCACGGTGCAAGCTGAAAATACAGTAAAGCCACTGATAGCCTTACACAATGCTGAACAGTATTGCTTTACACTAGGACTGGCTTATTACATAACATAATTTTTCATCAATAGGATCAATGCACAGTACCACCTTTCTGTCTAATACACAACAGTCATTCATTCTGCCAAATCCAGAGGAAACTAATTGTTTACAAATTGCTACTGAAAGACACTTCATATGCTTCAGAAAAAAAAAGATCAGTCATATCCTAAACTGTGGCTGCAAATTCCCAAACTTTGCCTACTCCAATTTTTAAATCCCATGCAACTGCATTTGTTCTTATAGAGAAAGGTTTTAGACTACTAATCCCTGACTGACTAAAATTTAAGTTGCATGTCAGAGACACTCCTTTTATTTTATTCAAATTAAGCCATTTTCTCCTCCACCCTAGAACTATTCTGTACACATTTAAGTACTGAGAAAAACAACACACAACACAAAGATTTGTTGTCTCTATTGTACACCCATATACTAAACCTGATGACTATAAACAGGCCTCATGTGATAT
Source organism: Centroberyx gerrardi (assembly GCF_048128805.1). Lineage (NCBI taxonomy): Eukaryota > Metazoa > Chordata > Actinopteri > Beryciformes > Berycidae > Centroberyx > Centroberyx gerrardi. The sequence continues at coordinate 4,796,749 of NC_136004.1, read as the reverse complement.
TACGTAAGAATTTTTATGCTGTGGGTGGTTGGTTTGTCTACTCTGCCAGACACTTTTGATAGGCAGTTAACCATTATCCTGCTCTAAACTATAGTTGGAAAACAAATTTTGGGCTTTGGGCATTTGGCCAATGAACAAATTAGCTTTTTTCCTGCTATGATGAGATGATTGTGAAAGGTCTCCATAGCAAACATGTCATACAAATGCCATAACATATCCAGTGGGCTATTTATGATATCAAAAGGTTGTTATGTAATTCATAGGCTGAGACATGCCCAGTACAATCATCTGCCTTTCTTTGCAAAAGCACTGCCTGCAAGTTGTTAATTTCTTTTTAAGCGTACACATCTAGCATGAGGTAATGCAGAGGTTTACAACACAAGGCCCTCTAGGCACTTAGACAAACCTACTTGGATTTCGCAGCAAAGAATAGGCTTAAGAACATGTGTTTCATCTGTCCTACAATATGCTTTCACACAGGTATGTTGTGCAGGTGGATGAGTGTCAACTGTGCAAGCCAACATTGGGAAAAGTCTCCTCATCAGGTCTTACTGTGCTTCCACACTGTGAGCAACACAATCACTAAGTCACCGCAAGTCCATTATTTCTATGTTGATTCTATAGAGCAGAGCCACCAGGGAAACTGCCAATGTGTGTTGTGCCAAAATATTTTGTGGATTGTTTTCAATCAATAGAGCAACATTTTAAAAACAGGATTACAAAGAATGTAATCCTGTGAAATAATGCCTCGTAATGAACAGAGATGTCGCTGGTTTGTGATCCCATTATCTCAAACCACAAGCGTCTATTGATTCTACACGTTTTCAGGATATACATTAGTCATCTTGTCATGTTTTAAGCACATTTCCCCCCACAATCATTTCCTTGGGCAGTGGCAAAACAACAACACACACTGGGGACAAAACAAGGACGTACCGCCAGGCGGAACATCGTTTTCAGGGGGTACAAATTTTGGCACACCATCGGCCAAGAAAAGTTGGCCACGGCTGAAATTTTCAAGGTCATCAGCCATCAACAGCAAAATAGACAAGAAGTTGATTACAGCTATTCAAAGGTTGCTAGTTCTCTTCAACTTTTATATTAAAAGACTACAAAAATAAACGCCCCAAAAAATGATACTTGGGAGAATGGTTGCATCCATCGTTGGGGTTGATGGTATGATCTAAAAAATACATGGTGTGACTGTTCAAAACTTTGTAGCTGCAGACCACTACATAGATTCAGTCAGAGCTTCTGGTACCACCCACAATCTGTCAGAATAGAGCAACCCATCAACAAGGTTGCTTGTGGTGTGAACACATGGTAAGGCCCTCTGGCACTTGCACAAACCCACTTCACAGTAAAGAATAGGCAGGAGAACACATGCATTCATCGGCCCTACAATATCCTTTTACACAGGTATGTTGTGCAGGTGGATAAGTGTCAACTGTACAAGCCAGCGTTGGGGAAAAGTGGGACACTAGAGCAGTCTCCTTATCAGGTCTTATCGGGGATGAAACCAGAGCACAGTGATGGGGAGGAGAGAAAAAGAAAATGCCTTTTTGGAGTGCCACTTACCCTCCAGCAAGACTGCCTCCGCCACTGCTTGCCGTTGTTGTAATTGCCACTTCCCTGTTCCGCGAAGGTTACAGATACAAAGTCCTTTCTAGATGGGGGGTGCATGTCTCCAACCCAGACCTGAGGGAAGCCACAGATGCAGCGCTGTATGAGGGAGAGGAGAGAAGAGTCGAGTGCAAATGAGTTGTGACAGCAAATGCAGCAGCGGTGATGCCAAACCAGCTTCAGTGTCTGTTTTTAGTCGGCTGCAAAACACAGGGACAAAATGCAGCTAGCGCTCGGACTGAGACAGTGAAATTGGCTGGTAAAGATAGGTGTGGTTGCAATGAATAGTGCAGCGCTTACAAACTGACACCAAATTGTCAGGCATGTAGTGTAGGGTAAACCCACCTAAACTCACTTTATCCACCTTTTGATTTGCAGAATAGTGGTTACCAACGTTTTTAGGCTGACATAATTTGTTATGACCTAAATTCATAGTACATCTCTTACTAGGTAGATTAAACTGATATGGTGCTGGGGTCTTCTAAGGGGAAAATGAAGCATAAATTAATACTGTTTTGAAAATAAAATTGATTTATGTTTACATTGGTGGCTGTTTGCCTTACTATGACCACTGATTGGAGGTCATAGGTTACCCGGACAGGCTATAGGTTACCCACCTATTCAACGTAACGGCTACATCTGCGCATATTATAACTCATACCATTTAGCAATGACACTAACGTTAGTTATATGGTCTCATTAATCAACAGATTGTTTCATTAAAATGTTCACTGATGCAGACTAATGAACAGGTCTCAGACAGAAAAATTATAGTCCAGTCCATATAATTTCGACGTGAGCAGGTGTGCTAAATGTCAAAGCGTTATTTCAAATAATGTTAATTTTACCTCTTAAACTGTAGCACTCTCTGGTGTAGCCCCGGCGTAGCGGTTACTTCCCCGATGTGTTCCCGGATTGAAGTGACGTTTGGCGGATTCACAGCCCGACTACAGACCGAGGCATGGCTTTGGGCCTAAAAACAACCGGCAACACAAGTAAAAAATCGAGCCCTCTTTAAAGGTAGGCGAGAAACACTCCTTAAAAACATGGTGTGTCCATACAAAATAACTACCTTAAAAAAATGAATGTCAGAGAAGTAAGTTATCCAACGCCAAGAGGATATCAACAGTCAGTGTTCCATCCGGGGTTAGCCAAACGTCAACATCGTAGCCTCGGGGGTCCTTTCATGTTAAAAACACTCCTCCCAAAGTATTGCTGAAAACCACAAAGCTGATATTATTCATTCTAATCATACAAAGCGTAAATATTACAAAAATGATACAAAGTATCTAAATATTATCCACTTGTGGCTTTGGATGTGATGCCGCGCACTGACAACAAATGTGAGGGATAAGCGTATGCTGCCTTCAGGGGCTCCTCCTAAACTCCGTCAATTGGACTTGCCGCGCATTCAAGTGCTCTTGGTCACTACCGTAAATTAGAACGTTTAACAAAAGACATGAATACGTTGTTCCTTCTATAATAGGCGCCCTGAGTCTGCTATCTCTCTGTAATGAATTTAATAATTCTGGTAGCTATACTTCACATACATACAGTAAATGTAAGTATTCCCATAAATCTCCCTTATTTCTTGTCTTTGTTAAAGAGTTAAGCAATGAAAACAGCTCATACAAGATTAATTCAAACATAAACGAACTAGAAACCTCTGAAAAACATAGAAATATGCAAACTTTGTTGTCATTATATAATTCATTTTAAAGTGTTTGTGGCATAACATTAATTCAGTACAGCAAAGAGTTGTCACGATCTGTCATGATCTCAGCCCTTGCCCTTGTGTCCTGTCATTGTCTGCCCCTGTCTGCTCCTGTTGTCCAGTCCATCACCTCCTTTCACTCCCCAGTCCTGCCATCCTCCTGCCAACCACCAGATGTCCTCGGACTTTCCTCCCTTCTGTGCTCCTTCCCTCCACACCTGCCCTGCATCACCCTCGTTAGCCCTGTTACCTTGTTCCCCCTTCACCAGCATGCTTTCCACCTATCACCTCCCGGACTCTCCCCTGCCAGCCAGCTGTCCCTCATTGGTAATCTGTCTGTGTGTGTATATCTAGTCTTGTTTGGTTGTAATCTGTGCCAGTTCGTTGTTCAGTGTTCACGCGTGTGTTACCTGTGTTGTCCTGTCCTAATCTGCTAAGACACGATCCTGCCAGGTGTGGACTTTATGTTCTTGTTGCCTTTTGTCCTGTTTTCTGTTAGCTGCCTTTTTGGATTGCTTGTTTAGTTCTGGACTCTGCCTTAGTTTTCATTAAAGCTCTTGCTTCTCCCAAGTTCTCTCTCTGCTGGTCCAGTCCAGTTTCTCTGCATCCGTGACAAGAGTGTGAAATGGCTCAGCACTGCTTATGTCTGTTGCTGGAACACTTTTGTAAGTACTTTAGTACATTAAATTTGTACACTTTGAAGTTATACTGTGTTGTTACACGGTTGTAAGTACATTATATATTGAGGAGTTTCATCAAGTACCTACACAGTAATATTGTGTACTTATGATACTTTTCAATAGGTTATTATAATTACTTTTCTCATGTACTCCAAACACCACTATGGTGTTTATCCGTTTCATGAAGCTGCACACACTGAGGTTGTAGCCCCTCATATGGTGTATCAACCAACTTTTTCACCTATTTTGTACTTAAAGTTAAACAAATGAGAACATAAAAATATAACTTTTACAGACATTTTCATTTATGCTTCATTTATTCATGCTGTCCCAAACAAATCCTCTTCATTTAATCAATAAACAATGACCTTATCGTATTGTAGGCCCCTCTTAAGTTCAGTCAGTACAATTTTGCCTGAATCAAGCAATCAGATGCATACGTTTTGTCAAAATCCATTAGTAAAGTCCAAGATATTGTGTGACATATAGACAATTAAACAAACATTGTAGCACCCTCTTTGGCCAATCGGCGTAATTTAGAAAATGCTGGAATAGTGCAATGAGACAAAATCCAAGGACACTGGTTAACTGTTCATTTGAAAGAGAAAATTGTTCAGGAGCAAGAAGCAGCTCATTTCTGTCCTATCCTTTCCTACCCTCTGTCCCTCTCACATTCAACACTGTAGAGGTCTGCGGCTGAGAGGACAGATGATGGAGGACCAGAGAGACAGAAGGTGGCAGCACTGTCACACACCACAATTGGTTATGATTCCATGATTCCGCTGAAACACTGAAGTTCTAACAGTAGCCCGTAGACCCTTAAATGGAGTCGTTAGCCTGGCGGGGTAACGTCAATATGGCTCGCTTAGTTTGCACGTGCCGGGGGGGGTTTACACACACTGGCACCAGCATACAGTACATTTACTTGGTGATCAGCTTAAAACCATTCAAGATCACCTGGTCTGAGTTGAGGTTTTTCCCCCAGCAGGGAGATTTATCATAAAAGCCATGCAAATGCTTATCTAGCTATTTTATTTTTGTTATGTATAGCTCTCTTTGTGTTTTTGTTTCAGGTTGACTACAGCCTATCTTAATGGACAGCTTTGTCAGAGAGAAATTAACAGAATGGCAGCTTCCAGACCTGATAGATAGTTTTAAAGGTAAGTTAATCATGTTTCATTTTTCACTTAAGTAGCCTACCTTTTTGTAATGTTCCCTGCATCCACAGCATCTTGAGTCTATATAGCAACATATTAGCTACTTAAACACTGCCAGAATTTGGTAGTGACAACCACATTTATGAATGAGAGTGAATTCGCATATACAGTCTACCTACTGTTTGTACTGATTACCTTACTTTTAGATACAAACTTAAGATGTGTCATTAATCATACCAGGTCTTATCTGGCACTGCTCCTATATTTCATGTCTTTTTTTTAAATTTATTTTTTATCGTGTTCTGTATTTATGTATTGTATTGTCGTTCGTTTGTTAGGCTACATCCTGCGAACTACAGATGAAAACTAGCTCCTTAGCTAACTCCGGCACATTTAGCCACTCAGTTCAATCAGTGGCCTTAGTTAATTAGCTGCTTGTAATGTGCTTCCAGGCATTTTATATGTTTAACATCAACTACCCCCAAGCAGTGTGCTCCTGCATGGGAATTTTTTTTTTTTTTTTTTTTTACATAGTATTTTTATAGAATAGAATAGCCTACTTGACAGTAATGGTTATGGGCATGTTATCATGTAGTAATAATATAGTAATGTTGTTGATTCAAGTGTTACAGTGTTTATGAATTGAAAACAGTTATGTATTTGTTATGGCTTTTTGAAAAATAAATATTTTTCTAAAATTCCAGCATTGTTTAAAAGTGAGTTGTTTATTGCATATGTGTGTGATTTGCATTACCAAATCTTGGATGTATTTTGTAATAGGCCAGTATATCCAAGTAATTTAACTGTTTACTAGACATGTGTAGTCTATTGAAATATATATTTTTTTTTTTTACAGATTTTACTGTAACGAAACATGAAAGTAATAATAACCTCATAAATAGGTTATTATTACTTTCATGTTTCGTTACAGTAAAATGGGTAGAATGAACCCAACATTCCAGTTAAAATGAACCAACATTTGGATAGAATATTCAACCAATTTATGTGGTAGAATTAACCCAGCATTGTAGCTAATATGAACCAGCATTTGGATTGAATATTCAACACATCTTGCTGGGTTAAACGAGCAACCCATCTTGCTGTGTTAGATTAACCCAGCGTGTGGTTGGTCCAATAGTTACCCAGCGGTGTAGTTGAAAACTACCCAGATTAGGTTGTTTTCAATCTTGCATTTTTTTAGGGTGTAGTGTGTGATGGCGAGGGCGACAAAGAGCGAGTGATAGAGTGACCCAGTGAGTGATTGAGAGAGCTGTGTGTGTTTGTTTTGTTTCATTTGTTTGTGAGGCTGTGCAGGAGAGGAGGTAGAGAGAGCAGGAAGAGATAGACTGTGTGTAGACATCGGTATATTTTCATCATTGCCCAATATTAAAAAAATATAACTTGCTGAGTTGGGAAAACATGATTAAATATGTAAATGTTTGTCTTATGTACAAGATTATATATGGCTTGACTTCTCCGCTCAGACGGTTTGTCAACATAAGAACAACTGCATATCGGTTCACAAGAGGTGCAGCACGAGGGGGTTGCATTATCCCACTCAGGAAAAGTACTTTCAGTCAGTCTGCTTTCTCTGTTAAAGCTGCACTAGAATGGAACTCCATCCCAGCAAATATTAGAGAATTGGGCACATACGGTTTATTTAGAGCTCATTTAAAGAAATGGTTAATTAGTACTCAGCTCTGCCAGCACTAAAACTCAATTGCACCTTACTGTCCTCAGTCTGCCTGTGCTGAACTTCCCTTGCTGTCTGCTGTCACCTGTCGCTATCTTGCTATCGCCAGTCTGCCCTCATGTACCTGCATGCATGTCTTATTGTGGTTTTGCTTTTATTGTGTCAGACTGATTTATGTATTTTATTCACTGTGCATGCTTTTTATGTCTTGTGATTAACATTAATATTCTCTTTTCTTTTTATTATTGTTCTGCATGATGCAGACTGAACATGTTGCCAAAGTTGTCTGCAGTGCTGATGAGGCTCATGATATCTTTGAAGAGTTTCATTCCAGCCATTTCGGTGGTTATTATTGGCCTGGAATGGAGGGTGACATTCGCTAGTGGGTAAGTTCATATCTTTAAAGTAATAACATGGACTACCTCCTATTTAGTAAAATATTATTTGTGTAGCTTAGGGGGATGTAGTCTGTATTTTTCAGAATGGAAAAAGTCTATCCACATGCAGTTTGTATTGACTAGTACTACTACTGCTTGCTATTTATTTTTGTCTCATTTTGTGACTTTATTATTGGTTTATAAATAATTGTGAATATATTGATATTTTTCTGCTTTAGATAGCTCAGTGTCCAGAGCGCCAGTCAAAGAGAGCCAACCTTAAAGAAAAGAAGGCCTATAACCCAACTGAGGTAAGGGAAATTACATGTCTTGTCTTCCCTCAAATAAATAAACTATAATATAAATAATAGCCTAATCCTATGCATTTTTCTCCAAGGTAACGGAGCCACTTGAACTGGTTGGAATGGACTTGGTGGGTAAACTAACATTGACAGGTGGCAACCAGTACATGTGTGTCATGGTTGATTATTTCACCAAATGGGCAGACAACAAGGTATCGTATCAATAATGGTAGATATGTAATTCCAATATGAAATTATTGCTGTGCTAACTTATGTTATGTTTCTACTGAATTGAAAATGTCACGGTTAATTGTGGCCTTTGCGAAAAACTTTTAAATCTGCCACCTGGCATACACTTGGTGCTAAGCCAAAACGCAACCACAGAATGAGAAAAGCGAATGATAATGTTACAAGGGGAAATACAACATCGCCAGATATATGGCTCAAAAATAGATATCAACCACTGTCTGAACTAAGTGAGAACGAACTGGAAAGCGCTTTTATGAATGGGAAACTGGGAAGAAATAATGATTTCGTTCACAAGGGGAAACGTGGAATTAACACCGGCACACAGAAGGAGCACAAGGCCCACGGAGACAAAGAATCTGGGCCAGAGGTGAAAGAGAAAGATATACTCCTTGTGGGAGATGGTGCTATCAGCGCTGTGAACAATGAAAGGATCATCGCATACAGCTATCCAAGTGCCATGGTCAGTGATATAACGGGACTTTTCTCCCAGGTACTGTCTAACCACCCAGGAATCAAACAAGTTATTGTACATGTGGGAGCCGTCGACACCAGCAAAGGGGAATCAGAACTTGTTGGGATCAATTTTTGCAATCCACAATGTTTGGTCTGAGAACTACAAAACATTTGACCACCCAACACAGCCCATATTACCAAATGGTTGGGAGAGAGGTGAGGTATCCATCAGAAGTGCCCAAGGAGTATGAGGTTAGATGCTATAATGTTGACTGTAATTTGTTGAAAATGAAGAGGGCTGAAAAGGCGTGGTTGCAGAGGTGGGTCATCCAAGTAAAACATTAGTTTTTTCTTTGTACAGGTAGCAGAAGACAAGGTGAATAACCTTTTAAAGAACAAAGAAGTATGTGAAGGATTAAAGACACAAGCAGAGGTATATGCGGAAGTTAAAGAAAATGAAAGAAAACAAACAAAAAAGACACATTCACCAGGAGCAGAGGAAGGGAGGGAAGATGGAGGCCGACATGCTGGGGCCACTGACCATCATTGAAATTGATGGCAAGAGCGCCGATCTTGTTTCCAAGAAAGGGAAAAAAAACAAAGTAAATATAGACCAGTTAACTCATACAGCCAGAGGAGAGGATCCCATCCAAAATGCGAAGAACTTCTGACCCTTCTCCTCTGGCTGGTCCAAACTCCACCCAGTCAGATCCAAGCCAGTCACCCACCTCACAAACATCTCTGGACATCATCATGCCCGGTTCACACTGCCACTGATCTGACAGCAGACAAAGCTAAGGACCCCCCCACCAGGTACATCATCCTCCCCTGCCAGCCAATCTACCCCATCAAGCCCACCTGCCCATCCCCTGAAGGCCTCTCAACCCAGGTCCCCACTCCCCAGCCCATGTGATGATGCAGAACTGACATGAAGGTCACCACAAATAATATGTATCATATTTCACAAGAGAAAATCCACTGGATCTGGCCCCAGAGAGGGAGTTGGAGAGTGAGGTACTATTTTTGATATTTCTGATATTGATCTTCTCTCCTGCTGAACTGTGTGGAAAAACTATCCAAGTCACCTTTATATGCACAGATACTGAATGCTTACCTGACCTGCTTGGCAAGGAAGACGGAGAACACAGCAGTTACAGATTCCTACCAAATGACAGCAATTTGGCAGGGATCAACTAAAGGTTTGAAGAGGGTGAGTAAAATTATTGGATTTGAAATATAAAATTGACGAGGATATTCATAGTATTCTAACCTTTCAAAAAAATTCATTTTGGCTGGATCTTTTGAAATATAACACCGTAGTTGGAGCAGTGTGTGTACATGGCTGTATGTTAAGGCTACAAGACTGTAGCTAATCCCTTTACTCTTCATGTGTAGAGCATTAATGAGAAGGAAATTGCCTTCGGTTGGAAGATTGGTCATGCCCATCCCGACCAGCAGGACTCAACATCATGCGGGGTACTGGTGTGTAAGGTAATTGTTTCTGTCCATCCATCAATTCCAAGATACCAGGATTATTCTTAGGCTAACTGACGTTTACAGCTTGCAGAACTTCTTCTTAAACAAGAAGATGTCCAGTTCCCTGTGGACCATGAGGGAGTTGTCAGAATAAGGCTGGACATTGCAAAAACCTAGGTACAGTCTACTATGTAGATATTATAGGCTTCTGGGTGTATTAGCTTTACATTACACTGAAAATGATCATCAATACAATTGTTACAGATGACCTGTCGCAGCTCTGTCAGTCTTGTGGTGAGGAGAGTACAGGGGCTGAACTTGACCAGTGGTAAGAAGTATTCATCTATTCATTTTCCACTCTGGGCCGGAGCCTATCCCACGTGCATTTGGTGGAGGTAAGGGAAACACCCTGCACAGGTCATCAGTCCATCACCGGGCCATTCACATCTATGGGAAATGTACAGTCTTCAATTTACCTGATGTGCATGTCATGGACTGTGTGAGGAAACCCATGGAAACACGGGGGGGGGGCATGCAAACTTCACACAGAAAGGACCAGGGCCAAGATTTGAACCCAGGACCTTCTTACCTCCCACGCCAGTACCAATTAAGATACATTTTTGTATTGACTTGAATTAAATTTGTCAAAAGTAATGCAATATCTTGATTTCTCTTTTTCAGATTGGATGTGGGGCTTGTGCTGCATGGTACCGTTGTCCATGTGTGGGAAACCCATCCACTGATGGAGACTATTTCTGCCTGGCATGCAGTGATCAATAAATTACTGTTTTTATCAATCATTTTCCTGTCATTTCTTCAAATACTTTGTGGTTGATAATGAAATGAGCTGGGTCACATTATTGCATATGAACTGATATCTAACCAATGTGTTTACTCATGAAATCAGTCCAGTCAGACCACTGTATTCTTGTACAACTTGATATTTACATGCTTATGTGTGTGGTTAGAATGATGTATTAGGCCTAGGCTACTGTAACAACCTACGACGAGATCATAAACACAATTTATTAGGATTAAGATAAATATTGACTTGGGTGTGCTGCTGATAGTAGGCTTTCTTTTTTTTTTACTTTTGAGACAGCGGTTTGAATCCCGTGTGAAGTCGTTTTATTCTTATATTGACAAGGGTCACTGGTCGTGTGATTTTTACTATTGAAAGCAATGTTTGAAATGACAGTGGTATGATGAGTTTAAATAGTTGGAGGACAGCATAGCAAGAGATGCAGTATTTTGCAAGGCTTGCAGGCACTTCCCTGGAATGAACAGGGAATTCTCTTTTCTGCAGAAAAGATTGGAAGCATCTCAGACAACCTCTTGCACAGTTGAAAGACTTTTTTCAATCGTCAACAGGATTAAAACAAGACCAAGGACCTCAATGACTACAACTTGTGTAAATCACTGCACCCCCGTGTCATTTGAAAGGGAACTCACAGAATCCTTGGACTACAACAAAATTATCACCATTTTCAAGCAAGCCCCAACGCCTGCACCTCGTGATGTAGGCCTAAGCCAAGGGTGCCTGAAGACATCAAAAGGTTTTTATGTCCTAATAATGGTCCATGTCAGGGTGTGTGTTTAAGTAACCTTGGAGGAAAGCAACATAAAGGACACAGACCACAAAAGTGAATATGCAAAAAAAAAGGATTTGGTTTATTGTCTACGAAAAAATAAGCAAAAACGAAAAAGGGTACGAAAAAAGGTGGTGGCTGGCAAACCCTGCTCCTGCAGTGTCTGCTGGAAGAGAGCGAATGTGGTGGGGGGGGGGGGGGGGGGGGGAGTGCTTATAAGCAGGCTGGAGCAGGTGTGGCATATTGGCAATCAGTCCAGTGGCATCGGCATAAGTTTCCTCCAACCGGATTTCGGTGTTACACTTGTTCAAACTGAAAGGTTTAATAAACATAAAGAAAGAGATTCACGTAAAAACAATTCAGCAGCATGACTATTTTTTTTATATATATATTGTCAGAATCTGCTTTGTTGGTGTTCATTTATGTGCTAGAAGTGTGATTTTGAGACCTGTTTCGGCATACAATGGCAGTGAATGGAGAGAGAAAAAAAACACAATTGTCCAGTCTCCTCTACTGGAGCAACAGATAACAGAGAATTAAGTTCAACATCACTTTAAAGTCTCAAAGGGCTTCACAAGCCCACATTAAACAACACCCATCCTCAATCAAGCAAAAGCTTCATGGAGCAAACATGAAGCCAAAAAAAAAAAAAGACCCAGATAATGCAACCAAGGATCTGAAAAGGAAAATGTACACATAAAATCATACAGTAACCCACTCTGCTGCACGGCCTTCCCACACAGACCTACTGATACCAGAGGCAATATGTTGTACATTCAATCCGAAAGAAATAAAATGACAAACACAGTATATATTCCATCAAGGCATCTGTTAAAGATATGTCAGTTGAATTTACAGTACAGTCAATTGTTAAATTAAGCTAATAAATCATCTTATATCTACCTGAATCATTAATTCATGTTTGGGCCATTTCTGCACTCATTCTGTTGACCCCCTCCAGGTCAACAAGAAAATCCACCATCTCGCCTTTAAGAACCAGCTCTGCCACCTTGAATAAAGGTTGGTGTCATTTCATTACTCTTTGAACAGAGAGATGATTGACTGACAAACTTACTTTACAGACCAGCACCCCACATGATGTGGTGTCCTGCTGGCGAGGATGAGCCAAGGTGGCACGTGTCCATCTGGACACAATACCTTGCCTATATAATATACAGCTTATCAACATACCATACAAAAGTATGGTTATCAGTGCATTATCATCATCAACTTCACCACCAGAGCAGTGTCATCCTAACCAAGCAACATCGCGACTAGCAATGTAACATACCATACAGCAATAAAAAGTAATAATAGTAATAATAATAATACAAATAGCAGTTACCTCCTCCTACCAGCAGCATTTAAGGCTTGAATGGCAACAGGGATAAAGGAGTTCTTATACCTATTTTTTGTGGCAGCAGGGGACCTAAACCGTAGGCCAGATGGTAACAACTTAAACTCAGAATGTAAGGGATGAGGACTATCTGAAATAATAGCCTTAGCTTTCTTAAGCTTTCTTTAACCCTAACCCTAACCCTTCTGCTTAAGAAAGCTAAGGCTATTATTCTCCAGCTGCTGGTCCTCCACACATGAGTCTATTAAAACAGGAGACACCACTGATAGCTTCATGCATGAGGGAGAAGCAGGGCCTGGTCGCAACCGTTTTGCTCCCCATCCTCTGTCCCAGTCCCAGTCGCTGGTGACTTGAGGTCCTATAAGAAAGACACACGCATGGTAAAAGAGTCTCATGTGTGCATTTATAGGCTTATAGCCTATGATCTAATGGACTGATTTCATTCAGGCCTATTAGTTCATGGAATGTCATTCATATTCATGATAAATCCTAGAAAATGACTGATTCACGTTTTTTGTGCCCCCACACATTCTAAATTGAGAGCCTAATCACATCAAGAGTTGATAAACTGCACACTGATTTTACATCTTCAGTGCTGAACGCCCTCTTGTGGCTACATGACACAATAACCACATGTCATGAAGTTTAGGTGTAAGGTTGTTCTACAGATCACTTGTTGCATACCTTGTACTTTCTTTTAAGGTTGTCCCACTTCTTTGCTGCCTGGGCTGGGGTTACTTGCCCGCGCAGCCCAATGACATTCAGAATGATACTGCAAAACAAGCAATTCAAATAAAATATACAATGAATAGCTATTGTAGCCCAATATTGCAATAGCTGGCATCAAACATAAGACACTCACCCCAAAGCACCTCTGGCAGCATTTCTCTTCATGTTCTCTCTCTATGCGCTGGAGGATCAGCTGGCACGTCTCTTCCTCTGTCCCTATAATCACATTCAGAAGCCTTAAAGGATAAGGCCGGTGTTTTTTAATGCATTGCTTACCGTCAACAAATCCTATGAAAATTACAAAATCAACAATGCGTTTGCTCTACTCCCGCTACTTTCTGACTTCCCACGTACCGTTTTTAGCCGTCAACCCAGAAGTCATTGGCTCCAATTGTAAGCTAAAAACCTTGAAATACAGCTCACAAAGACATAGTTTCAATTTTAAAAATCGCTAACTGTTACCACGAAAAGTCAGGCTGTTGTAGTTATTACCAAATCAAATGGGAACAAATTCTTCATTACACCGGGGACTATTTTCGGTGCTACGGAACTACTTTCCTGAGATCGCAAAGTGTTTACAGCCGGCTTATTAAGTTGTTTGAGGAAAAAGTCGGCTGGCCCGGTGCATCGCGATGATGAAATATGCTGCCAGAGAAACGGCATGGCTCTGTGACAAGTTTTTAATCGTTTTTTTAATACAATGGAGTTCTATGGCTGCTGGGACATGGCTTCATAGGGCACCGGCTACATGGACGAGATTTGTTGGCAAAACAAAATCATTGCTGATTTTGTTATTTTCATAGGATTTGTTGACGGTAAGCAATGCATTAAAAAACACCGGCCTTATCCTTTAAGCTCATTTACTTATGCCTATTTGGATGAAGTCTGACATCCTACAACAGATCTGTCAGTATATGAACATTTAACGTAACATTTCATCAACAAATGTTCAACTATTGCTCCAGCACTTATGGTGCTGGAGCAATTTAAAAATTGTGTTCCTGTGCGTGTGGCGACGTACATCAGTGAGCAGAAAGCAGAAAATGCGGCTGCAGCGGCGGCTCTCGCTGATGATTATGTGTTGACGCACAGAGGCAGTTTTGGAGAGCCCAGGGCTGGTGATGGTAATGGTAACAGGGACAATGGTGCTGACGGTGCTGTGGAGTCATTTGGCCGGCATGGTAAAACTTTTCAAGTTGAAAGTAAAGGTAACGGTAACCTACGTGATCCAGAAAAGGTTTGTAATTACTGTCACAAACGAGGACACTGGAAGGTAGACTGTCACTTGTTGAAGTTTAAGCCTAAAAATGCTGCCTTTGGTGCTCATGTAAAAGGGGTTGGTTTGGCCGCTTCCAAATAGTTTTGCCAGCTAAACTTCGTCAGTCAGTGTTAAAAGTAGCTCATGATGAGTCTGGACACTCCGGTGTTAGAAAAACGTATGACCGGATTTTAAGACATTCCTTTTGGCCTTGTATGAAGAGAGATGTCTCTGCGTTTATTAAAACTTGCCATACATGCCAGCTGACTGACAAACCTAATCAGACACTAAAACTTGTGCCACTGTGTCCCATTCCTGCAATCAGCCAACCATTTGAGCACTTGATAATTGACTGTGTGGGTCCTTTGCCTCGATCCAAGTCAGGTGCAAATTATCTTCTGACTGTTATGTGCCAGAGTACCCGCTATCCTGCCGCGTATCCTCTGCGCACAATAACTACTAGGTCTGTAGTGCGAGCGCTCTCCCAGTTCTTTTCCATATTCGGCATTCCGAGAGTAATTCAGTCCGACCAGGGTTCAAATTTCTCTTCCCACATGTTTTCACAGGTGTTGAAGCAGCTTTGTGTCCAGCACAACCAGAGCTTGGCTTATCATGCTCAGAGTCAGGGGGCATTGGAGCACTTCCACCAAACCTTAAAGTCCATCTTGCGCGCATACTGCACGGAGTTGGGTAAAGACTGGGAAGAGGGTTTGCCCTGGTTAATGCTTGCAGCGAGAGAGGTAACGCAAGAGAGTACAGGGTTTAGCCCAAATGAACTTGTGTTTGCACACACAGTAAGGGGTCCCTTAGCTGTGTTGTCTGGTAATTGGAAGGAATCACAACCTCCTAAAAACTTGATTGACTACATTAACGGTTTTCGACACAGGCTTTACACCGCTGGTGTACTGGCTAAAGAGAAACTGGCGTCAGCTCAGGACAAAATTAAACATTTGTATGATCGTAATGCTGAGCGCCGCATTTTTTGCCCTGGAGACCAAGTGCTTGCCTTGCTCCCTATTGTTAGTTCACCTTTTCAGGCGAAATTCACTGGTCCACACACAGTGTTAAAACAAATCTCGGAGCAGAATTACATAATTTCAACACCTAGTCGTAGGAAGCCAACTCAGCTTTGTCACGTAAATTTGCTTAAGCCATATTATGCGCGCACCTCTGCGCCACCTTCTTTTTGCGCGCAGCCAGATGTTGGTCAGGCTCATGCGGCTTGTGTAGCTGCTCCGGTGCTGGTGGAGTCTCCTCCCAACCTGCTGGGGTGTGAGGAAGACGGGTTAGGTACACCCGACCAGGCCTTGGTGCACGGCCGTTTGAAAAACTCTGAAGCTCTCTGCAACGTAGATAAGCTATTGGTGCATTTGCCTGAGTCGTGCCGGGTGGAGCTGGTCCAGCTGATCCATGGTTTTCCATGTTTGTTTGGTGATACACCTAGCCGCACCCACTTAATTGAGCATCATATTGACGTTGGAGACGCTAAACCAATTAAACAAAGATTCTATCGTGTAAGTGTGGATACACGTAAGCACTTGGATGCGGAGGTGAATTATATGCTGGAAAACGGGATTGCAGAGGCCTGTGCTTCCAGCTGGTCTTCACCCTGTTTGCTTGTTCCAAAGCCGGATAATACGCCACGTTTCTGCTCTGACTTTCGTAAAGTGAATAATGTCACTAAGCCAGACTCCTTTCCGCTTCCTAGGATGGATGACTGCATAGATCAGGTGGGCTCGGCGAAATTCGTCAGCAAATTTGATCTTCTAATAGGATATTGCCAGGTTCCCTTGTCCCAGCGAGCGCATGAGATAGCCGCTTTTATAACGCCAACTGGTCTCTACTCCTACAATGTGATGCCTTTTGGGCTTCGGAATGCGCCAGCTACGTTCCAGCGTCTTATGAATCGCATTATTGGTGATGTGCAAGGGTGTGCGGTTTATTTAGATGACGTAGTTGTTTATTCAGACACCTGGGAAACTCACCTGGAACGTATCCGGGAACTATTCACCCGTTTGGCGGAGGCGAGGCTCATGGTTAACCTTGCCAAGTGTGAGTTTGCGAGGGCGACCGTGACCTACCTTGGCCGAGTGGTTGGGCAAGGCCAAGTGCGTCCTGTCGGTGCAAAAGTTCAGGCCGTAGAGCAGTATCCAGTCCCAACAACAAAAAAAGAGCTGATGCGTTTTCTCGGCCTCGTTGGTTATTATAGGAGTTTTTGCAGAAACTTTTCAACGGTTGTGGCCCCGCTCACTGATTTACTTAAGGGAAAGGCAAAATTTATCTGGACCATTTATCTGGTCTGTCAAAAAGCATTCGAACAGGTAAAAACGCTCCTTTGTTCCACTCCTGTTCTGGCTGCCCCGTGCTTTGACAGGCCATTTAAACTTTATGTGGATGCCAGCTATGTAGGCGCGGGGTCCGTACTCATGCAAGTTGATGACCTGGGTATAGACAAGCCTGTTAGCTTCTTCTCAAAGAAATTTAACTCGTGTCAGTTGAATTATTCGGTTATTGAAAAAGAAGCGTTAGCGTTAATCTTGGCCTTAAAACATTTTGACGTGTATGTTGGTGGCAGTAGTACCCCTCTAGTTGTCTATACTGACCACAACCCATTGACCTTTCTTAACTCCTTGCAGTGCCCCAATCAGAGACTAATTAGGTGGTCGCTGTTTTTGCAGTCATACTGTCTGGATGTTCGTTATGTGAAGAGGACCGAGAACGTGGTGGCAGACGCGTTGTCTAGGGCTCCCCAGGAGTGATAATGGTGAATTGTGTTCCTTCCTTTGGTTCTCCTCTTGCCTCTTCCTAGCCTTGAACACACCTCATTGTATCCTTAGTTTAGTTTGTGTTTATTGTTACATACTTTATTTAAATAAATTACTCATTATTTGGCTTTCAGCCTGCGTCCCCCTCTCTTTTGTCATGGCTCCAGAGCCAGGTTGTGACACGTTTAAAACCTAGGCTATTTATGTTTGGAGAATATTCTCTCTAGCCCAAAATTTGGCCGCGACAGCTACTGCTGTCTTCATATCAGAGTATAGAGTGAGAAGCATGCACAGGTTCTTTTTATAATCTAACAATCCACCTGTGGTTCATTAGGGTAATAAGAAAAAGCTGCCCCAACAAGAGGCTGTGGGCTCTAGCTGTGTGAACCACAGACCCTAACCAAAATTCAGGATAAAACGCCTAAAAGTAGGGATGCACCGAGTAGCCTACCGTTTTTTTTCACTACCGATAACAGAATTTTGAAACTTTTTTTCGAGTACCGATCCGATATTAACCCTTTACTTCTGTAATTACACAGCTGCATACAACATGTAAATAACATGGGAACAACAATTCTATTGTTTAAAAAAAAAACTGCAGAAGGGCAAAAGAACTGACCAAAATAGGACTGACAATTCCTAGGATATATAAGACTGCTGCAATATAGAAAACAATACTAAAACATTCAGGCAGTCTTTGGTTATATTTTTCTCTTAATTTAAAACTAGATAACCTTCAATGTAAATAACTGGCCAAAAAATAAATGAATACATAAAGTACTGTTACATAACATGGGGACACAGTGCAAAAACACTTACAAGTGCAAAAGAGCAATGAACTGACCAGTGCATACTGCTACAAAACAATATTTGAAACAACCATACAGCCTTTGCTTATATTTTTTTCCCTCTTCTTTAGTGTGAATAACTGTCAGAAAAATACTGCCACACAGGCTTTTCCTGGGCAGAACCTCCAGTGTGTGTCTAGTCTAGTTTTGCTCACTTCAGGACAAGCGGCAGGTTTTTCTTCAGAAACAGAAGCATCTCACCTCTCTGCTGTCAGCCTGTTCCTCCATCCACTGACAGGGGCTTTATCAGATCTATAAAAGATCTTTAGTGATTATTGTAAACAGCTTTTCAAAATGTCAACCCTCCTGTTAATGTAGTAAAAAATCATGTCATAATTATTACATTCACAGGAAAAAGGTTAAAGATGGTGAACTCGGTAGTTTGAATGCTAGTCCAATATCAGTAGATAGTCTTTTCCATTCAGGTGGAATATATTTTGTCCCTTCTGGCTTGCTGTGTGGTCAGAGTGGGCCTCTCCTCTGTTGTATCTATGAAGCTGATGTGTTTCACATCTCTATCTCTCAGACTGCCTTAGTTCCTTTCAGCAAGACCAGTTTACCACACCTGGTTCCTCCTGTGGTTCACTCAGCCTCACCTGTCTTGGCATCTGGACACTTTATTTAGAATTCTTCATCTGACACCAAACCTCATTTTCCATTAAAAGCCACTACTGACTGAAAATATTCTGTCACTTGGCTGGCAGGGTGGCGCCTCCTGGCCCTGAACCTTGATTTTTTTTATGTTAGTAATAATGGAATAATGGAAAACAGTGACTTGGAAATGTAGAAAACATTGGAAATGGCTCGACATGATAAGCTTCTCAAGGTGCCACATGGGAGGAAAACTTTGCATTACAAGCATGTAAAGGTCAATTTATGCTTTAAAGTGTTTCCCAATGTTGTCTTCCCTTCACCTGAGTGAGAGTTTGATCAAATCTGTTTGATCAAACTCTGTCACAAACCCGTTAACACCAAAGAACAGTATTTTTAACACCACTGCTATTTTATAATAGATGTATCCTAAATGTGGGTGTGCTTGTTAGTATTTGTTGCAGTGAATCTGAAACAAAGATACAAGATCTGCATTGGAAATTCCATAATCGGTTGCATATGAATGAAAACAGCACAATTAAACCATTTGTTAGGGGCAAAGACTGTTTTTTTTATTATTATTATTTTGCCCTCATGAAGCTGCTACATTCACACTGCTTAATGCTGAGTTCAGATTTTTTGCTCAGGTGTGTGGAAAAAATCTGAACTGGGACTTTCAGCTGCAGTGTAAATGAAGCCTCTCACTCCTCAGCCCGGGGAAAGCAACGATGGAGGGCCTTCCTCACCCTGGAGAGGAATCGCCACAACTTTTTAACAGGTCTGAACTCTGCAAAAAAAGCAATTTGAAGTTTAGTAAAATGATCACCCTTCGCTCAACATTAGGAAATATAATATGAAGCACAAATAATACATGTACAGATCAAATTTGTATCTTGTATCTTACTTTTTTTCTTGACCTCAGTGGGGATAGCGGTCGAAGCCTCGTCAGCCGGGTCAGTGGGAGTGGAAGCCCCGTCAGCGGGGACAGTGGTAGTAGCCGTAGTAGTAGTTGTAGTCGTCTTGTCAACTGGGAAAGAGGTGGAAGCCTTGTCAACCAGGACAGTGGGAACGGAAGTGTCGTCAGCTGGGACAGTGGTAGTAGTCGTCACAGTAGTCGTAGTAGTCATCTTGTCAACCAGGACAGTGGTAAAGGAAGTGTCGTCAACCGGGACAGAGGTAGTAGTTGTCTCGTCAACCGGGTCAATGGTAACGCAAGTCTTGTCAACCAGGACAGAGGTGATGGAAGTCTTGTCAACTGGGACAGAAGTAGCTGAAGCTCTGTCTTCAGTATCAGTCGTGGCTGAAGCGCTGTCTTTAGAGAAAGCCTTCATGGCCAGGAAGGACTCTTTCACACTGCAAGAAGTATGACAATCAATCAATTAATCCATCAATCAATACATCAATCAATCATTCCTATCATCCTTCCCTCCATCCATCAATCAAGCACCTGTCCAACCATTTGCTTTGTCTGTTAACAGCGTTAACACCTACACACACACACACACACACACACTGACACACACACTTACTGAGAGCTGGTGGCGTGGAAGTCCTCCAGGTGTCTCATGGTGAGGAAGGCATGCTGCAGAGCGTCGCTGGGCGTGACCCTCAGTGCAACATCTATTTCCATCATCCAATCCATGAGGCTTAGGAATGCCGACACATCCTGGTACTCAATGGCTTCTGCTGCCTTTGGGTAGAGCTGGATTTAGAAACACAGTCAATGACAGTTCAGTCAAATTCACTTCACAACTCATCTGAAACAGAACAAATGAACACTATTAATATCTGTCTATTGATCTATCTAATTGGTAGTCATAGCAAATGTTACAAGACGTGTCAAGTGCCAAATGAAAGGAAGGAAGGAATGGTTAGTCTGTCCATCATCTGTCAGTCTGTCCTTCCTTCTGTCCGTCCTTCCTTCCTTCCTTCCGTCCTTTCCTTTGGCACTTGACAAGTCTTTAATTTAAACAATGAACACCAAATCAATGCTGGTCTTGATGTGCGGCTCACATACACACATACAGAAATACTGGACTACTATTACTATTACTACAACTACTACTGCAACTGGAGCCATAAAACAGCCATAAACTCTTTCTAATGAATTTGAATTTTTAACCTTTCAAGCTGAAACAAGCACACACATTTTCTTAAGAAAATTCAGTCTTTTCTAGTTCAGTCTTTTTTCTACAAGAAAACAGGGACCACTTACCTGTATCAAATTACGCAGCCCATGCACGATGTGAGTCCTGCTCTCTGTGGACTCAGTGCCCGTTAGGCAGGTGAACTCCTCTGGTGTCTACACAACAGAAACACAGAATATGTATGAGATACTTTTTTTTATTATTTTTTTTATTTATTTGTATAGCACCTTTCATACAAGAAATGCAGCTCAAAGTGCTTTACAACAGAGAAATTACATGCACCAAGTGCTTCACATAAAACTTGATAATGATAGTGAGAATAAGATAAAGAGGAGAATAGAATACATAAAATGCATCTTCACATGAAAATAGACATAGAATGAGCATAACATAAGATGGAAAATAAAACCCACTGAATAACAATAGTAAAAATATGAGGAATGCATAACATAAGATGGAAAATAAAATCCACTGTAAAATAATAATAAAAATAAAGTTAAAAAATAGAGTACATGGGATGCATAAAATCAAGTGCAGCAGTGCATAAGTGCGAAGCAAAGTGAGAAAAAAAAAAAAGAGTTTAAGACCTGTATCGGGAAAGTCATAGCTAGTTAAAGGCTAAAGTGAAGAGATAAGTTTTTAGCTTTCTTTTAAAAATATTTAGCGAGCTGGCTTCCCTGATATCTATAGGTAGTGTGTTCCATAGCTTTGGGGCGTAATTGACAAAGGCTGCATCCCTTCACACGTTTGAACAATCTTAAAAGGATTCTGGAAAAAAACAACCTGTCCAGACAGAGCCAGAGCAGGAGGGCGTTACAATACCTTCAGCCTCCAGACGTCTGGGTCCCGTCTGAAAAACCAGTTGGTATAGAGACCAGCATCCAGCAGGTGTTTTTCAGGGAGTCCCTGTGTCTCCACAATGCATCGGATCTGGAAAGACAATACAGCATCACATTAGCCTACATTCTACATCACATCTCCATATGGGTTTGAGACTTGTCTGTGGTGGAAACCACCTGGTGGTCTCAGAGTAACTGCACAATCAAGTATAGGTATGTTATGTTACTTACTGCGTCATATTCATTCTCGGAAATGTACAGGTGATTACCCAGGAACATGTAGGCCATGATGCAGCCCAGGGCCCACATGTCGATGGCCTCGGTAATCTGGAGGCCCAAGAGAACCTCTGGAGCCCTGAAGGTGGAAGCCAAACATAAGAAATGTTACAGAGAGACCAAGAATACAACATCTGACATGGTACCAATGCAGACACAGGACCACACTATATCAGCAATAAACGCTGACACCAACTGTGAATTACAGTCAAATTCAACATTTTTCCTAGAAGCTACAGAGGAATGACAGAACCTCAACTATTTATTTACAGTAGTGCTATGAAACTGTCAATAGAACATACCTGTACCACAGAGCATGGAAGATGTCTCCATGATTCACTCTTGAGGCAGGAGTGGTCAGACCAAAGTCAATGAGTTTGACTCTGTAGGGCTGATCCACACAGTTCACCAGCATGATGTTATCTGGCTTGAGGTCTGCGTGGATCAGCCCTATTGACTTTAGACCTGTAAAAGCCTCGGCCAGCTGCTTCACGATGGGTCTGATTTCGATGAGAGTCAGGGGCCGCTTTCTCTCTACCATGAGATCGTGGAGGCTCTTGTCCAGCATCTCGAAGACGAGACAGGGGTGTCCTCGGTGTATGAAGCACTCGTGCCACTTCACCAGGTGACACATGTCTGTGTCCAAAATGCTGATTGTCTCCAGCATGGCCCGCTGGGGAGAGAAGATGAGAAGTTAGCCAGGTTCATGGACAGCTGGGTATAAACAGTTCATGTTAAACATTTTAACAGTCATGAGCATTATCATCAAAAAGAATAAAATGATCTACCTCTCTGTTGTAGTCCTGCAGGGCATCAGCCCCCTTCCTCAGGACCTTCACAGCCACTGTTGTGTCTGTGTCAGTCTTCAGGCACTGGGCCACTTTGCCAAAGCACCCCTCCCCCAGGAAGACCTGGACCAGGTAGTTAGAAGAGATGCTAGAAAGCACCTCATTCTGCACTACCTGGAATTCCTCAGGTTCCTGGAGGAGAGGTGGGATCGGGACGCTCGAGGGACTGGACTTGTTCCTCTCATCCTGGACTACCTGGATCCAGGATGAACCAGGGCCCAGGAAGGTGCATTCAATGTTTTCAGTTACATCCATACTTGAAGTTTCCGTGCTTGTTGGTCTTCATGCGTTGGTGGAATGGCGTTTCCAACTCAGTGTCCACTTGTCCAGAAGTCTGTTTCTGTGACTTCATAGTGAGATATAGAACCTTACCAGCTCCATCCTCAAAGGGCCTACCTACAGACTGATTCTAGTCCTAGACCTCCTCAGTGATGTCACAATCTTCCATATCTACAGTAATTTCTCTATGAGGAAAATGAATGGGGTTTTCATATAAACATTTATATAATTTTAAATTTGGATGTTTTCACCAACATACATTTATGTCTCTAAAGGCACTGGATCCATTGAATTGTGTAACTGTTTTTTTGTGTGTGTGTGTGTGTGTGTGTGTGTGTGTCTTTGTGTGCCCAGAATTATAGAACATACAACACACATACATAACACATGGCACTCCCTGTCATTGGATTGCAGTATTCACTTCACTTGTGGTCAAATGATGATTTCTCTGTGTAAAAGTTAGGGTTAGGGTTAGCTTAACTACAGTAAATCCACCCTCAACAGAAATATATTTGTTAACTAAAGTTACTTAGAGGAAGTTCAAACTATGTAAAAAGATCAGTTTCCATCACTCCTACATGTTCAGTCAGACTCCTGTCTGCCAGAGACTAGTCTGGACCTAAAGCCCAGGTTGCTCAGCAGTGTGAGAATCAGGTTTTATCCAGGAAGTGGAGTTACTAATGCACAAAAGCACAAGCAGGACACCAAGTCTTGGGTGACGGTCAGCAGTGAGCAGCTGAACAGTGTGAGTGTATTGTCCAGGAAGCCTTCACAGTGGTCAGAATGAAAGAAGAAATAAATAACTAAATAGATTTCTTTTATAGTCACAATATTGTAGTTGTTTGTTGCAGTAATTTACTACAGAGTCTTAGAGTCCTACCTCAGTCTCAAGTGAGATTCTGAACAGTTGAAGACTACATCATTTTATGAAGGAACGATCAGTAATATTTTACTGGCTCGTGGTACAAATTGAACATAATATATCAGCAGGGGTTCAGCAGTGTTGCTGATCAGTGCCAGTCACTCCACTGTTACCTCAATGGCTGCTGAGATTTCAAGCTTTGTAAACAAGCAGTCAGGTCTGTTCTTTCTGTTTGGTGGAAATTCTCCACACACACCCTTGAGTTCAGAACTTCTTTCAGGTCCATGTGCACAACCATGGAAGAACAAACTGCAGAGAAGCCTAAAAAGACTGACAAAGATATGACAAAAATATGGAATAATGAAGAGCAAGATGTTGCATTCCTTAATGAGTCAAAATGGACCGCGATTTGTTCTGTAGTTCCCTATTTAAGGGATGAAAGTGAGAATAACACAATTCTGAATAATAATGGAATGAGTTTGATAATTGGACTTTGATAGAAAACACTCCAGCCGGTCACCAGCCCCTCCCTCTCTCTCTCTCTCTCTCTCTCTCTCTCTCTCTCTCTCATATATCAACCATCAAGATACATATAACACAAAGGCTCACTGCAGTATTGATCGCTGCTCTTAGTGTTTTCTTTGGTCAGTGTGACAGTATCTGCTGTTCTGGTTGACTTATCCAGTTTTGGGACGTGTCTTCATTGTGTTGAGAACATGCATTTGAGTTTTGAGCCGACATGCAAAAGCAAGATACAAGTGAAAAATCCCTGATGCACTGTAGGACCTGCTGCAGACCCTGATGTCTCCTGCTGGATTCTTTTTCAGTAGTTATTAATGAATCTGACTCATTATAGAGAGAGTTCAATTTATAATCCAATGTTACTGAAGATGGAATTGAGGACTTTAATTGTTGGCTGTATGGGTTTGTTTGTGAGTTTTTGGAATGTTAGTTAGCAACCTGCCAATTGCACTGATATGGAATGATGTCTCTTGTCTTGATTTGGTACTAGAAGTATTTCAGCATGATGCTATTAGTCATGTGCAGAGCCAGAAGAGAGTGGCTTGTGGAAAAGGAAGGGGAAGACAGATTGAGCAGTGAGGAAAATAGATTTAACCTCTATATTCAAGCTGAGTATTAATTCACTGCATTAAATATGCCCTTTATGTAAAAAAATACTTGCATTTATTTTATTAAAAAAAGGGGGGCCCAGAGCAATATTCTTTCAGGGGGCCCAGAGTTCCTAGCTACGGCCCTGGTTGGAGGCTCCACACTACACTGACGCACAGGTCATGTCTGCGTCATCAGCAGGCAGCATTAGCTGTGGCTCCCAGCTCCAAAAAGCTGCGTTTTGTCAAAACAGAAGACTTTATTGAAACTTTTATGGTGGCGTGGACATGATACTAAGCCCAAGGACACTCCATGTAAGTTTGAGCCAAGGAGCCGGCGTTTGGAAGGCTACATAAAGTTCTCTGTAACTGAGTTGGATAAAGATCTTTGGGGCTAAAATAATTCCCAACCACAGACATGTTTACATCCACACATTGCCTGCACGCTCTCTTTCTTTTTCCAACTTCTTCACTCACTCGCGTCACGTGAAAACTCACGTGAACTGCTCCTCCTGTACAGGAGCATCATGAAGCCCATTCTCCTCTACTGTTCCACATGCTATTTCACCATGCTCACTGTCACCAACAGAAACAAACTCCTCAAAATCACACACGCTGCCTCTAAGACCATCGGTCTCCCTACTCCTAACCTCCTAGCTCTCATTGACACTGCCATCACTCGTAAAGCACTTATCATAGGACATGATGTTACCGGTCTCAGGAATGAGGACGGCTGAGAACAATGACAAGAAGTCACACGTTAGCGTGTAGAATGCTCTGTTTTATTTACTCTTTCTTTTATCATGTATCTTCGTTTCAAATAACATATCTCTTTATGTTCTTCAGGTATCCTGGCTCAAAACACATTACTCAAAATTGTCCAATACTATGTATTGCAATTATACTGAGATAGTAAAATCAAAATCAAAATCAAAATGCAACTTACGGTAAATACATGTATAATATCACTTTTTCTTTGCACATTACCGTAATTTCCGGACTATTGAGCGCACCTGAATTTAAGCCGCACCAACTAAATTTAGAAAGAAAAACAAATGTGTACATATACAGGCCGCACTTGACTATAAGCCGCAGGTGTCCACGTTGCAACGAGATATTTACGGTACACAGAAAGATGATACACAGAAAGATTTTTTTAATTTTTACTTACCGTATGTAAGGGTTCGTGCTACCACAGAGGGGATTGTCGGGACAGAGATGGCTGTTTGGGGAAACTTACTCACTGGCCAACCACAAGCACAAATAATAATAAACGGTGCGCTCCCAGCGCTAAGTCCCGGCAGTGATCTAACAAAAAACAAAGGTTACGGCGTGACGAGGCAATAGAACTCTTCCGTGTGTCCTCTCACAGTCCTGCCGTCAGCATTCAATGGCTCTCACTGCCAAGGGGAGAGAGAACAGGCACATCTTCATCTTCTTCCTGCGTACTAAAACCACCGAAGTCGTCTTCTTCAGTGTCAGAATCGAACAGCCTCAGAATGGCTTCGTCAGCCACTCTCTCAGTCTCTCTTTCGTTGTCGCTCTCAATGTCACTTTCGTCTCGAGGCGAATTTGCGCCATCCTCTTCATCACGCAGCAGTCCAGCCTTTCGAAACCCGTTGGTGATCGTGGATTTTTTCACACTGCTCCACGCTGTCAGGATCCACTGGCAGACTTGAGCAAAAGTTGCTCTTCGCATGCGACCAGTTTTGGTGAATGATTTCTCGCCACTAGTCATCCAAGCCTCCCACTGAACTCGTAGTACCACTTTAAATGCACGATTCACACTGATGTCGAGTGGCTGCAAATTCTTCGTTGTGCCCCCAGGAATCACAGCTGGAATTGAGTTTGTCCTCTTGATGGCTGCTTTCACAGAATCTGTTATATGGGCCCTCATGCTGTCCAAAACGAGCAATGCTTTTTTTCTGTGAAAAAATCCTCCTTGTCGCTTGCCATAGCACTCTGTCAGCCATTCCTTCATTACACTTTCTATCATCCACCCTTTCGTGTTGACTTTCACGGCGATGTCTTTCGGGAGTTTTTCTTTGGCATAGTCATCCGCTTAAAAATCACCATTGGTGGAAGCTTTAGTCCGGATGCTGTGCAGCTCAGAACACAAGTGAAATGCGTTCTCTCATGGCCAGTTGTTTTTAACGTGATGGACGATTCACCTTTCTTGTTAACAGTCCTAGTGAGAGGCAGGTCAAACGTCAAAGGTACTTCATCCATATGATGATCTCGTCCGGTCCGATGGAATTTTCGGCTATCTTTGTGTGAATTTGCGGAAGTTTGTAATTTTTTCCTCGTAGTCGGGAGGGAGTTGCTGACACAGAGTCGTCCGCGCCCTGATGAACAGGCCTTTTCGTCTCATAAATCTGAGACACCACGATGGTCCACCTCTAAAATCTTCAATCTTCATTTCGGTGGCGATTGTTATGGCTTTCAGTCGGATCTGCACGGTGGAAACACCTCGGCTGTCTGCTCTCTGTGTGTTCACCCAGTCTTCAAGAACGTTTTCAAGTTCAGGCCATCTGCTTTTATTACCTCTGAAAGCTTTTGTCGTCTTTTTGCATTGAGTCAGTTCTTCACGCTGCCGTCTCCAACGTCTCACCATTGATTCATTGATGCCAAGCGTACGTGCAGCAGCTCTATTTCCTTCTTTGATAGCCAGATCGATTGCCTTTAACTTAAAAGCTGCATCATATGCATTTCTTTGTGTGTTTTCCATAATGAGGGTGTGTGCATGAAACGAAAAATGGCTGTTCAAAATACAATTGCTGTTCAAAATACAACTAGCGTCTTCCTTGGCGCGAACTGTCTGTCTCGCGCTTGCGCTTCCTGCTAGAGCGCCCCTGGTGGCCGTTAGCTGTAAAAATCTATAGATTAGCCGCATCGTTGTATAGGCCGCGGGGTTCAAAGCATGTGAAAAAAGCAGCAGCTTATAGTCCGGAAATTACGGTAATTATGTTCCAATAGCTGCATCTACACATATTCTGCATATATGTCGTTCATATTTCAATGATGATCATAACACAACTAAAACATAATAACTAGAATGCAATAAATGTTCCCTATAACTTATACAAGGTTCACAATTTGCATTAGAAACGTGCTTCAATTAACAACTATCACCGAACAATAGTGCTTCATATCTCATTCTATACATAGCTACCTGGTTCACCAGCATGGCTTTACCAATTTCTGTAATGATTTTATGTTGTACTGATAACTCTCCAGTAACTCTAAATTCACTTTAATACTGGACACTTCGCATTTCACAACACAAACAACACAAAGAAAATAACAACAAAAGGTATCATAGCTCAAGTCAAAGTCTAAACTAAAAGACTGTAGTACCTAACTAACCAGCTACCATATAAAAGAATACCCGGCCATCTGGCTAAACCTCGCTAGGATCGCAAGCTAGGCTACACGTTAGCATGCTAAAACGAGTGGGTAATTCTTACAAATAACACCTTTTACCGCATTTCTCATTCATTCAGCTGTCTTGAGTTTTACTCAAGTTGTTCACGAATTCATGCAAAAAGGCACGTTTTAGTCTGCCATCACTGCCCTCAACAACCTATAATGGACTTATGCTCTTGTGATTTATTTTTTCAGCCAGAAACACTCTCCTATGTTTGACATTAGCTCTTCTCATGTGTTTGCCTTTCTCTTTAGTCTTGCCTCACTAAAATTGTTTTTTTAATATATTTATTTATCTATTTTTTGTTGTTGTTGCTTTGTTTAATGTATGTATATCTTGATTATTGCATATCATCGCCTTGATTAATGCGTGAGGCAAGTAATAGCCTATACGGTGTATTTTAGGGAAGGTGTAATGTCTGCAACTATGTACTAACGTATACTAAATAGAAGTGTTCTGTTGATCCTTGTTTTATATTATAAATAATGAAAAACAATTGATCACAAAAAAAATCGTATTCTGTTACATCAATCTACAAGCAATCATTCCAGTTGTTAAAATGGGATACACATTCCAAATATTTTTTAATAGCAGCAGTGTGGTGATGCTCAGCTTCCTCATTCCCCTGGAAGTGGCGTTCTATATGGTCATATGTCATTTCAAATGTGTCAGTGACACAGACCCTCGCACCGCACCGCTGCCTCTTGCCAGCCATGTGAAGCAGGCATTTAGGATCTGCACATAGAAATGATTAACTGGAACATTCTGTCATTTACAATTCAATTAGTCAAAATATGAAGTAAGGCCATCAAAAGCTTCAAATAAATAAATATGCAATACCTCACTCTGAAGATCTGCAGAGAAGACCTTGTAGGAGCCAATTTTGCCCACAATATTTCGCCCATTGTCCCATTCCAAATGTAATCAGTCACTGAAAAGTGAAACCATTTAAGTCTTTTGCATAGAGTAGAATGTCAAAATGGAATATAATGTTTAAGTAAGTAAACAAGTAAGTCACAAGACAAGTTCAAGACAAGACAAGTTCAAGACAAGTACACAGTAAAAATACAGGCAACACACATAAGTGCATCACAAATTAAAAACATTAAAAAGATACAGTAACAACATAGTCAACAACACACATTAGGAAAGGCCTGTCTGTATCAATGGGTCTTGAGTTGCCGCTTAAAACTCTCCACAGTATTGGCAGATCTAATGTCAAGCGGAAGGCTGTTCCACAGCCTAGGAGTGACAACAGAAAAAGCACGATCACCCTTCATCTTGAGTCTGGACCGAGGAATCACCAGCAGCCCTTGGTCCAGGACCTTAGAGACCGACCAGGAAGGTGTGGGGACAAAAGTTCAGTGATATAGGCCGGAGCCTGGGCATGCAATGCCTTGTAAGTTATCAGCAGGATTTTGAAATCAATCCTGAATTTAATAGGTAGCCAGTGGTGGGAGGCCAGTATGGGTGTGATATGAGCCGTCGACTGGATCTGCTAAGAAGTCTAGCAGCGGCATTCTGGACTAACGGTCCAGAGAAGACTTGTTAAGGCCTGTAAAAAGGGCATTACTATAATCCAGTCAAGAGGAAACAAATGCATGAATAATCATTTCATGTTGTGGCTGAGGCACCACCCGCCTTCATTTAACAATGTTCATAAGCTGGTAGGAACAAGACCTAGTTTTATAATTGATTTATAATTGATACTAAGCAGGGGCCAATGGATCCCAGTACATTTTTGAACAGAGAGGTGGGTAAGATATCTAATGGACTGGACGATGATCGCATTTGATAAACCATGTTAGTGAGCTCTTGAAAAGAGATGGGTGAGAAGCTATCCAAAACTACAGGCCTAGTTGGATATGTAGGGGGGGCAGAGGAGGGAAGAATCAAAGCCCTTATATTGATAATTTTATCCACAGAATGGGAAAGGAAATTAGAAACATTGAATAAATTGGCACTGCAGGAGTTGCCTGGGTCCAGACCTTTGAATCCGCCCACTCCACCGAGTTGACTGCTTCGGGTCTGGCATCGTGACATGAAACAGCGATTTCCCTCGGTTGAAAAATGATCGGTCCAATGAGCGCCGGGGGGGGACTAATGATTAGCCAATCAGTGCCACGGGCGGGACTAACACCATTGTCAAGCTGTTGTCAAGCGTTGTCAAGCTGTGCGCCGGAACCAAGGAGGAGTAATAACAACAATGGCGACCGCTGTAGACAAGGTAGACACTGCTATCGAGGCTGTTCTAAATCGATTAAAAGTACCAATTACTTTGAAATCCGAACAGCACTCTGCTTTGAAGGCATTTATTCAAAGGGGAGATGTTTTTTTTCACATCAGTGTCGACTTAAAATGCGTTAGATTCAGGCGGATATGTTGGTCTCTAGTGATTGGTTAGGGAAAATCGAATCCCCCCTCCCCCTGGAGTGTGACGAGTTGACAATTCTGTCTGATATCAGGCAAACTGCAGGAGGTGTAGGAGTCACAATATTATTAACGGCTAGGATTATGTTTGTTGAAGGAAATAAGATTTGAAAAGTAGGCAGCCCTTGCATCCTCAACCGTATCATTAAAAGTGGATAAGAGCTCCTTTTAAATGCAGGTAGTGAACTTGTAATTTAGTGGATTTCCACAACCGCTCCACCTTTCTACATTCCCGCTTAAAACAGCGAATGTCATCATTTATCCATGGGGATAAATTGACAGAGGGAACCAATCTAGTTTTTACAGGAGCAACATCATTCAACACAGACAAAGAAGCCTCATTAAAAGACTGCATTAAGTCATTAATGTGTGCATGAGGAGGCAGAACTTGACTTGGGTCACAGCTTACAAAAGCTGCCGAAAACTCTGCTGAGAGACTGTTGGGGAAGCGAGAACCAGTGACACGTCTACAGGGTTGAGAGTCCAAGTTTAAAATGAGATCAAACAAAATACATTTATGATCAGAAACACAGAGGTCATCGGTACAGAGCGCAACGCTGATGATGGCTTATTGCTGAAACGCGTCTGTCGTTTGTGCTCTATAGCTGCCCATTCAAAGATATGACAAAAGGACATTATGAGTGCTGGCTTTTCTTTCTTCATGTATTAATCTTTGGCCGTGCACCTAAGGAGAATTTTCTTGATCGAGTTGTGCTCGCATTTGGCGGAGTTTGGGCATTAACAATCAACCCTAGTGTAAAAACCAAATCAAGAGTATGCCCTCTACTGTGTGTTGGACCAGACACATGTTGAAAGTTAAAAGACTCAGTGACAATTAAAAACTCAGCCAGGGCAGCGGTAGATTACAATACAATAGAACGGATACAACTGTTCACCTTTTGTACTCAACTCATTTGTACCTCAAAGGAGGAGAACGAACCAGTGCTGACGGAGCGACAGGCGAAGCGGCTCCCAAACACAGCAGCAAGCCCTCCTCCCCGCCCGGACGTCCTGGGAGTGCTGATGAAGTTACAGTCCGCTGGGCACAGTTCAAAAAGAGGGCCGTATTCCATACTCCTTTGCCAAGTTTCAGTTAGAAACAAGAAATCCAAATTCTTCGATAGGAAGAGGTTGTTGAGAATAAATGACTTGTATTTAAAGCTTTCAGTATGTGACATTACTGAAAGCTTTAAATAGCATTGCTTTGGCTGGGGTGTGTGACATGACTCTGTTAGGAGAGACAATGTGGCTGGTGCAGGTTCAGGAGAGTTGCTGGTGGGACGGGTGCTGGCAGCATCAGGGTGCTTTTCTGGGTGCTGAGTGAGAGACCAGGGGGGGACAATATACTGGCAGAAACATGGACTGGAGAGGCCAGAGGAGAGGACCCTTCAGATCTTCTCAGCTTTGCTGGAATCCTCTCCTCTGGCTGTATGAAATGTGTCAGTTGGTCGATACTGGCGGTCGTTGTTGTCTTTGAGGAGCCTCTCTGGGCCATTTTTCCATCAAGGCTGACAACTGTGAAGGGCCCCAGCATATCGTTTGCCATTTCTCTGCCCTTCCGCTGCTGCTCCCTTATGTTCTTTCTGAAAACAATGGGCCTCATTCACTAATATGTGCGTAGAAATGTTCCTACTTTGCACACAAAATAAGTGCGCACGCAAAATTATCATAGGATTCATGACACATGCGCACCGGCCAATTTTGTTCCTACCATCGTGCATATGTTAGTGAATCAGAATCATTCTAAATTGACAGGCACGTGCCCGCTATTTGCAATCAGCATACTGCCACGCCCCCATTTCTCTATATAAGGAAATACGTTTGCCTAGAGGTGTATCATGGAGAAAGCGGTGAAGTTGTTGTAAGAAAGAAGCATGGCCCCTAAAGCAAAAAAGCAAAAGAATTTCACAACTGAAGAAATTGAAACAATAGTGTCCGGGGTGGAAGCCAGAAAAGGCACACTTTTCCGAAGTATTTCCTCGGGAGTGACGATGGTAAAAAAAAATGAGGCTTGGGCTGCAATATCCGAGGCAGTGAATGTTGTGTCCCCTGAGATACGGACTGTGGCTCAGGTAAAAAAGAAATGGTTTGACATTAAAGTTGATGCGAAAAAAAATAACAGACCAGAAGAAAAAGAAGGAAAAGGTGGAGGACAAGGACCACCTGATCTGTCAGCCCAAGATGACTCGCCGCAATTATTGGACAAACATCCATAAGTGGGATACTTCCAAGAAATGAGGGTGAAAGTGATGACATCCAGCAAGGACTTTCACCCAGAGGTAATTTATTTCATAATTGTAAGATGATATTTGCAATTGCCTGTGTTTTTTGTAATTAACGAGCACAATGCAATCAGAATAACATTTACATTTTATTCAAATGAAGATAGCAATGCAAACAAAACTTCAAATTTGAATTGTAGGCCCAGATGATGCTGGAGTGGAGGATGAGGTGCCGTCGACCTCTCACTCCCAGCTGCCAGCCACACAGTCCACTTCCCAAAGCACGCCCCAGGAATCTCGTCGGCATGCCCGCGTCCTGACCGACGAGGTTGTCCACAACCAGCTGGCTCTCCTGGATGCCGTGAAGGACATAGCGACAGGCATAAAAGACATTAATGAAACATTGAAACAATTATTGGATGTCCTCACAAGTGTTGTGTGTTTCATTTGCTTCAGAAAAATGTAGATATGCTCCAGATACAGTATGGTAGCCTACTGTTGGGCTTTGATAGGGGCAGGTTTGGTTATTAGCAATCAATACTTAATAATCGTGAAATTATTAATATTCATAAAATTATTGACGGGAGTCAACATTAACGGGGCACCACCCTGGAATCAGGGACCAATAACCGAACCTTTAATGTAGTCTCAAAATGGCTGTTCACCCCCAAATGACAGTGTTTAAGTACCACTGTACATTTATGAGTGAACAGTGAAGGGTGAATTCGTACACAGGCCCTCACAACCAGCCATTATTACAACACATATGCACAAGAAATCACAGACAACTTCTCTTTAAAAGTATAACAGAGTTTATTTAACTTTAGCAATATCAATCAATAATCAATAAGACTTCAGTTAATCAACAACTATTACACAACTATAATTATAGGTCTAAACTAGCAAGCATAAAGGCACAAACAGCATATGGCACGTATGGATGTGTGCGTATGTGTGTGTGTGTACGTGTGTGTGTGTATGAGAGAGAGAGAGATGAGAGAGAGAGAGAGAGGGCAAGATGGCGGACGTGACCACGTGAGTGGGACGTCTTGCGAGAGTTCAAAATGGCGGCTGTGACCGCGCAGTTTGAACAAAGGGGGTTTGGAACCAAAATGGGATTGGAGTTAGGTAGCTAAACCAACACCATTTAATTCTTAGGTAGCAATGAATGTGTAATGAGATGTGTGTGTGTGTGGGTTAGTAAGAGAGAGAGAGGGAGAATAAGGGGGAAGCACTCAGGGTAAACCTAGAGATTCTACTCGCCGTCTAGAGACACAACAATAGCTTTTTACCACGCAGAAACTCGGGGTACGACTTGAAAATAGTACACCGGGTTACTGGTCTTTGAACTGGTAAAATGCAGTATATTGGCTCTATACGGTGGCTATTAACATAGATGCAAGCTCCGCGGCATGCAATTGAACACAATCTGCTTTACATTAACATAATCAAATCAAGCAGCAAGCATAATGATTGAGGTATTATTCATACAGCATAATATGGACGCGGCGGTCCGATGCGCTTCCCAATAAGCACAATTATAGCTTCTGATCAGTCAAGCTTATTTAACACACCTATTCTAGTCTCTGCCCAGAACCAAAGCCTCTTACTTGGGAATCACTCTCGAGTGATGGATGTGTGTTTCAGTCCGTCTTATCGATCCGGTGGGGTTTTCCCAGGCCCAGACAGGTTATGTCTCTGTACTTTATTTTGCCTGGTGAGGTGCTCATGATCAGATGAATCTTCATCGTCCCTTTGACAGCAGTCAAAGGGGGTACCTGAGAACAGAACAAGGTCATGGCTTATCATATGTAGGTTATCCATGAAAGCAAGTCTCATCATTCTGTCTCGATTTTATTTGATGTTTCTCATTATACTTTTAATTCTGTTTCAGGTAAGTATAGAATACTTTGTATTCTGTTTTAGGTGAACATATGGTTATATTTCATTCTATTGTATTAATAATTGTAATGATTAATTGCAAAAATTGTCTACATTTTGGGTAAGTATATATACACTTCAATCCCTTTAAGGTTTGTACAGAAGACTTTTCATTACATTTTTCTTGGATGAATATAGAACACTTATCAATACATTGGTGGTCACTTGAGGATTCCTCTATGACAATAAGCAAGAGAGAAAAATAAACATCACGTTTCCACTTACCGCCAGCATTTCCTCCACACTCCTTTCCGTCACATAGAATAGCTGAACTGAGGACTCTTGCATGTTCAGCTTTTGGAACAGCACTTCTGCGTTGGGGATGTCTTCTCCCTAGCGAACAAGTCTGTCGGCCGATCGCTTCAGGGTCCCACCGATCCCATCTGGAGCCCCTTTGCCATGACTGGCTTCGAAAAAGTTCAGAGAGATATCAACCCCCTTTTGAACGGCTCGGTGCATAGCAGGAAGAAATTCCCCTTTTGTTTGTACTGTGTCGCTGGCCCATCGCTGAAGAAGTGCAGCCGTTGCACTTGGAGGAACTTCTCCTTTACCATCTCCAACACCGGGTCCAGGTGGGCCCAGATGGCCGGTGGGTCATGCCTCTGAGAAGGGGCGATGGAACAAAAGCTCAGAGGGGACTGCGATGATGTGTACAGCACACCGGTGTGGAGGGTGGCTTGCTGATTGGATCCCCCAAAGTGGACAGACTGGACCTCATTTGTGTACTTGCACACATAATTCTCACTGAAGTCAATGTGAATGAGGCATTCGTTGTCCGTGAGTTTCTCCCTCAGCTCCCTGTACGGCCTGTATTGCCACCGGATGTTGAAAATATGTTGACGAAATTTTGCCATCCGATTTTGGAACTGTTCTACTGCTTCGTCCTCTGTCAGCATTATCTCTTTTTTGACTGTCACAGTGGACTTTTTTTCATCTAAGTTATTGACTTCAGTAGACCACTGGGTGAGAGCAATGGAATTTGTTGTCGTGGGCCTAACCAATGCAACAGTAGTTATGTGGCACTCTCCACAAACACCATAGGCACAATCCTTCAAATTGGGATCGCAGACGATGGTATCTGCCAGTTGGTGCTACAACCCAAAATGGCTTTTGACTGCAGAAAAAGGAGTACGACACCTGGTGTGTACTTTCAGAGACAAATTTCATGTATATGTTTTTAATGGTGTCTGTCAGCAACCTCTTCTGCATTTTTTTTTTCTGAAGAGTGACGGTTTGCTTTTTGCCGGTTGTCATTCGGCTAACGTCGTCTCGCAAGTAGTACGCTACTACTGCCTGTCTTTTGGTTTGTCTCGTGTTGTCCTCTGGTAGCTGCAGAGGTTTCCTTGCAGCCGTGCTCTTTTCTTTGAGAAGCCCAGGGTTTGCTGAGCTAACCTCTGAAGCCTGTATTTCTTAATTACATTCCCCATGGTGGCTCTAGCAAGCACCTGCTTGTCTTTTTGTTTTCTTGTATTGTGGTACTTCTTTCTTAGTTCTTCAACCACAGAGGCATGTAGCAGCAGTTTTCTGCACGAGCTGGGAAGGACAGGATGCTTTAACAACTGGTTAAGTTGTGTGGGAGGTGACTGGGTTTGTCCCTTTGTCTGACTTCTTTGCCACCTCTTCTCGTATTTCTCTTTTTTACTTTTTTCTTTAGCCAAGGCAGCTATGAGTAGTTTGATTTCTCTTTCCAGCTTCTTCTTCTGATATTTTGAAGGCGTTGACCTTGTTGCCTTTGCCTAAAACACAATAAACGCACACATTTTATCTATGTTTTACTATCATTGTAGCAACGTACCACTGACTTTCATTCA
Organism: Centroberyx gerrardi; assembly: GCF_048128805.1. Taxonomy (NCBI): domain Eukaryota; kingdom Metazoa; phylum Chordata; class Actinopteri; order Beryciformes; family Berycidae; genus Centroberyx; species Centroberyx gerrardi. The sequence continues at coordinate 4,759,697 of NC_136004.1, read as the reverse complement.
AAATCCAATCATCCCTAACCCTAACCCATAACCTTGATTTTAATCCTAATCTTAACCTTAACTCTAACCCTAACACCTGCAGAGTTATAATACCTGATAACAATGTAATAACTGAATTTTTACACTTCTAACCTTGAGGGCCCTGCCACTGGTTGCAATCCAAGAGGTGTTATAGGTGAAGATGGTATAGCTGCCCTAGCCTTTTCCCTGAGTTTTGCTTCCCTCTTCCTCTGTCTCCATTTCTTCCTCTGGGCTCGCTGCTCACACTCACTGAGATCAACATTTTTTTTCTTTTTCCCTGTCTCTCGGTCTCGCCGCCATTTCTCCCTCTCTTTCTGAAGATACTCTGCTTGTCTCTCTGGATCTGCGTCTCGCTTTGCTCTGTAGCGACGCTGCATTTCTGCTGCACTTAGTGGTGGAGCCATTTCCTAACAAATATGTACAATTTAACTTTATATTATCATGCAAATTGTATAGACAACACTTTATAATAATGATCAATTACTGTGTAAATGCATATTAACTGATTATACACAAGAGGGTGTGATCAATTGATACTTGATCATGGCTGTGATGCGGCAGGACAGAGGTAAAGCCAAATAAATGCCTTATAACTGATTATAATTATAAAGTGTTACCTTTTATACATATTGGTAAATTACATGAACAGTTTAAATGACAATTGAATATGTATATATCAGCATTTATATGCATTTCCTTACATTTTGTAATAGATTTTCCACCCGCTTAGGTGCATGTCCCACCCTGTTAGGTTTATATACCTAACAGGGTGGACATTTTTAAACCACATTAGCCATTGCTCTGTGAGGCAGCAAACTTTAGTTAGCTAGCTCTCCACACATAAACAGTACTTTAGTATATATATCAAACATGTTTGTGAATTTTTTAAAATGTGGTTTACTTTCTTCATAATTTAGCCTGACAGGGTGGAAATTTAAGAGTAGGACATACAGGTTAACATCATAAAACTTGCAAAAAAAGGCAGACAGAAAGTTGGTGCTCACCTCACTTTGCTCCTTTTGAATTCCCTCCAAAAGAGTGATGTCACTTCCTGAATGTGGATTCATGGGAATTGTAGTTTTTTTTTGTTCAGAAGGCGAAAAACCACAAACTAACAAATTGGAATGCGATTTCGGGGACACACAGTAAATTATAAAAATAATAAATAATAACTACTGTTTCCATTGATATATATTTATAATTAGAGAGATTTTAACTTGATCTATACAATAATAAAGGCATATTTCTATTTATTTATAATTATATTGCAAATGTGTCTCATTGAAAGGTAATTAAAAAATTTTAAAAATATTTTACATGCATTATTTTGTGTTAATGTTATAAAGAAGACCTCAATCTATAATAAAAGCCTTTCGTAATAAACATTTCATCTATTTTAAGTAAAATATTAAGAGTTATTTCCTGGGGACGGAAAAGTCAATAGCCAGGAATGACCAGAATGCGGTTTAAATATGCTATGCATTTAGTTAAAAGGTGTGTGTTTACATTTTCTAAGACAGCCAGGCCTTCATCATTTGTGCGTATGCATGGTCTGAGGCAGTTCTAAATTTGTTCGCAGAGTACGGACAAATTCAGGTAAGAAAATATTGATGGATCCCGGATTTGTGCGTAAAACGTTCGTACGCACGGTTTAAGCACAGATTTGTGCGTACGCACTGTTTGTGAATGAGGCCCAATGTCCCCAGGCTTAAAATTGTTGTTTCTTTGTCCGGAGACCGAACATGGTTGGGGCAAGATACTGGTCCCATTTGTTGGGGTGATCTCTCACTAGCTTGTCGAGAGACCTGAAATATTCCATACATAGACATTAATATAAGCAATTTGATTGACTTTCATCAGCATTCATGATATTCATGTGGGTAGATTTAGGTGTAGATTTGAGCAAGGCTTTACTTACCTTTGGATGGTGCCATTAAGCTTTTCCACAAAGCCATTTGTCTGTGGATGGTACGCTGAACAGAAGCTTCTCTGGATGCCCAGTGTGGATATGTCATACCAGGATATGATGAATGTTGTTTATTTAAAATGGACCTTATTTTTGAACTCCGTGCCCTGGTCTGTAAGCAGTCTTTGAGCTGCACCAAATTTGTATACAAAATCAAGAATACAAGTGGTGACCTTTTTAGAGGGTGAGCCTCGGCCCATTTAGTGAAATAATCAACCATTATGCAAATGGTCACCACCCTCAGTTACTGTCAGTTTGACCAGGTCCATCCCCACAAGCTCAATGGCTCTGTGATCTGAAATAGATATTCAGATGAGCAGGAGGTATGACTCTATACTGAGTGTTGACAAGAACACTTAGTAAAACAAATAAACTCTCCTCTGTTGGGTTGTACTGGGTTTTCTCCTTCAGATTTGCCCGCTTGGATTGGCAATCTGAAAAAATGACAGGCCTTGTGCTTCCACATGCATGATGATGATGATTGAACTTCATACAGTTTATCATCAATCCTAAATGCAGATTCCATTCGACTATGTGCATGTGAAACTTTGTGCATGTGAAATTTTGGGGTAAACTGAATTCCCCTGTTAACTTACCCATTTGTGGATATCAGCTTCCACACCAGGCCAGTAGTAACTGATTATAGCATGGTGTGTCTTGTCAACACCACAGTGGGCCCCAAAATGACTGCAATGGAATTCTCTAAAAACTGCATCAGCCTCTTTGCAGTTTGAACCACCTTAGCCAGGTGCTCCTCTTTATTCTGCTTTCTACGGCATACAGTATGTAGTGCAGCTCTCTATCTGGTGAGGGTGGGACTCATGAACTGTTGAGCACAAACTGGGCTAACACTACAATTCCAGGATATTGTAGGTTTATATGATGACTTACCCTTTATTGTAAAGTTTGTAGCTCTTCTTTTAATCACATATTTCTGTTCTGTTATTCCCTGAGGGAATCTGTTATAGACTTTGAAGTCCATCAGTTCTCTTACGATCACAGGATCCATTTTCCTAAACAATACGTTTCTCCTTCTTCCAACACACTTCTAAATTCTGCTCCAGTTTATACACCATAGGCTTCCACATTACTGGATGAAACCTCGCCGACATACTTCTTACTTCTTACTGCACTGTCTGCATTCGATTGCAGATTGAAAAACTGCCAAATTGGGGGCCCTGTACCTGTCATGTTGCCCTGAACATACTTCTGCTGTGTAAACTGTATTTTTTTGTCTTGGCTGCCCTTTGTTGAACGGCGTATGGATCAGGATCCTGGATAATCCTCCTGAGCCTGCTGGAAATGCTCCTTAAAGCTCCAATCTAAAGGCTTCAGCTCCTGAGAATAGGTGACAACGAATGGGATAAGCTGTTGCTCCATATCCTGCTGCCTGTGTGCCCCTACGCTACCAGAAAATGAGCGTTGGACCTCGCTCCTAATAGACCTAAGAAACCGCTTAGTATAGCCTCTGGGTCTGAGGGCGGCCAACAGGACACTCGAGGCCTTCTCCACATGCTGAGGGTAGGAACAGATCTGATGAAACCGAATTAGTTGTGATTTAATGATGCCCTTAAAGGTATGCTTTGGATGATAACTGTTTATGCAATAAAGCATGTCTGTCAGTTTCCTTGAAGTATACCTTTGTGGCTAACCTTTTCTTACCCCCCTTTTCCGCTAAATGTTTTTGTGAAATGAAATAAAAACAAAAATCAGAAAAAAAAATAAAAATAAAAAAATACACTCTGTCGGGTGTGCTCATTGGTGTGGTGCTTTGACCTATGACCTACTGGTTTTATTTATTGTCATTACGTCAAGATAATGCACGTGCAGTGAACAAGTCAGACGGCGTTAATACGTTTCAGTGAGAGCAAGCAATTATCAGACTACTTCGAACAGAGAAAAATTGATATAAGAAAAAAGAAAGGCCCAGTTGGATCAGACTTGGCTTGCATGTAGGCTATATTTTGTGCAGTGTGTGAAAGATGGCAAATTCATATTATCAAGCATTTACATCATAGATTGAGTTCTCGAACGGCAGTTTGTGCCCCCCCGCGGTTAGCCTATTGCCCTCCCATTAGATTTGTTCTGACGCCGACTCTGCGGGTTAAGGTCAGCCTGCTATATATGCGTCCTCCTTGGCCTTTTCCGGAGAAACCCCAGCAGCGCTCCCTCTCCTCTTCGCCTCTTGGCTGCTGGGGCTTCTCTCCATCTCTCCACCTGAGAGCCAACCTGACCCCAAACACAGAAACAAATCAAGAATTACTCCCCTCAAAAAATAACCAAACACACCACTAAGATCTAATTATATATTGTTATTTTTATATTATTATCATCATTACTACTATTTCTATTATCCTTCATTATCATTATATTCTTATATTTTTATTCTTTTGTTTTATTATAATTATTTCTATTCTAATATTAATCCTCTTTTAGATCCCTAATTAATCGAGGGGGATCAATAAAGTTTCTCTTAGGTCCTGAAGGAGGAGAAGAGGGTGATGGAGATGTTGGACATGAACATGTAGAGAAGAGAAGTCTGGTCAGAAGAAGTCGAGACCTCAAGACTACGACTACGATGTCAACCCTGCACCTGATTCCCTTCAATCATTGATCATTCCAACCAATCCATCTGTCAGTCTTACACAGATTCCAAAGTCTGAAGAGGAAGAACTCTATCAAAAGTTTTTGATCCAAAACTCTCCTCACCATCACCGTTCACCCTAGCTGTGAAAAAGCTCTCACTCACACCATTTAACACGGACGTCATCCTCCCAAGTCATCCTGAATATATTTTGTGGTTGAGTTGGCGAATCTTACTTTTTAGTATAAAATTTGTCTTTCATAAGGCCCTGATTAATTAGGAAATGCCATATAACTTTACTATATGTCTACTGTTAGCTCAGTGTTAGCATCATTGCCTCGGGGTCCTTTCACGTTCAGAATATTCCTCCACCCAAAGTATTGCTGAAAACCACACAGCTAATATTCTTCATTCTAATAATATAAAGTCTAAATATTAATGAAATGGTCTGAGCGTAAACAAAGCTTAAATGCTTTCAAGGTAGAGAAGCTGTCTCCATCTGTAATTATTTACCGTCTGTCCTTATTTTTTTTAATAGGCCTACCAGCTTTTGTAACTTTTCTGCATTGTATTGTCACAGCTGTCTGCTTTTCTATGTTTATATGCACTCTTTTTTTTGTCATGTATTGTAAACACAGCGAGAAAAAAGTGGTCCACATAGCAAAGCATAATATTTTTTGTTGGCTGAAACAAGTGATGCAGAGTTGTTTTGTTTGTGCAAAATGAAAATGTGCATCAGTCATGTAATTGATATTTTAACATATTTATTATCCAAAAGTTGTTGTATACATCACTTAACGACATGGTTCTGACTATCCTGCCCTATGTTTTGGTAGTAGTGCATAGGATGCGTAAGGTCATGGGGTTGAGCGCTGTCCCCTGAGTGAAACAATATGCAACAAGATCTATTTAAATAATGTTAATGAATGCATACAATTTTTCGCTGAGCTATGCAGAACCATATAAAACAAAAACAGAAAAATCCCTTAATTTGTTGCTTAAAATTTCTGTGCAGCATTATTGGGGAAAATATGAAACGGAGAAAACAATCATTTCTCAAGCGAATGAGGAAACTTGAAATCAATCGAGACGACATAAATTAAGAACTTTCAAACAAAGTACAAACGCACAACAGGAGATAGCTGAGGAAAACAAAAGACAGAGATGTAATAATATCTCTTTACACACTGACTGAGGCATTATTAATAAAGCCTACATGCAATGCGAAATCAACTTGTAAAAAATATCTACAGCAGTCGCATTATGTATTTACATTAGTACCATGGTAGACACAGACACAAACAAATGGTCCTAGAAATGCAAGGTACATCACCACCAATAGCTGTTTTTTGAGTGTTTACAGTGTTTTAGGGTGGACTTTTCCTTTAAAGTAGATGCATTGTGGTGGAGGGCCCACAATTCCTTGTAGCACCGCTGAAGGCAATGAGGTGGAGTGAACACAGTGAATAGATTTTGGCTATGTCTCCAATGTGGACACACTGTTAATTAAAACAGAGTGTCCAAAAACACTGGAATCATAGGGATAAGCACCTTTTTATATTTTTTTCATGTTGGAGGTTTAAGTTTGAGCCATGATATTAAAGCAGCACTGGGCAACTTTGAACATTGGCAACAAGAAGTAACCTTGAAAACTTGAAAACCTGAAATCCTTTAGGGTGACAGCAGTCTGTGGTGCTTTATACCAAAGGAAAGCAAAGAGATGAGAGAGGAAAAGATCTAATGTTGATGAGTCCAGCTTTCTCTGCTGCTGTTTAGGAGACAGTTTGGATTTCACTCTGAAGTTTTGATTCAACACTTACTGTGTGAACAAGATTTCTCAGCAGTGACCATAGCAACACCAGAATGTAATTTGGTCAAACGGGGTGAATCTACGGCATCTCAATTACTGTATGTTACATATCAATTTTGCTTTCTGGGGCTACCTGAAGGAGAAAAGTTTATTCTGAACGTCCAAAACCAGCAGCTCTATGCAGCAGCGAATCACTGATGCCTGCATCACTGATGTCAATCTTGATATGCTTTGTTGGATACAAACAAATGGTACTGTAGTACTAGTACAGCTGTTGAGCTCAATATGTTGTGTCACATACAATGTAACATGGTTTGACTTTTGTATGTGTTTGGAAGTTGCCGCTGGTCATGTCCCTGTGATTCCAGCCTTTTCAGACACCCCATAGAACAATACAGACTACCGCTTAACCACAGTGATCTGAGTCAAAATATACCTGAATCAAAAATCAAAACGACTGAATGAATGTCAGTTCAAGCAATTACATAAATAAGCACCGGTTTTAAACGACACAAATAACACGTAAACAGAATGTACAAAAAGACAGTTCATCTCAAGAACTTCAGGTTCAAATTATCCCTGGTCTGAAAAGTGGACATGCCAACAGTTTGTCTTCGAAGAGGAAACCTTCATAAAAGGGGAAAGATGCACTTTGCTCCCGGAGGATCTTCGGCCTGCTTTGTAGTCTCTTTCCTCTCTCAAAGAGGCTGTGCTTGGTCATTCCTGACCCAGTGTTCACACTGCAAGCAACATGATCAACAAGTCAGAAGTCCATTCATTTCCTATAGAGATGGGTGTAGAGACTACAGGTATAAATGTTTCAAAAATGAGGTTTGGAGAACAGTTGCATCCATCGTTGGGGTCCATGGTAAGCTCTGAAGTCATTGTAAAGATTTCTTGTTTTATTTTCAATCAATGCTACTTAATTAGCGCAAAACTTCATTCTACATAGATGCAGTCAGAGCCTGTCACACCACCCACAGTTGGTCAGAATAGAGCGACCCATCAACCAGGTCGCTTGCAGTATGAACGCACAGTAAGAGACACCGGGCCTCCCGTGTCTAGCTGAAGCACACAGGCCCTACGGTGAAGCCAAACTCCTGGGTTACTTCATTGCTGCCGAACACTGCCAGGTCCCTGAGGGGCAGCAGCTGGAGGTCTTCACTCTCAAACTGGAAGACAGATTCCCGGGATCCTGACTCCAGCTCCTCCGAGGGCTGTGGGAAAGGAGATGTTTGAAATCACGCAGAGAACAACTGAATCCAGGGATTTTATAGCAGTTTTATAGCGGTCGGGGTGAATCCATAATATCGCTTTCGGGGATATAATAAATATCCTTGCTGTCGAGTGTGACCCCATTCCTCTGGATACAACTCCCACCTCACCCACATTTGTCATTATCACTATCACGTACCACACAGTCTTGCAATGCCCCCAAGTAACTCTGCCTCCGAGTGTCAGCCAGGAACTTGACCTCCCTCTCCCCGAGGCCCTGTCTGCTCCCTGGCTGGCAGGAGTAGGTGATGTTCTGGGTGGAGAATCTGCTGTTCAACCTCAGAAACCTCATCTGCACCACGCCTGCACCCGGATACTCAAACTGGCGGTGGGGGGTTGCATAAGGAGATGTGATTTGGAGGAAGAAATCAAGAAAAACTGTGAAATATAGGACAGAGAGAGCGATTTGTGGATCAGACACTCACCTGGAAGCCCTCTGCAACTGCACTCAACCAATGAAATGAGTTATTGGTGCCAGAATCCTTCAGCCAAGCTTTTACTGGAACCTGTGGTTTGTCATTATGCATATGTTATTACATTAATATGATATCATGTTATTACCAACTATTAAAAGATGCAATGTGTAGCCTTTTAACTTAAATAAATCATACACATAAATTTTGAGACATTAGTATAATTACTGTAAACAAGCATGACCATCAGCGAGAAGATTGGCAGCCTCTACTGGCATCAACACTTTTGCATTTTACATTCTGTGCCACCGGGTTGGATTTGTTGATTTTGTTTTCAGATCTGTTTGTTTTACAGCACAAAACAGGAAGAGGATGCTGTTCTCCCTGCGCAAACAGAGCTAAAGCTTTCAGAGTTTCTGTTTCCAACATGTAAAGCCGAAGAGAAAGCTACTATTAAGGTCCACACAATTCAACAATGCAACATCAAATCCTGTGTATTGGTAAATGGGACTGTGGGGAACAATGCTAATGTGTTGACTCCTACAACATTTGGCGATAAACCTGCTTGTCCAGTCCAAAAAGGTCTAATCACTGCGCATCCCATACACAGCGTAACCCCTCCCTCTGCTGAGATCGGGGGGGTGCAGCAAATATATTGATATGCACATTAGCTTATGATGTCATCTGGCGACTACTAGAGACTTTTTGAGCAGCCAATACCTACGATCCTTGGAAGGGAGGAAGAGGGGGACAAGTAGCAACATCCTCTTTGTGATAGGAAGCAACAAAGTTTCCGGGAAATTTGGTCTTAATTCTGAGAAGCACTAACAATATTGCTGCCGTGAGATAGAGGCTACCAATCGTCTCCACCATGGTCTCATTTGTTTAATGTACTTATACCAAAGTATCCCAATTTATTTGACAGTGATATTTTGATGTTTAAAATGTTCTGAGTGTGTGTTGCTGATACCTGAGGCCGGAGTGGAGACAGGCAGGTCTTTGGCTCAGCTGTGAAGTCGCAGTAGACCAGAAAAGCATCGGCTGGGCTTCCCTGGTTAGGATCAATGTAATACATCCCTGAAAAATTATAATAAGTATAATTCATCAATAAAATAAAATACACCAGTAACATATTAAAGGTCCCATATTCTCCACTTTCCAGTGTTTTATTTTCTGTCTTGAGGTCCATTCAAAGCTGTGTGTGTGGTGTCATGTACCACAAACACTCTCAATCCATTTTCACACGTTCATTTTCCAGCATCTCTCTGAGCCTTACCAAGAACAGGCTGTTTCTGTCGCTGTGTCTTTAAGGCTCATTAATATTAACGACCCTCTGATCTGATTGGCTGACAGTTTTAAGAGTGAAACGTGAGACACCGCGGCCCGGCAGCTACAGGTAGGGAAAACTCTCCAGTTAATAGACAATGGCAAACACTTTGTTAGTCTATTATTTCTTACAAAAATGATAATGAGCGAACCTTTGTGACGCCACAAAGTTACGGAAGTCCAAATGGCTCGTTTAGAGGCTCGCTTTTCTAATTTGGATTGTGTGGATTTAGTTGGCGACTGTGCGTTTTGATACTTTCACCATGTTTAGAGAGCACATCCAACTCCTTTATAATCACAGAGGCAAGGGGAATCCTGTTTTACACCATATGGGACCTTTAAGATTGTCCCTTATGTGTCGATTTCTGCTCAAGCCTGTACTATTCACTCTAGTGGTGATACTCTCCAATATAGCTACATGATGATAGCACGTTTTCCACAGTGGTGATGTGGTAAACAAAAAAGGGCTAAACAATGACCTCCATTCAGTGATGATCAAAAGGCATCCCAAACACCGACATAAACAAATAATCAGTATGGTATGTAAATATCCTTCTCAGAGCAGTAATGAACAATCCTATGACAGTCTCACCATCAGAGGAGTTGGGGTGGGCTAGCCAGAGCTCCAGGCATGTAGTGGCCGGGTGTTGCTTGGTGCCGTCTGGTGGATCTATGAACCAGCGTAGCTCTCTCTGAAGGGAGTCCAACAGAGTCTGGACCAGGACGTAATTGGGCTTGTCCGACAGGTACATGAGGTCCTGAGATATTGGATAGAAAACATAGAAGAATGCTCTCAAATGTCCGGACCAGATACATTAAAGATGCTACATGAAGCATTTTAACATCAATAAATCATTACACATTCATTTTGAGACATTAGTATAATTACAGTAAACAAATGAAACAATAACCGAGAAGGCTGGGTAAAAAGATGAGTAAACTGAGTTTAGGTCATGTAACAGGATGCATGTGACAGGACACATGGCTGATGATACTTGATTGAAGAAAATATTTGAAACAAGTTGATTTGCATTGGAAACAAGTGACATTATCTCACCCTGTTGACAGATTTTTCCTCGTTTTAAGAAAAATAAGCTTTTAAGCACTAAATTGAATGACTTGATGGATAAATTTCTAACTTCTTGGATATATTTCTAACGTCTATGTGTTGGGTTTGGTGTAGAGTCGCCCTTTTTGGGGGCAAAGATGTCCAGCAGCGTGATGAAATCGCATATTGTAATGTCAGCCTATTAATGGCATTAAGTGGTGGAATGGCCCTTTACACTTGGCAGTATATCTGCACATAGTCCCTGTGGCGTGGAAGGTGGAAGCGTTACGAGGCCTTGTTTAGTGTGAGTTAATGCTTCTGAGTGGTTTATTTCACTATTAATCTAGGTTGTTTATCAAAACTTGATATTGGAGTGTCTACTCTTCTGGGTGATTCAGCCAGATGTTGGGAATTATTGGAAATTTTGAATGTACAATTTCTGTATTTGGGTTTGGTACTTTAAGCTGTTATATTGGTCAGCTTCACAGACAAAACAAGTGGCAAGCTTGAAACTAGCACTAAGCTAGTTTTCACTGGTTTTTTTGAACCTTTGACCTTTGGGTTACAGGACGGTCTCTCTAACCAGTGGGCTATCCTGTTACCAGTTTCACTTACCTTCAGCTGAGTTAGTGTGAGGTTCAGTGAGCTTCCTGGTGGCCCAGGTAGACCAGGTGGACCCTGACAAACAGAATGCAACTCGTGAGTACAATCGCCCCCAAGGACACAGCACACACTTAATACTGAATTCAAGAAGAATGCTTATGCAGTGCAAAATTGCGCTGTAATGTCTACCGCTTGAATTTGAGGACATATACTCACGGGTAAGCCTCTCTCTCCAACAGCACCTGTTTGTCCAGTAAATCCTTTAAGGCCCTGGTGATCACAAATACCATCGAATTAGAAAATCAGTAAACGTGGCTTTCAACAGCTTCCATGTCACGCAGCCTGGCTTTGTTTTGCTCATACCCACCTTCTGTCCGAACAAACCCTGAAGAGAGAAAAATGGACAGATGTTAGAGTAATGCTTATTCCATCCCAACATCAGTGCAGTTGTCATTCTTGGCCTAAAACATCGATTAATGGAGATGACTTACAGGCAAGCCAGGTAGGCCTGGAGCACCCCATCCCCCAGGTGGACCGATGTCCCCCTGAGGAGAAACGACCGATACCATATTATTATTATGTATCTACTGTATTTGGAAGCTCGTATCTACTGTCTTTCCCATATGATGCGAACACAGCATTAGTTCACCTGCTCTCCCTTTGGACCGGCTCTCCCCGGCTCTCCGACAGGGCCTTGCACCCCCTGAAAAGGCGAGAGGTTATACTTAACTCGGCACATACATGTGAGCATCGTGCAGTCTTGTCTATCAGTGAATGACATGGAATACTACACTGATCCATAAATGTTTCTGACAACGGGAGTACCTTTAACCCCTCTCCTCCATGCGGGCCAAGCGATCCTAGAATTCCAGTTTCCCCCTGCATCATGGGAAAAAAAGAATATGATCGGATCGTATCGTACACTCCCTTCAGCATCTTCATGTCTACCATGTCCAGTTAGTAGATAGGAATCGTACCTTCAAGCCCGGTCCACCCATTTCACCTTTTTCTCCACGTGGGCCACCTTCACCCTTTGGAGACGGATTGTGAGAGAGAAGAGAATTTGAATTGAGTTGTATGACTACTCCCAGCAGAGGGAAAACAGTCGTTCCAAACATCAGATGAGATGAGAAGCTAAATATAACTCACATAAGCCCCTTGTCTCCCTTGAAGACCAAATGGACCGAAATCTCCCCTCTCTCCCTGCAAGGCCAGAGAAAGGTCAAGACTTGATTAAATGCGATACCCCCCATTAACCTTAAAGACATTTCACAGCTGACAAACATTAGCATTATGTTAAAGGTTAAGCTTTGTACTTGTAATGGCCAGATTTGCAGACGGTCACAACTGACCTTTTCGCCTCGTTTTCCTCTTAAGCCTCTGCTTCCAGCTTTTCCTCTTTTCCCCTTTTGCAAAGGAACAACATTAGATTTTAGTTATCACATCAAGTTCGTATTCAGTTCAAAAGCCGGCGGTGTCATCCTACCCTCTTCCCGCCGCGTCCGGTCTTCCCCGGTCTTCCGCTTCGACCGTCGTCGCCCTGAAGTGCAATCCAGTGAGATCTAATGTCAGACTCCGGTCCGATCTGAACTGCGATTCATGAGGATGAGCTACACATTGCTTATGTCATGGGAAGACCCCCTAAATCCAATTTTAGTATGTCTTTTTACTTGAATTGAAGGTTTGCATGGTCCTTTATGTGCCGAGTATTAGTTATGAGTGTGGGACCCATGAAACGCATTTGAAACCTATTTGTTTTCTTAAAAAAAAAAAAAAAAAAAATGCCAATGGAGAGAGGTAATTTCACTTGTTTGCAATGCAGTTTCACGTGTTTTGAGAAGCAAGTTGATTGTCGTTTGAAACAAGTGAAATTATCTCACCTCAGTGGCAGTTTTTTCACTTGTTTTTAAGGAAAACGAGATTTTAACACTCAATACTAGACTAAATGACTTCTTAAGATGGATGTATTTTGCAGTGCATGTATTTTTTGTGTTTATGTGTTCAATTTGTTTTACTCAGATTTTTTTTATATAATATTAGACTAAATGGCTTCTTAAAACGGATATTTTTGCAGTGTGGGCTTCAATTTGAAAGGCTCTTATACTTAATCCCTGAAAAGTGGTGTGGTTTTTGTCCAAGAGCAAACTGTATGACAGAAAAAGTAAGAGGTACATATGAACAGACAGACAGAGACGTTTGATCTGACCTTTTGACCTTTCTGTCCTTGCCTTCCCTCTGGCCCAGGTCTACTTTTTGGCCCCTAAAGAGAGTAAGGTGGGGGGCATGGAGCATCTTATTTCAAGGTATTCAGAATACACATGCAACAAACTTATCCTGGAAATGTCAGCGTGTGGGAATGTGTGCTCTGATATAATAAGAGGCAACACTGACCTGTGGTCCTGGCGGGCCAACAGCCCCAGAAAGTCCCATCTCACCCTCCATCCCCTTGAGGACGGGATGAAAGCACAAGACATGCACTGATGTACTGACTCATGTCACATTACATTTACACAGAAGCAATGATGAAATGGCGAGGGGTGAGTCAGAGCAGGCAATATGTCTATATATCATGAATATCTTTTTGTTAGTGCTACATAATGTTGACATTAAAGGTGCTATGCGTGTCATTTATAAGCATTAATATATCCTTGTCAGATTAATTGAGATACCTTGGTGTAATTACCATAAACAAATGAGACCATGGTGGAGGTGTGTGTGTTGTTAGTGCTAGTGTTTCTCAAAATTAAGACTACATTCCCATAAACCCTGTTGCTTCCTGGTCTAAAATGGGTACTGGATGAATTTAGAATGTGCCCAAGTTTTAATAAAAATGAAAGATTTTCTCTGTCTTGATGAAAGCTGATTTGTGCAGGCAGGGAATTTTTGTAATGTTTTCTTTTATGAAAAAACTGTAGCCTATTGCAATTTGATACTTGCAGAGTAAAAAGTCAGATTTTGATATCGAGCAGCCCTAGTTTTCAGTTTGTGTATCCATAGCATGGTACACCGATCATAGAGTGAGGTGTTTTTAGCGGTCTGGTCTTACTTCTGATCCTAGTGATCCTGTAGGTCCTTTATCACCTGGCAGCCCATCGGGACCCTGCAAACAGGAAGGGGAATCAACCCCATCAGTCATTCATAAAGCAATGGAATCTGTCTGAAGCCTTCCAGTGTGCAGTAAGCATTGTACAGTACATATAAAAGAAAAAACACAGTTGTGCACAGAGCATCTACAATCTCAGGTGATGAGTATCTTTTTTTGACGAAGCAGTCGAAACCACTGGCGATACCCACCGGCTCTCCTGGCTCTCCTTTCTCTCCAGGGTCTCCTCTTGGGCCCTCGGGTCCAGAAAAACCCTTTGGACCAATGTCACCCGCTCTTCCCACGGCCCCTGCAGACGCCTTGGACATAAAAATATAAACACGTTTAGTTTTCTAAATGGGCAAGATTAGTGCTGTTACCTTTATTTATCCAGGGAGAGTCGACTAAGCTCCATGCTGCCCTCTGCTGTCTGTCATGCACATTGTTTTCTGGCCTTGCAAACTCAGCTTCCCTCAATAACAACACATTAATGGTATTGTATTGAATTCTACTTACCACTGGTCCAGGTTTTCCTATGTCACCTTTCACACCTTGGCTCCCCGCCACCCCCTGCCGTTACACAGAGCACAATGTGAAGACAGTCGAGCCAATACTGGTGTTAAATGGGTTATTACAATATTGGTGTTAGATGGGTGTGATTTATGACTCTAATCAGCAGCAGTGCTCTACCTTAGGACCTGGGGTCCCAGAGATCCCAGTCAAACCAGCAGGCCCTTTTTCTCCCTGGAGAGAGGACAGGCACAGTTTAGGAAAAGTTACATTTTCACATTATATTTTATTGTACAGGATTCCATTACAGATGTTGAATGAACATGTATCTTCAAAAATGGCTGTTTTTCAAGAATTGAGAGTCAAAAAAAAAAAACAGACAATAATGCATTTTAAATTTCAAATTGTTTTTGAATGGGTTTCATGGGTGCTAGGGTCATGGCACTTTCCCTATCTACAGTATAAAGTATAAAGGACCACATCAACCTTGGGTAAACTCGTGAAAAAGTAGAGATGGGATGATATGCTTATCTCACGATACAATTCGATACGCAATATGGGGTTCAGGATTCAACTACGATACAATGTGATATATATAAGTTTATTGACAACAAAGTCTGACTGTGCAGAATTATGTTTATTTCTGAGACAAAGGTCTTTCTAGCGATGGCATTGGCTTGCTACTATGTAAACAACAATTAAAAAATGTCATTACAAAGTGACAATAATATAATGTGGATGTAGAGCTTGTGAAACTGTGATGGTCAAGCGTCTCATTTGTGATTACTACAGCAGAGTAAAATACAGCTAATATCGCAATTCATTTTTCTGCTCCACGATACGTATTGTCACAGTTTTGTATCGCGATATATTGAATTTCGATATATCATCCCATCCCTATGAAAAACACCAAATTGGACTTGAATGTGTTTTCTCTGACAGTAGAGCTGTGAGATTGTCTACCTTCTGTCCTGGTGGTCCATCAGGCCCTGCCATTCCAAAAATACCTGGAAAACCCTGGAAAAAAAGATGCACATTCACAGGAATTACCAGTTACAACAACGGAACCTTCATTTAAAAATGAGATAAATGCCACAAAATGAAGAAAATAAGGCGGATCACTCCACTAGTGTCAAGAAAATGACACTTGATTCAAGAAAATTCTTTGCACCTGTTATCTCACCCCATTGGCATAATTTTTCCACTTGTTTTAAGAAAAATACTACATTGAATGACTTTTTATGATGGTTATTTTTTTGCTGTTTTTAGTCCTTGGCTGAGATTGGATCCTCTAGATTTTAGACAATGATGAACATCGGGTAATGTTTAATTTCTTATTTTTTATCAAAATGGATCTACAGCATTTGGAGTGCAACTCATCCATTTTGTGATCATCATAGTCTGCAATATCAGTAAAATACCACCAGCCTCATCTTGGTGCTTACCTGTAGTCCTAATAAGCCTGATGGTCCAACTTTACCCACCAAGCCCCCTTGGCCCTGAGGAAAAAATCACAGCTAAACTATAGTATCACATCAGACAATAGCAAAGGTTCATATGCAGCATAAATAAACACAAATAAATAAATGGATACATGATGATGAGAATGGGTACTAGATAGATAGATAGATAGATAGATAGATAGATAGATAGATAGATAGATAGATAGATAGGGTTCCTTACCATCAACCCTGCATAACCCTTTTCTCCTTTTGACCCTCTTGGTCCTTGGGCGCCCCGGACCCCTGGAGGCCCCTCTGACCCCGACACTCCACGATTTCCCACATCTCCCTATGAAAAACAATTTGTTCTTGAGTGACCTGAGAGCTTAAATAAAAGGTTAAAAAAAACATATCACAGTCAGATTTGGCGGGAAATCTGCTGGATTGCTTTACGGCACAAAACAGGAAAAGGACGCTGTTCTTCCAGAACAAACAGAGCTAAAGCTAAAAATGCTACACGTAGCACCTTTAACAACGTTTACAGTGAAATCATAACATGGCAATGACCTTTGATCCTTTGGCACCTGGATCCCCCACAATGCCGAGCTCTCCAACATCTCCCTGCATAAAGAAAGCAAAGAAAGTAAGGAAGGAAGGGACCACCATGACACCTTCTACCAGAACAGCGGTGGAATAAAATGGTTGCATAGAAACGACAACACAGCTGACCTCTTTGCCCCTCTGCCCAGGCTCACCCTGCAGCCCCTGGGAGCCCTCGGGTCCTGGCTCTCCCTTCGGTCCCTCTGGCCCTGGTCGTCCCTGGGGGCCCGGAGCTCCCTGTCTTACCGGGACGGTAAATTGTTTGACAGGTGTTTGACATTGGCTGCTGAGTTATTTTATTGCTCAAGTTATTTTGTCAACTGTCTATCAGCAAACCAATGTATTAGTCTAACCCTAGTCTATACTAAAAGTAAAGTACATTCATGGAAAATGGGTTTATTTTTGTAAAATTCTGCAATAATGTCACAGACCTGGTCACCTTTTGTTCCAGAAGGCCCCTCTTCACCTGCTGGACCCGGAGCACCCTAATATGACACACAGGATTATACACTATACAATAATATAAGAGATAGTGATGTTGACAGTAACATTTTAGACTAGACGATCAGTTGTGTCTCTGACTGACCTGTTGCCCGTCCAGTCCTAGTGGACCGACGTCCCCAGCAGGACCCAGTGTTCCCTAGAGAAAAACAAATACACCTCAATACCTGGACCACTTGAATAGTTCTGCCTGGGCTTTGACTGAAATGGGTTTTTGAAGGCTAATACCATTATTTTTGCACTGCATTTAGACCATCATGGGACACTAAAACTCTCCATTGAAAGCCAGACTAAGGAAATTCTTGTGGGTTAGCACGTTAGGTGGGTTAGCAGCTCCTTAAAAGCAAGGTGAGGCAGGTTTCATTACAGGTTTGACAGACTGTTGAGTAAAATCCTCCCACACCACACTGGAATGATTTCTCTGGTCAGACATCGGATATAAAAATAATCAGAATAAAAACCTATTGGCTAGGAGAACATGTATTGACACAAGCTATGCATGTCAATCTGTTACCTGCTCTCCTTTCTCTCCAGCCTGACCCATCGATCCATCAATCCCCAGTGTTCCCTGTTGAAGAAAACATTGATTTCACACCAAATATACATGACGCTATCATCGGCATACATGCGTTATCGAGCGCAGCATCACATAGGACGTTATGTTTGATTTATATTATTGTGTAACAGAGAGAAAGGTGAAAAGTACCCACTCACTGGAAACCCTCTGGGTCCAGCCACACCTAGTAGCCCCGGAGGCCCCGGACTCCCTGGGGGACCGGGGCTCCCCATGCTGCCCTCCGGTCCCAGTTGGCCAGGTGGGCCCTGGAATGATTTGTAATGGGGAATGAGAGAATAATGGAAAAGATGAGTGAAACTACAGTACATCAGATCGCCTGTCAATCAAACAGTGTGGGCGCCGGACTCAATATGACATTAAAATGACTTCACCAGCTACTCACTGGTAGTCCCTGAATGCCTTTGGGTCCTATCTCTCCTTGACGGCCCTAAAGGGGAGAAATGAGAGAAAACAATATTGTCAGGTTATCCTCTTGCATTACTGTGGTTAAGGGTGACTGATCATTAAAGTCTCTTGAACACTCATTTTCTCACCTGTGGTCCAGGAGCCCCTCTCTCACCAGGAGGGCCCTGCAAGCCCTGTAAAACCAACATCTCGTATATAGTATAGGCAAAACACAACCAATATCCACCTATGTTTTTTAGGCATTAATGCATACTCACTGGAGGCCCTGTCTTTCCTGGGGTGCCAGTAGGGCCTCTGACACCAGCATCTCCCTTCCAGAAAACAGACGACATAAAACATAGCAAACCAATCACATTTCAGTGTAATATACAAAAATAAGTGGGCAATATCAGCCGGATATATCAGTCTAAGCCTAATTTGTGTAATTATCAATATATGTGAGGTCCTGTTGTTCCTGTGCCATGTGTGCTTATATGTGTTACTGTGTTGGTTGGTGAACAACATGTCCTTGCACTTATGTCACCAAGACTAATTCATTATTCATTATACTTGATAAATGAAATGATTGTGATTGTGATACTGATTCTGATGTGTAAGATGTGAGCAGGAACCATCATGCCTTACCCTTTGCCCCATGTGGCCTGGTCTCCCAATCAAACCCAGTGCTCCTGGGTAACCCTGTGGATCAGTTGAGATTTGGAATTTGCATTTATTCTGCATTTATTGCTGTTCAGACTTTAGAAAAAATATCAGACTCATATGCCGGATATGTCAAAAAAGAGTAATGGAATTATTTGAAAGTGAAATTGACTTTCAAATATTTTTCTGTGATGATCTAAACTTTCTGGCGGTCATTGTTTTGTTAGTATTGTAAAATACTAAAAGCAGAAAGCAGAAAAAGCACTTCAGTGGGAATTCATATTAAAAAAAGAAGGTGCTCGTTGGTAAGGGTATATCAAAATTATACAAAACAGAAGGAATGGACCGAGGCTAATTGAGTTAAATATCCGTGCAACAAAGGCTTTTAACTTTTTAATTGCAGAAGAGTTGCCTTGGTCCTTTCCTTCTTTGCTGCATATTGTAAAATACTATTTAGCCCAGGTTTGTTGGTTACATTGAAAAAAAAAATGTAATGCATCGATACTAACATCTACACAATGTAATCACACTTCACTTTGGTTTGCCTTCAGACACTGAATGGAGAACTACTTTCGCAAAACCTACAACAAATGAACTCTCACAGTATGATTTCAAAAACAAAAACATATCCAATTTAATTTATTAAAGGAGAAAAATCAACTTCATCATTTCTCCAAACCGTCTAACTCCTTGTCAGAATGGGAGTCGTAAGACACACTTTTTAATAATTATTATGACTTAGCCTTTATTTTAAACAGGTTATCCCACTGATACAAAAAATCTATTTTTCAAGACAGACCTGTCCAAGAAAGCAGTATTTTGACAAACATAAAAGTTGCAGAGAAACAACATACAACCATGTACATAAAGGTCACTTACATACATGCCCACTGGCCCCTGGGGCCCCACCACTCCTGGTTTCCCTGTGAGGCCCTTAAAAGGACACATTAAAATCAATTACGAAACTTGCTAATCTTCAAAATCACAAGTTCACTTTGTTCATTTCAGTTCAAATCAATATTTATTGTAGTCACAGATTGATTTGCAGTGAATAAAAGGCAATAACACCTACATATGACCATAAATGTGTAATTTTTTCCCTCTACTTTTAAAGACTTTTTGTCTAATTCCCAAACTTTTCCTGGCAATTCAATTCAATACTTTTCCATACCTGCATAAAAACCCTGTAAAGAGGCTGAATATCATTTAAATACGTTTACAATCTACTCACCATCTCACCGCTTGGCCCAGGAATCCCATCTTGGCCTGGCTTTCCCAGTGGCCCCTGATGGAGTTGCAAATAACTCAAGTCAACATGTTGTTAAGTTGTCAAGTAGTACACTGGCACTATCTACTACATTGGGACTATCATCAGTAAGAGTTAAAAGGTTGACATACCGGAGAACCTGGAGCACCTGCCTGCCCTGGATCACCAGCCATACCTGGAAATCCCTTAATGTGAACAGAGACAATACAGCTTCAAAATACAAAGACAGACAGATGCTTCATTCATTAAGACAACAGCAGCTGCTGTGACAGACACCCACATGTTTCCGTGTATCACTAGCTGGAAAACATGGGATATTTACATAAATTCTGCAATTGACGTCAGTCAAGACGATGTTGACCGAGGCCCCACAGCCTGGAAATTGCTTCCGACCCTGTAAACACTTTAACAGGGGCCTCTCATGTCTTGTGTGACATTTACGGGCTTGTATAGGGAAACGAGTGTGGCAATACTGGCCACCTTCGCCCACAGGCAAAATGTTAGAATGCGACTCACTCTGTCTCCTTTCTGCCCGGAGACGCCGACTGAACCAGGACCACCCTAGAAGTCAGACACATAACATTACAATTGTATCACTATGTTAAAAACAAGAAAAATATTGAGATGGCTGGATGAAAGCTGAGGAGTGCAGCAGAAAAGTAGGAATTCAATTAGATTAAAAGTTATAAAATGGGAACCTGTGTACCGGGCTTTCCTTCTGGTCCCTCAATCCCAACATGGCCTCTAAAACCCTGCAGCAATACACACAGACAAAGCCACAAACACGGTCTGATGTATATCCGTTAATACTGGTGATTAGCAACCCTGATGTGCCTGTTTGTGGTGAGGTTTTTGCCTCCGTTCTTACCGGCGTGCCAGGTAGGCCGAACAGGCCAGGGAGTCCCGCACGACCCTGCAATTGGAGGTAAAGCAGATAAGAAAAGGGAGAAAATCATTTACTATTACACTGCAAGTCTTAGGTATCAATTATTTTAAGTATATACTGTCCAAGTGGCAGTTACCCGAGGTCCTTTGGCTCCTAGCTTTCCATTTTGTCCCAGGGCGCCCCTGTTGCCCTTGAATATGAACAAAAACAGACAGTCAATATTATACTATATAACCATGCATGGCATACAGTAAAAGAGCAAAGTCTCTATCTTCTTTTAAAACACAAGTGAAACAAATTTTTATAATCTTTTTTTTATAAAAGCATTTAACCTGATTGCTTTTGCTCTCTTTATGCTCCAGTAGTACTGTTAATCTGTGTGTTAGAGAGTCTGAATAGGCTTTAACAAGCTATGGCTGTTAATGTCCACCCGTCTTATTACAGCTGATTGTTCATGTTTGTTAATGTTTGTTTTGTTCCTTTTATTTTATGGCACTTTGTAATTTTGTTAAGAGTAGCAGTAGTACAAGTGGTAGTAGGAGAAGTAGTAGTAGTAGTATTAGTAGTAGTAATAATAGTAGCAGTAGTAATAGTAGTAGAAGTAGTTCTAGTAGTAGCAGTAGCAGTAATAGTAATAGTAATAGTAATAGTAGTAGTCTATTGTTATGGTTGTTCTGCATTTGTTTCAAAGGCTTCTTCATGCTTGGCAAAGTGACCATACAACATAACAAAGGTGCATGCGGTCAGCACTGTGTGACAGGTAATAGCTCTAGTTTACTGGTAGTGCTTGACCAGACAGCAATAAAAACCACTGACCTTTGGCCCTTCTTTCCCAACCACTCCTTGGAGGCCAGCCTCCCCTTCTTCACCCTGGGAGAGGATAAATGACAGAGAAACTAATAAGAACTAACATACAGTACATATATGCTCTTGCACTAGGCTATACATTTGTAAATTTGTAAATCCGTAAACTGTATATCTTTAAAACCTTTGATAGTCAACTGAGTGAGAGTTCTTTCTTTCAAAAAGCAATCCTTTATTAGCACGATTATCACATTGAATGTTTTATCTTTATCCTATTTATTGCTACTGCAATGACCCAATATCCTCTAGGGGATCAATAAAGTTTATCTTCCTCTTCCTCTCAATACCACGTTCCTCCATTTTTCTACGCCAGAAACAACAAGGAGCCTTCATCACTTCAATAAATTTCAGATCGTTATGGTTAAGGTTATGGTTTATCTCCCAGAGGAGGAATTTGTCTTGGAGCCAAACCATTGCACAGTCCAAAACAACTCATAAAAGTGCACAAGATAAGAAAAGCACAGTGTAGAATTCTAAAATATTGCTCCTGTTGGATGAAAACCTATTTTCACAAATTCAGATTGATGCCCATGCGCTTTGGAAGTTTCATATAAGGAATCATACAGTATAAAGCTCCAGTTCAGGAAGTGTATATTATAGTAGCGAACATGAAAACATCAGTATTTATGAAGGGTCTCCACCACAGCAGTGATATACAGTATACATACAATAGTGTCAACATGTAAGAGTGCAGCATCAGGAGGCGTTTCATGCTAAAAACATCGGACGTTCCGATGATATAATGATCTGTACCGCTTTTCCTCGGGGCCCAGGTTGACCTCTGACCCCCGGGGGACCTGTAGGGCCACGGTCACCCCTTTCCCCCTGATGACCCTGGATCCCTGCCGCCCCGGGTGGGCCCTGAGGAAACAATATGTGAACATATGTGAGGAAAACATTCTGTCAATTTTTCAAATGCTTTAAATTGCACGTCACATTGGAATGAAATTGTTCAGATGTACCCAAAACATATGGGGTTAGTTTCATTTTACATTTCATCACTAATGATCTCTTCTTCTTACCCTGCCTCCTTGGGGTCCAGCGTCCCCTTTGTCACCATCCAGTCCTCTAAGGCCCTAGACATAAATACCATATCACATAGTTAAAATAGCATGGGTTTCCTCTGTGATGCTACCAGGGTTTGGGCCATAAGGAGTCTCCTTATATCCTTATTTCCTAACCAAAACCCCATAAACAAAGAATAGAATGAAGGCTCCCAGTTTCAGTTTAATGAACTGAAAGCAAACTGACCCCAACCCTGAATGTTACCGCAGAAATCTAATTAAAAACAGAAGAATACAGTTCTTACTGTGCCACCTGGAAACCCTTTTGGACCAGGAATTCCAGTCATCCCCTAGAAGAAAGGTGGAGATGCTGAAATATAAATGTGCTTCCATCATAACAATATGCAGATGGAGACTGTCTCCAGAAGTAGATGCGATAGCTTGCTTATTATTTACCATTTTTGGAAGTTAAAATGAAGCCAAACTTCCCTCACTATGTTTGGACTCAAGGGTGACCTCATCAAAATATGGAAAACCCCCAAGAAAGCAATTAATATTTCCAGAATTTGGGTTGTTCTGGGCCTTCAACAGAACCAGGCCTTTGAACATGGAAGGGAAATAGCAGCTGGCAGCATGGTGGATGATAAGGGGATGAGAAATAGACCCTTGTGTATTAAGAGGGGGAGTGGCCCAGTCAGATGTGAGCCATATGGAGATTTGAAGAATCCATAGAGACAGTCTTCATTGCTCCAGAAAGGCCATAATTCAAACAACATAGCTGTCAATGGACATTCAGATGATCCAGATACAAAAACAAAGATACTTATAGTAGGCACTCCTAGTTAAATAACATAAGCGATACATCAGATCTTTCTTAGTCACTTAACACAGCGGATGCACATAGGAGATCATGGCAAGGGCAAGGGGGATTCAAAATAGACTCACCATGGCTCCTTCAATGCCAGGCAATCCCTTTGTTCCCATAGGCCCTATTTCACCCTATCAGAGAAACCAAGAAGATCAATATCAGTGCAATTTTGAACGAATGAAAGGCCCCTGTAAAAACAAGGCAACAGTGAACATGCCGTTCCCCACGAATGATCAAGTCCTCGTCTGGGCCAATCAGTAACAAGTATGTCACCTTTTTGAGCTGTAATTGTAGTTCCCCCTTTGGCCAATCAGTGAAATTTTGAGTGCTGGAATGCAGCGGTGAGATTAATCATTCCCCATATTTTTGCCAAAATCCGATCAGTGGTATCTGAAATTGTGTGAGATGGACAGACAGATAGACGGACCGGGGCCACCAATTCATAGTCCCTCCCCCGATTTCATTGTGGGTGACAAAAATTATTTTGGAGATTACCGTATGAAAACTTACCACATCCCCTTTCGAACCAGGAGGGCCATCAATTCCTGGATGTCCCTGAGAGCAGTAAAAAACATAAATACATTACAAAAAAATGTAAAACAATTGAATAACGATCCATGTGAGTACTGGACAAGCAATAACCAAATGGTAGTGGCTTTTCATTGGGCC
Organism: Centroberyx gerrardi; assembly: GCF_048128805.1. Classification (NCBI taxonomy): domain Eukaryota; kingdom Metazoa; phylum Chordata; class Actinopteri; order Beryciformes; family Berycidae; genus Centroberyx; species Centroberyx gerrardi. The sequence goes on along the minus strand of NC_136004.1, from coordinate 4,735,337 downwards.
GTATGGACCAGTTGTTTTTATGTTTTCCAAGCGTCATATACTGATGTGTCTGCAAGACTGTAGTATTTTCATTAGGTCCTTGAACTGCCATGTCTGAAATGTCTGTGGTAGTAGACCAGCTGATGGACCGTAAGTCACTACTCCTGCTGTTGCTAGTTTTCACTGCAGTTGCACTGGAAGATTGCTTTTTCTATTTCACATTTCTATACAATTCAAATTGCTTGTGGAAGCGTTTGGCTAGCTGGTAGAAGATTCCCTTCAACCTCCCTGGTTTCCTGACATGGTAAGCACTGTCACTGTACAATATTAAATTGTTTGATTTAGCTTTTGCATATTGTTTGTTGAACTTGTCATTCTTTGTTGAAGATGGAAAGTTAGCATAGTAGGCCTTGCCTTCCGTATGTTAGCAGTAACATTTCAGGTCGCTTTTTAAAACTTGAGAATGTGAGGAGTGCTTTTTGTGTGTTCAGCTTCTCATAAGCTGAAGCTGCACCATGTGTGGCTGCCTTGGTTTGGTAGCAATCTAGACATCTTGTTAGCCAAAACGATCACACCAAGCATGTAGCTAGGGCTAAGCTAGCTTTCACTTACTTAGAGTCATTTCTGTGAGTGTATTGGCATTTGTATCTCTCCCTGATGAAGGCACGTTAGGCCAAACATGATTTTTAACTGTTCCAATATGGACTAGTCAGTGAATAAAGGCTTTTTGATATTTTGTCACAAAGAAGCCATCATTTAAATTTTTTGGCATTTAGCTGCTGTTATGCAGAGCGACTTTCAATGAGTGCAACAATAGAATAAGCTTTAATTATTCAGTGCTTTTCCTCAATCAGATCACCAACATTGCAACCAATAGTGGGTACAGTAAGGAGTGCAAGAGTCAGAACCATAGCAGAGGTGGAACAAATATTCCTTCCTAGACCCTTGAGTGATCATAACATAATAGAGAGGTAGGTAAAGAAATAAAAACTTGGGAGAATAAGTAGAAAGCATTCTAATAATACTTACTATTTAGGTCTTATTTTTAGAGAGAACATGATAGATTTCCCAAATCACGGTCATTCTCTCTGTTGATATTAAATGACATTGACTGTGAATAATCCCAGAAGTTTGTGGTTGGTGCGGTTCCCAGATTAAATTTACCTGGGGCCCTCGAGGTCCAGGTGAGCCTCTCTCTCCTGCTAATCCCGAGGGGCCCTGTTGGAGACACAATAAGAATAAATACCTAGGTTGCCTTGTTGATTCTCCATCAATGAGTGTCAGCATTGCTAAGTCTAATAAGTGTTCTGGAGGACATACTGGAGGGCCTTTACGACCTCGTAGACCAGCTGGACCTGGATCCCCCTGTGAAGAACAAGGCAAAACACAGTCAAGCACTTAGGAAGGATCCAATGAGCTTCACAATGGACTCTCCTCTCCTCTCATTTTTGACTGATATCACACTTTTAAAATGGTGGCCATCTAATTTTGGCAGAGGTGGAAACTAAGTACATTTACTCAAGTAGGCTACTGTACTATTTTGAGGTACTGGCACTTTACTTGAGTATTTTCATTTTGTGAGACTTTATCTCTTTGACTATACTTTTCCTCCACTACATTTCAGAGGGAAATATTGTACTTTTTCCTCCACTACATTTATCTGACAGCTGGAGTTACTAGTTACTTTGCATAAAATATGTTGAATTGTTAGAGTTTAAACTCCCCAACAGTATGCATAAAAGCAGTTAGACCAAGAACATTAGAAAACATGTTACAGGTTAATGCTTCAATAATTTAACACTCTGAAAGAATGAGGACTTTTACTTTTGATACTTAAGTACATTTTAATGCTAATACTTTTACTGATGTAAACTTTTGAATGCAGAACTTCTACTTTTAATGAAGTGTTTTTCCATTATGGTATTGCTACTTTTACTTAAGTAAAGGATTTCAGTACTTTTTCCACTACTACATTTTGGACCAGAACTCTACATGTGAACTCACCTCAGAGCCGTTGGCCCCCCGTGGTCCAATCATGCCAGTGGCCCCTGGAGCACCCTGGTGAATTCACACTGCAAATTTGAGTATTCTTCTCATCTCTTAGCCACAAGTGACATGTCAGCCGCAGTTAACAGGCATATGAACATAATGAGTCAAGAAGCTACTGTATATTACTGCATGCTCACCATTGGTCCTGTAGGACCCCTCAATCCATCATGTCCAGAGTCTCCCTGATCAACACATTTACAGAAATTTCAGTCAGGAGAATCAAGTGATAATTAATCGGAGAAATAGAGTAGAACAGTCTTTGGATTAGAGATTCTTACCTGTGGCCCTGGTGGTCCAGGAAGCCCCTGAAGGCCTTTTTTGCCAAAAGGACCCTGAAAGAATACAGTAAATTGAAGTCAAGGGCTGCTGAAAAAAAGAAATGGATTGGAAGAGTGCACTGCAAACTCTGTTCATGCTAAGTAAGCTAATTCACTATTTGAATTAGACTTGCTCTTTCAAAATTGTTGCTGGCTTGAAGGTAAAGTTAATTCATGTGGAACAGCAGACCATTGATGACAAAATAGTAACATTTTAAAGCTGCAGTACGTTTTAATTTTGAAATGCTGGTTTCTAAGCAACAGGGAGCCTTTTTCCAAAATGCATATACACTTTTTTTTTTTATGAAATCCGTCACATAGCTCATTTGAGTTTTTATGATGCTAACTTCAGGGTCTCCTTGTAAGCTCCTGCTTTTGTAAACACGTAAGTCATTAATACATTTTGCCATACATTCAAGTACTTTTGGTGGGAAATAACAAAATGGGCACTGTAACAAAGTAGTTCTTGTTGGCTGCTGTTTTGCTTGAGAAATTACACTGCACAGTTACTGAGTTACTTTGTACAATGGAAGAACAAAGGGGAGAAAACGCCAAAAGTTAAAGAGAGAGTGAAAATAGAAACATACATGAATACTTATTTTCTAAAAAGAATGCCAAACAATAACATAATAATTATATCACTTTTTCCATCAGTTGTTGGAACGGCTTCCATGCTCTCCACCCTCTAAACATCACATTTTGGCAACTTGGGTATCACAGAAAATCCCACTTTCCCACTCATATTTACCACTTTGTTGGGTCTTAATGTGAATTGAACTCATAATTATGATATTTCCGACAGCATTTGAAGGCAACGTGAGTTTTGTCAGTGCTGTTCATTGCTGTAGGACAGAAAAGTTTCCACTTGACTTTCTGACATGGCATTATAAGACTGATCAGGCTAATAGGTTCACTGTGGATGTTGTTTACTAGTGAATATTGTGTGTGATACATCAAATGAAAATGGTGTTGACTAGATGTCACTCTTACAGGAGGGCCGACAGGTCCAGCATCTCCTGGTTCCCCTTTAAATCCCTGGAGAACACACAAACAACATGCAATGGACATCAATTGGTGTATTATACTGTATTTCCAAACACATTTTAGAGACACTGTTATCACTGTGAGACATACAGTAAGTGGCATTGTATCATTAACATCAAACTTTTTCCCATCACCTTATCTCCTCGTTTTTGCAAAACAGGTAACAGAGAAACAGTCATTCCTGTTGTTTCAAATGGACTATTTTTTTAACAAGTGAAGTGAAGGTTGATTATGTCTTGAGTGTCTCTTGATCGCATATATCACTCAACCAGGATGAGGTTGCCCAGGAGTATTTACCAATCAACTATTCTACTTGATTAATGTATTGATGTTACATATGTTTTGTGAAAACTTTTGCATGTCAAGTGTGAAACGTTGTAAAATGAATGTGACGTACTATAAGGAAATAATGATCCCCAGAGTAGTAGTAGTAGTAGCAGCAGTAGTACTAGTAGTAGTAGTAGTAGTAGTAGTAGTAGTAGTAACAGTAGTAGTAGTAGTAGTAGCAGTAGTAGTTTCAATAGTTTTGGCTGAGGTTTAAAAGCTATCAGCCTCTCCAGCCACTAGAGGGCGATGCAGTCAAGCCTCTAAAGTGTGTGCAGCTCACACAGAGGGACAGAGCAGTAGCCTACAGAAGAGGGTCGTATTCTTCAAAATCTATTTTCTGACGTAAATATATGTACTGACCTTCTCCCCAGGCCTCCCTCTGTCTCCACATGGTCCTGGCTCACCGGTGAAACCCTGCCGTTCGGCGCACAGAGAAAACAAAACGATTACTCTTTTTCTTAACCTTTATTTTCTTACTTTTTACAGCAACACCCTTCTTTGCACTCGTTCCATTACAAACTTTCATACCTGAGAGCTGCCCAGTGCACAGTCTCCTACTGTTGGGAATTAAGTGCCTTGCTGTAGGGCAACTTGGCAGTGGCTGAGTGAGGGGAGAGCGTGTCTCAGTCACTTCCCCAGCCAGGTTTTCCACCACCAAACTTTGGCTACAAACTCACTTCTTTAACCATTAGGCTAATATAACTCTGTAGCACTCCACTGAGGAACTGAGAGGGCAGTGTTCTTGAGCAAGGCAGTGAATCCCTACCAGCTCCAGGGGTGCTGTTCTATAGCTGAGCCTGACCTCAGACCTTACCTCCATGCATTTAAAGGAATACACCAAGTTTTTAGATTCCCCATTAAATGATGAGAACACAGACACCAAAATCATCTATGGATTCCCAGTCAATCTTTGGCTCTGGTGCTCCATGCTAACACTTTAGCATACACTATGTTGAGTGATAGTAGGCTCCATGCTAACACTTTAGCGTACACTATGTTGAGTGACTTAGGCTCCATGCTAACACTTTAGCTTACACTATGTTGAGTGATAGTAGGCTCCATGCTAACACTTTAGCGTACACTATGTTGAGTGACTTAGGCTCCATGCTAACACTTTAGCTTACACTATGTTGAGTGATAGTAGGCTCCATGCTAACACTTTAGCACACACTATGTTGAATGATAGTATAGGCTCCATGCTAACACTATGTTGAGTGATAGTAGGCTCCATGCTAACACTATGTTGAGTACATTTAATAAATTAAATATCATTAACTCACTATAGCTGATGAAGCCAGATTTATTTTTGGAACTATTTCATGCAAGAAACCACATATTCATCCACTGTGCAGTGATATTTAGCTGTACACAGTCTCCCATCGCCCACCACCTTCACTATGGAAACAGGGAAAGTAGTCCCTGATATCAGAAACCAAGCGTGATATCTTCATATCAGACTCAGTTTAAATTTTACCCATTACAAAATTGCCAGATGTAGCGGCATATCATTTAAAATTACTTAACATTTGGCATTAGAGCTGCTCATTTCTCATTTTCTCAATGCTAGCGGCCTACTATCACTCAACACAGTTTTTGCCTTATCACTTAAGGACTAAGTTGACCAATGGGACCGTCTCCTAAAAACTTGGTGTATTCCTTTAACAAGAAACGCTCACCTCGTCACCTTTCTCCCCTGTTGGAGCCGCATCTCCCTTAAAGCCTCTGGGACCCTGGAGGAAAAAGGAACTGTCAATGTTACCGAATGATGTAGCGTATTGGCAAAGCACTGTTCCAATGACTGGAGCTGTACGTCCCAGTTTGTTCTCACCTGGAGCCCACGTAGTCCTGGTGGCCCACGATGCCCATCCACCCCTTGGCTGCCATCACTGCCCCACTTCCCTGCCTGGCCAGGGACACCCTTTGGCCCAGGGTAACCCTAACACACACACACACACACACACACACACACAAGATCACATAGTATTCAAGGTCTATAAGTGTAATTACAGGATGAGAGGAAAGTTGCAGAAAGGATATTAATCAGTTTCAACGTTTACCATGTCTCCTCTCTGTCCTGGCATTCCTCTGTTCCCTGGGTTTCCGGGAATACCCTGCATAATAATAATAATAATAATAATAATAATAATGATAATAATAATAATAATAATAATAATAATAATAATAAATCTCTTTTCAGACATTTCTATTAAGAATGAAAAAGCAAAAAAAGAAAGAGAACAGAAAAGAGAATGAAATAACCCCCACACACAAATTTAAATAATTATTTAAAATAAAAATGTGTTAATTTTAAATCACTTAAGCCTTGATATGTGTGCGCAATGGATGTAAAACTCACTGTAGGTCCAGGCTTTCCTATTTCGCCGATCGGGCCAGGAGGGCCGGGCTCCACCTTAAGATACAAGGGGAAGATAAATTAGCGACTCACTCCGATTCAGCATCTCTGATCCAATTTAAAAGCTGAGCTACTCACCGGCCAGCCTGCTCTCAGCATATGATAGAAGGATGATCTCTGGAAAATAAGCAACAAGCATTAAAAGTGCAAATTATATATTTGATATGCACTGATTCATAGAGATGAGAGATGTGACACTGGAGTCCTTTGGCTGTATGTACAATGGATATTAATGATATTCCATTGCCTCAAGGCCTGAAATGCAAATTCATTAAATCAGACTTTTTTTTGTTTCAATTGGATATAGCAGCCTGCAAAATAAAGGTAAAAACAAAAGTCCACTCATTTCTTATGAGACTGTTTTAATTGGCTTTCATTTCTCGCCTCAAGGAAATCGAACCTAGACAATTTGAAAGGGTGTGTAGACTACTGCACCTAAATCGAAATAGAGCAAAAAATTGAAAGTTTGAAGCACTTCATTATGGCTGGTGGGGGGGTGAAAAGTCAAAAAAAATGTTTTGGCGGCAGGTTCAGCCATCATTGGCGAGTCCAGCTTTCTCTGGACAGAGCGTTTTTGATTTCTATGTGAGAAGACTTCCCACCAGTGACCATACCAACACCAGAATTTAATTTGGGTAAATCGGGTGAATCTACAGCAACTCAGTTACGAGAGATGAGACTCTTCTCTGTTGTAGCCTTAATTTGTGATTTAGGCTAAGATGGGTGTATCTTTACATAAAAATCTTGCTTAGTGCAGCTTGATTCCCAGATCGATCATACAAGCCACAGTACAGTACAAATGCAATGCAGTGAGAGACAGCCTCTTTCGCTCAAGGTCGGCCCACTCGGCTCTCACACTTCATGTCTTGTAACGCTTGAGATTGCACGGTCAGACGGAGCCAAAAGAAATGAGTCCGGGACAAAGTGCTGAGAGCCCCATGCGGAGCGCCTTGTCCCGCTCCGATCGGTCCGATAAGCGATATGGCACAGAGCGCGCTGTCACTGCACTCTGAGAGCCGGGGGGGGAAAGCGCCGGTCAACTAAAGCACACAGGAGGCCCTCTGGCTTATTAAACCACCCAGCTCCGCCGTTCCAGGTAATATATGTCTTGGCCCCGGGCTCTGGCTCCGCTCCAGGGGTAAGAGGTGGAGGCAGGCCCAGCCCAGTCAAGGTGAAGCTCAGACGGGAGGGGGACGTCCGGACCTCCCCTGATCCCTCGCCGCGTCTCTGCGGGCCTGGTTGAAGCTGAGTGAGGGTTAACAAGCAGTCAGAGCCCTCAGTGTGCTCCGTGTGGCCCGGCAACACTGAGGCCATTCACAGCCAGCTCGACCCCGCTCTCGTGGCTGCTCCAAAACCTAAAGCGCGGGACCTGACCCAGGCATGAGGCTGGGCGGCGGGGGTGGGGGGGTGGGGGGTCTGGTTACAATGCTTGGCAGATACATCAACTCTCATTACTGTACATGAGAGCGCAGCGAGCTGTGAGGCCTGAGCTGTGGCCGTCTAAACACACTGTAAACACACAGCGAGAGGATTACTCAGCCCGGCCTGAAATAGAAGCCCACTTCTCTCCGTGTGGTCACAGAGCCGCTCGCCGCCTGTAAAGACCAAGCAGCATTTACATATCGCCGCTGTTGTGTGAAAATCTCGTAACTCCAATGTTTTCACATCAATTGAAGGATTATACGGTCCTCTGCAGGTTAGGCAAATGCTCCAACACCTTGGAAAACCCTTTCAAAACTCAAAGCTGCATTGTCATCAAGGGCAAGCAAGGCTGTTTTTCTTAGTTCTTTAAAAGTTGACATTTTGGAGATACAAAGTTTTTACAATGCGACAATACGCAAGTACACAGAGGCAATCGGATAATCTAATCAAACTGCTATGCATCTCTGTCACTGTGAGAAATGCTGGGGAATTCTAAAATATATTTACACTAGACATAAATAAGACTAATATCTAGTTTAAACGCAAACTAATTCAAAACGAGATACAGGCATGTGTGAAACATACACCATACTCTGTGATTGTATAATTTTTTATGTCATGTCACAATTTCACATTCCAGTTGATGCCTACCACAAAAACATACTCAGTAACGTATTAGCCATGTTGAAGTACTCAGAAAATTGCTGTAATGAAGGTTAATTGTGACAAAACACTGTTATTACATAAATAATCTATCAAATTCCAATGAAATCCATGTCTCAAAGCTTGCACACTGTCCCGAACACTAAACACCAGCGACCAAAGTCACAAAATAAACACATCACAAGCCGAAACAGCAATACACTCTGAAGTTAACAATAGTCAGAACACATCATAATAAATACATACATAAATACAAGTATTAATTTACAAAACTGCTATATATCCATGATGGAAAAACATCTTTTACCTGCATCATTCAGTATCTCTAAAAGCGCTATCACCATCAAGTAACCTACTATACTTAATTTGCTCCAATTATGTGCAATCGATCATTTTCAAAAGTAGATGTAATTTGGTCAATATCTAGTTATGTAATAGTCAATATCTACTTAAAACTCTTCAGTTACATTTTAAGCATTTCACTGATGCTCTAAATAGAAACCAACCTACAATGATAATAGATTTGAACCTGTAACCTATGGGAAGGTCTCTCTAGTTGCTTCCCGCCACCGTGGCATGAGCATTATCGTACCAGTTTCTATGCGTTCATTGAATCGTACTTATTTAGGAATCGTCATCGCCGTATTAGCGAAACAACTGTTTTGAATCATAGCAACCTGGCTGGGAGCTGAGCATTGTGGTATTGAAGCAGGGTGAAATTAGCAGTCAGGAATAGACAGAGTGCGGCGAGGACGTCGGCCCAGGACGACCTCAAGAGGACAAATGAACTCAAGAGGAAGTTGGACAGCGCCGTGTCCTGGTGAGCTGGGACTTAAAGGCCTGTTTGTTTGACCAAGTGGCATAATATGTTCCAAACCCACAAGGTTTCAGAGCAGTTCCAGACAGATTATAGTGTTAGAGGAGTGAGCTGGGTGTTTTTTAACTGAGTCTTACCCTAAAAGCAGTCCAGTCCTCCTCAGAGTTCCTCCATAGGTAGAGAGTGGGGAGTCCTGGAGGCCCTGGAGGCCCCGGAGCCCCTCTCCTCCCATCCAAGCCTTGAATACCTTGAGAGCCCTGGAGAGGAAAAGATACAACTGACAATAAGTTACACACATATTCTACAGATGTTTTGTTCCAAAAATGAGATATCAACCATTTTCAAAAAGTGACACCTGCTCTTACAAAATGACTGAAAATTAAAACAAATTATGATAATTAGAAGTCAAAATTGACAAAATCATGACACTTTTACATATACAGTGAATTATGCACATGAGGTTTTTTTTTCTTAAATGACTATATAGCATTTTGGAACAGATCTACTCATAATCACTTACAAGAACGAATCAAAGCAATGATCGAACACCATTCAACAATTCACTTATTCAAATCTTACCTTGTCACCTTTAAACCCAATATAGCCTTCTCTCCCAGCACATCCCTGTAAGAACAATAAGCCATTGAGCCATTTTTAACATATGCTTACAGCCTACTGGCACAAACTGCAGGGGCCGCTGTCTGGCAACGTCTACAGTATGAGGATCCTACAAAGAAAAGGTCACTGTGGTCTCTGCAGGACCTCATTAATGCCACACATTTTGAAAGCACCATTTCTGCCCTGTAATTTCACAGGTTGGATGCAAACCAGTGTGAGTCAGCGTCACGTGGGACAATACAACCGCACTGTTTGCACAGCAAGACCATAACCCCCACTTACAACCAAAATATGGGCCGATTAAAGAGAAGTAGTTTGGGGAATTACATAAGCCACTGGGGGAAAACGTTCTGTATTGAAATTAGAAACAGCTTTATGCCACTGTTGATATTTTGCTGATTTACCACCAGTGACAAGAGCTATATCTGTTCTAGAGGTTTCCCAAAGAGGGCTAGAGGTTTCCTAAAGCAGTGGTTCGGGGACCCCCCAAGGGTCCTTGAGGGGGTTCCAGGAGTCCTTCAAGGGGCTCCAGGGCAAAATGAGGAATAGTTAAATCTCTCTATAATTCAATTTGTTAGAAATTATTAGAGAATGTGTAAGCATGACTAGTCATAGGATAGGATTTTAGACAGTTCTACAATTGAATACAAAATCAAAAACGGCAAATATCTTCCCATATGGGTCCCTGGGACTAAATCTTATCCAATGTGGAACCTTGGTCTAATGTGCGTCTATTTGGAGGTTCGAGACATGAAAACATTTGAGAACCCCATCCTAAAGAAATGCTTACTCTTTTTCCCCATGGCCCAGTCGGACCAGGAGCGCCTCTGAGGAGCCGGTACATCCTCTTGTCAGATCCCATGACGGTGCCCCCTGTTCTGGGTACCAATGGTAAAGAGTCTCTACGCTGGAGACTAGAACGCCTGACTTCCTCATTGTTAGGGGAACTTCTGGTTGCCTTCCCATGTTCCTTCGATGCCATCGATGGTATCATGTTCTCCTCTGTGAGAAAACTAACGTTGCGAGATATCGTTTCCACCTCAGATGTTTGTCTCGAGGACTCGGGGGAGGGAAAGTCCAGGTCGACGATGTTATATGAGGCTGTGTCCTCCGCTGCGCTTCTTTTCGCAGTGATATTCTCATCTAAGGTTTGGATCGTCGGAGGGGATTTAATGTCACGGTGTCTTCTTCCTTCATGGACAGTGGCCTCCGGGAAGTAAGGTTCATCAACAAGTGCAAAGCCATTCCCCTGTTCAGCAGCATCTGTATGTGCGGAGTCTACAGGGTTTCTTTCCAACGATGGATACTGGGAAGGGGGACAGAAAAAAACATATTGCAGTCATACAATTTTGTCTTCAACGGCATGCCACTTTTATTACATGATTCTGAAAAAGAGATAGCACAGTAGCCTGAGTGGCATATGGCAGTAGCGAGGTAGTGTAACATCCCTAACATTCTGTTTTAAGGTATTACCCTCTGGTCACTGCTTAAGTCTCGCTGCTGCCAGGAAAATCAAGTATAAGGACTCTTTTATCCCTGCTGCCTTAGACCTCCTAAATGTTGGTAGAGGAATCCTTCATCCATGCTGCTTTAAAGGCGCGGTCATACCAGCACAAACCAAGGCAGAAATTCACTTTGCTTCCCACTGACGTCAATTGAAAACCACGTGAAGGACGAATAAAAACAATCCCTTCCGGTTGCAAGGCGATTTCTCCCAAATGAGTTAAAATTTGGTGAAATTTGACCTGCGAATAACATTAGCTTGCTAACCACATAGCATAGCATCTGAGTCGATTGACTGCTACTTAGCTATGTTAACTTGCTAACCAAATAGCATAGAATCGGACCCGATTGATAGCTAGTTAGCTACTTAACCAGCTACTAAACAATGAATAACCAATTGATGTGAGGTTGTTCACAAACTGTAATTTATTGTAGAAACCATGGTAGCTATATTCTAGTGATCTCCTTTACTACAAATTTGAAATGCTGCCCGACACGGCGCATACGTCACATCCTTTTTCGTTGCAATAAGCGAAGAGAAAACATTGGGCAAATTTAGGTGTGACTGCCCTTTTAGATCTCCTAAATGTTGGTAATGGACTCTTTTATACCTGCTGCCTTAGACCTCCTAAATGTTGGTAGAGGACTCTTAGAGCTTCTAAATGTTGGAAGTAGGAAGGCCATGATTGTTTGTCAGTTATGATGTTGATGATTTGTCTTATGTTGCTTGACTGACACTGCATCGACATCTGGCATTGCATTTTATATTTTCATCTATATTCAGGGATAGTCGACTTTTCCCGCCCATATTTTCCCACGCAGTCTAGGGATTTGAACTGGGAACCTTCCGTCACAAGCCTGCTTCTCTAACCTGTAGGCCAGTTGCATGTTTTTATGTAAGGTTTTTAATACTTGCTGCAAAACTAATTGCTGTTTGGGACAAATAAAGTTGAAACTCGAACTTCAAAGAACAGGCTCATGCATAGCGTGGTAGAAAGTAACGCATCATGCACGCGTGCCGATGTAACTCAAGACTCTGGCTGCATCACTACTAAAGAAGTAGGTCAATAATGTAAGTCTGGAGCTGATAAACTTCAAAGACCACCTGATACAATATGGGAGAGATGGTAGTGCACAGCTGAGTGGCACGAAGATGAGGCGGAATACAGGCGCACTACAGACACAAATTCCCCTTTTTCAGAGGCACACAATGCTCCTTTATCCCGGACAAGCTGGCAATTGTTGCTGCAGCTCTCCCAGCAATAAGCAGACACTTGATCGCTCTGCACCTGAGCCTATTTGTCCAGCTAATCTGCCCAAACTGCTCATCACTATTGCTCGCATAGACTAGAATAGCGGTACAAAATGACTATCAATAACAGTAAATGTTAAACCAACACTACCATACAGACCATGACCGCCCCAAAGTTTTGGCCCACCACAGTGTTCTTATTGGTCTCTTCAAAGCTTCCAGAGACTGTCAAGATATTTTATTTGTTTTACTTTCATACCATTTCATTAAATTTAAGGAGTGATTTTGAGATAACACAAATGACAGAAGGATGGCACACTGCCTTCAGAAAGTATTTAACCCACTGACTTTTTTGTATTTGCAGTCAATCACATTTCTAATTACATTTCTAAATAATGAATGTCTAATTGGCAACCCTCTTACTGTACGCTCAGCCCTTGGCCATGCATGTCATGTTTGAGCACATCTGGGACAGACGTTTTATAGGTACATCTGTTGCAGGGACACTAAAATTGTCCCGCCGCCCGTGTTCTGCAGGACAATATGAAAGCAGCCATGGGTCTGGCTTGGCCTGGCGCTCCGCTCGACAATCTGTTGCGGAGGTGAACATGTGGCTCGGAGTACAGCATATAGTACCAGAGCCTTTGATCTCTGCAGTTGGGCTGTAACAGACCTTTCATATTCAATTCAGCCACGGTGAGGGAAATATGGCTGGACTCTAAATGCTCTCCGATTTTAGAGAAAATGAAAAAGCTGTAAATCAAAGCATCAAGCACTCACACAACATCCTATACTAGAACCAGGGCTTGACACTGCCACTTGCCTGCTGGCCTAATGGTGTTTTCTAAGAACTCTGGGTCAGTAAATATTGATTTTGGCCAGTGATCAAAAAATATATTTTGTCGGGTCTTGAAATGATATGACAGAATAACTAACTCTTCAGGAAATGCTTTCTGGTTTGCTATCAAGCATGCTGAATGCCCACACATGTAGGAGGAGGAGAAGTGAGAACTTCATGGTGGCTCCATACAAACCGGCAGCATCTTTCACTGCTCTGTCAGTCAATCACAACAGCATACAGTGTGTGTATGTTAGCTAGCTAGATAGATTCAGGGCTACAAATGTTTCTTAAGCCCCTGTCTGCTGGCCAGATGCCAGGGAAACAAAGAGAAAGACATGGGAGGCAGAGCTAAGGGAGAGGGAGAGAATATAAAAAGAAGAGGCAGAGAAGGTTTCATCCTCACTGGATGCAACGATGGCCATGGAAAGGCGAGGCATGTAGTAAAATATGGAGAGAATTTCCTGCATATGCACACATGTGAGTAGGATTAGTGTAGAGTAAAGTGAAAGTTCATTGATAAAGTCTATCAGGTCTTATGTAACAAAATTGGCCCACATATACATTTTTACCCCAGCTGTAATAAATATGAATGATAAAATGATTCTCTTTTTCAACCTGACTTGTCAATTATGCATAATATTACTGTGTCATATAGCTATACTATACTTGAATTATATGGCACTTAAGTCACAAATGGAAAAACATGCACTCAGCTGTTATTACGCATATTTGGGAGGCTAATAGAGTAGCAGTTAAGGATTAATTCAGGATTTCATGATTTTTAGGGAGGCAGCTCTGTTTAAGTGACAGAAGGCCAAAGATCCCTTGCCTAACAATCGTACAGTACATGATTGATTGAACAATTTCTGATGAGAAGTGAATGCAATGTCTGTCAAACTATGGAACATGAATGGAAGCGTGTGGAAGTGTATTCTGCAGCTGGGGAAAAGTTTCATTAAAGGTAAAACATGTAGCTGACAAACCTATTCCCATCGGTCATACTGGGACTTAAATGTAAACCAAACCACATCTCCCAGAGACATTAGCATGACTGATTATCATACGAGCCCTGTGATAGGCTGGCCTCTAGTAGGGGGTAATCTGTATCCAGCAGGCCAATGAGGCTGTAAACACTGATGAGCTGCATAAATCAAGACTGAGTGACAGAGGCACGGGCTGCAATAAATTAAGTAATCTATATCTCTGGGCAAGGAAATGAACTCTGATCCATGCGTCTCAAAATGCAGCTGGGCAAACATATTCCATCATCTGGAGCTATACATAACGACCGGGGTGGTTTTGCAGAAACGCTGTGTCCAGGATTTCGCTGGAGGAGACGAAGGGGTGTGCGAGGAGATGTGTACACACGACACAGAGGGAGGTCGGCAGGGAGGTCAGAAGCATCTGAAGCCTACGAGTTGCCCTCACGTCGTTTTGCTTTGGACGAAGAATGTCCGCGCCGAGTTTTCAGCTCGACTCCCATGCTCTTGCTCCACACATGCTGTTTAATATCATCAGAGAACATCTGATGAGAGACTAAAAAAAGCCTTACAAGTGCCCATATGTGCTGGCGGAGAAGAACTTGCTTCATATGGATCGATTTAAGAGGGCCTCTATGAATAAAGGGCGTTTACTACTGGCTGGACTATAAAAGAACCATGACAAAATAGCTAAATGAACCCTTACATGCAGCAAGAACAAGTGTGTCAGTTTGGATAGATCTTGAACACAATCTACCGCCTAATCAGAATAAAAAACCAAGGAAACATACATCACAGGGTGGATGTTCACTGACAGTCACCACTGGATACACCACTGTCTGCTCTGTTAACGCTGCCTTAACCTGCATCTCACCAATTTCTGCTCTTTTAACGCTACCTTAACATGCATCTCACCGCTTTCTGCTTTGTTAACGCTACCTTAACATGCATCTCACCGCTTTCTGATCTGTTAACGCTACCTTAACATGCATCTCACCACTTTCTGATCTGTTAACGCTACCTTAACATGCATCTCACCACTTTCTGCTTTGTTGACGCTACCTTAACATGCATCTCACCACTTTCTGCTCTGTTAAAGCTGATGATACCATCAGTAACACCACCACAATCCATTCCACCCCTTACAGTACATACCATATGATTGTCTGTCCTTTGCCCATCCACAGTCATTCTCATGTGGAGAGGATCCTGCAGCCAAAGGCTGCCCAGCACCCAGGTTAACATAATCCACATGGCTACAGCATGTCCACACTCACTGCAGCTGTACTACAGTCAACCAGAGACCATATGCTGCAGTTCACTGGTCCTATCCTAACAGGGGTTGTAGGATTTTCCCCCTCCACTGCACTTCCCTCATGAAGTGAACAGAGGGACACACCCAGGTCTCTGCTGCCATACAGTCCTGCTCCACTAAATGCCACACCCCAAGCTATTAACCCAGTCCTGTTGAGGATGGATACTTACCTCCTATATAGAGGAACACTATAATGTATTACTGTAAGTATCAGGAAATCATACTGAGACGAAGAAATTAATGTAGATGTGTATGATGTGAAAGTATACAACAATTATAAGTATATGCAATTCATAACATGAGAAAAACATGAGAACATGAAAGAAAACAAAATGTGAAATACAATGGATTTTGACTGAATTCCACACTTAATATATAAGGGAACATAAATAATTATATATAACATATATAATATAATAAAATATATAATAATCAAATTTCAATTGACGTTAATAAATGAAAAATACCAAAAATGGATTCATGACACTGCATCACGAAGTATGATCTGATATGCTCTATTTTATCTTCCATATACTGGTGGATCTAAGACTTTATATAGTTCTTGATGTAATGGTAACTAATTTCTTGTTAGATGAACCATAACTTTGTGGGATTTGAAGTTTTATAGCTTACAGATTGGTCTTCACAGCAACAAATATCACAACATGAGAAGAGTGTGTACATTTTTGATGCAATTCCCAAACTTTCCAAGACCTGTAAATGATCAAGTTCAGTCTCCATTCATTTTCCAGTCCTGCGCAGGATCGCTGTAAACCACGCTGCAGCTGTAAGCTTTAAGCCGGTTTCACCGCATCGGCTGTTGTCAAACAGAATAAGACAATTACCATGGAAATGTAACTTCAGAGTGATAGCGAACGGCCCACAGAAGCCGTACCCATTCATGTAATATGGGGCTTCCAAGCATAAAACCGCAGCAACAATCTGCTAATGATCTCACTGAGGGTAATTTGATTTAAATGGAAGAATTACAGAGGAGACCTACAGCAGCCTAAATCAAAGCACGAGGAGTGGCGGGGGAACCTCATGGGCATTAAACAGTGGGATCATGGGTAATAAGGAGAAACTATGGAGGCAACATCATCTGCTGGGGTGGGGGTCCAGCACATTAAGAGTCTCTCTTTTTCAGTGCTTGACACAGTGGGAAAAAATCTCCTCCGGGCTTTCATCACTTGGCTATATGTTGTGCTAAAGGGGAAAATCCCTTAGCAAATAAGCAGATGTAAGTCCCATCACAAATATACACAGTCTAACCATGACAGAGCCACTTGGACTATAGGATATCTGTCAACACTAGCCATACCAAGGCCAATATATCTGACATGTGGTTTCTATTACAACACAGGGTCAAGATATGATAGGTTTTCTCAGGGAAGGTTTGCGTTGGGTGCGAAAAGGACACGGCTAGATCCCGTGTATTGGTAAATGTCTAACATGGTCGTACTGTTTCTGCTATCGCATATTCTGTATTCAGCTGAGGTTGGTTACAGTAAATTACAGGCCAGAGAGTATGATTTCAAATGGGCTGAGGTCAGAGATGATAGATAAGCGCTGCCAATAGACAAGAGCACAGACATCTGGGATATGGTACAAGTACAGAGCACAAGCCCCACTTTAAACCCACGCTCTGTTGCCTGTCTCCTCTGCCAAGCAGTGACAAGCAGCCAGGCCCAGAGACTTGACTCATGCTACAGTGTATACACTCGCAGACGTGCATGGGGTTTCTCTTGGGGGTTTTTACATTTCTGTGATCTGGTTTACAGAGCTGCCATTTCTTTGGCTAGGTTTACACTGCAGACCTTCCTGCTCAATTGTGATTTTTTTAGGGGATGTTCATATCTATTCTCGGATGTATACTCGTTTTGAACACATCTCAGTTACGGTTTTGACTGAATTGAAGCGTCTCCCCATGCTAATGCTGTCTCCAAGCTAATGCTGTCTCCATGCTAATGCTGTCTCCAAGCTAATGCTGTCTCCATGCTAATGCTGTCTTCATGCTAATGCTGCGTCAGTCAAGCTGCCATGGGTACCAAAATTATGATTGTCTCAGGCAAATGACTTAAGATTTGCTTATTGTCAGCATGGTAACACTGACCAACTACCTACTTTCACCCCGCCCGGTGACTTTGTTTCTGAAACCTGACTAGCAACAACCTAGCAACCTTTTTGGACCATGGGGAATAATATTAATGTGTTGACTCCCAAAGCAAAATGCTCTCTTATCATCTGAATTGTTGCACTTCATGATGAATTATAAACTCGATCCGTTGATAAGTACCTGATTCTGTACATGAAATGGCATTGAAAAGAGGTAAGGCGACACATTTCTATGAAAAATGTATATTAATTATTTTGGCTGGTAAAATTAAGTTCATTTTGGACACTAGGTACAACTGATGCAGATACATGCACATTTGCGGTACCGATTTTATACCACATGTCCATGTGGTTCAGATTGGAATTGAAAAACTGTGACTCCATGCAGCTTTTTGCGGTTAACACAGATTAGAAAAACATCAGTTCTGTGTCACAAGTAAGGGAAAAAAATGGGACACTTTCAGCTGCAGTGTGAAAATGGCCTAAGACATTGCAAGGTAGCTCTTTGCAATGCGAATGATAGATGATAAATGCATCTGAATGACTGAATGAAGTCGACCACAGAAGAGAGAGAGACAAGACAATCAATTTTTGCAGTTAATGAAACACATTCACAGTTGCGTTGGATATGAAATGGGTCACTGTTGTAAAAGGCTACATCTGGAGGGCTGATGTCTGATGCAGATTTGCCTCAACTCGCAGCAAATAGCCCCACTCTGACCTCCCACCTAAATGTGTATACTATCGCCCCTCCACCCAACACATCATCACAGGATTCAAATGTGTGTCAGTGACAGCTGGAACATTGCATCATGGTTCAGCGTTTTTCAACGGCACTTCAGCATACAGTAAATGGGTTTAATTAATGTTAACAGCTGGAGTGGCTGCTTATCCAGGGTTCCTAGACACTCTTTTTAAATTCCTTTAACTTCTTGACTAGATCTGAAGATTTCTGGTCAATGTTAAGTATGATGTATGCTGGCAGTGGTTGGGCAATATTACTGTTAACTTGACTGTTAAATTACAGACTATCGCTTTATAGCTCTGCTCAATTGTATGACAGATTTCCATCAATATCATTTATGAAACTGACTCAAGTAGAGCTAAAATAAATTGAATGAATTTGAATTTGTGCAATTTGTGCACATAGTGCCAATGCATTTGAATGTGTCTTATTAGAATCTGAATAATAAATTTCCATCAAACTGAAATAATTAAATTTTAGGTTATGGGGTTACATAGTTCCAATAACAGTGAAAAATGCAATTTCAGTTCTTTTATCTGTTTCCATTGATATTAGTTGAAACAAATTAGTTCAAACGAATTTGTGTTGGTTCCATTTCATGATTTTTTATATTTTATTTGACATAAAACAACGTCTTTTGAATGTGAATATAGTTCTGAACAGCAACAAATATCTTAATGGAAATGCCTTACATCAAAAGATGTAAGGTCACAATTCCCAAAGTTTACCAACACCTGAAAATTATTCAGATTATTTCCCATGCTTTTGAGGATTTCTGGAGCTATGCAGGAACCCCTGGGTGCTCAGCTGTGCATGTGTCAGTTCTTCTCCAGGCCGTATCTCTTGGAACGGGACGGTCAGAAACATTCTGTGGCCCGGAGGATCTGACCTGACAACAGATCGGTCACACTGTGCCTGACCTCAGAGCAGGTGGGGGTGGAGGCCAGGGGCACTAGTGCAAGTCTCAACACTCTAGAGACACAAATCAGGACCGAGGATACTGATGTAGACCACTAAACATAGGTCATGCACCTTGACCCCTCGTAAGCTCTGATGCTACTTAGAGTAAATTTTACTTTCTCCAGGATTTTTATTACCAATTTTAGTGGTTATTGCAAGTAAAAGTGCTTGATTCTGCAGTGGCTTGCAGAGTTGTATGTGTTTGCAGCAGATGATGCACTAAAGACATAGCAAAATTCACATTTTTACAACTACCTCCCATAAAGAAAGAGTCACACATAACAATAATACATTAAGCATACTGCATATCACAGAAACTACTGGAAATACTCATCCTTTTTTATTTTCTGTACAGAAAAAATAAAACAAAACACCTGGTTCAAAGTGTGGAGCTTGGATTCCGGTCTAAATAGAATATGCCTTCAACTCAACATGAAATCAGTCAATTTAAATATGTTTATAACTTTGTAGAGGAGACCACATGATGTGAAGAGCTTTTTTGTGAGCTGACCAATCACATGGAAGAAGAGGCGGGGTTTCACACCAAATGGAGAGAGTAGTAGAAGTAAAGGTGGTAGTAGTTGTGACTGATCATAAAGAGTCAGTATGGAGCACATTGGCTGTGTTGTGGAGTTTCTAAGTGTCTGACAGTTGGACATCAGTATGGTGGCAGCTGTTTGTTCTGGCATAACCCACTTTCTCAAATTATCAGCATAAACTGCGGTTAAAGAAGCGCTGTTTCGACAAAAAAAAAGTCACTCAATTTCACTTTTTCCGTGCCGATTTTCCCAAACCGCGTAGGGATTCGAACCGCTAACCTTTAGGCTACCACCACCCTGAAGAGTTGATCCACTGTTATGCATGGAAAGTTGGCTAATATCATTTCAGGCCGGATGGTAGCAGCGCTGAGGATGCAGCTAACGAGCTGTAATGAATGAATCATGGGCCAAACCATAATCGTCCCTAAGGGGGTGTTTATCAGAGCCAGCACATCTTTCAGCGCTTGCACACACACACACACACACACGTGCACACACACTCTACATGCTGCTGTGATGTGGTGAGCGCTGATACACGCCTGTTTCCATGCTGCTAAGAAAACACTGTCCTTCCCCATTAGGAAAAACAAAGCTTCGGGACAAACAACAAATCCATAGAATCCCTTTCACCTCCATTAATGTACTTCCCAGACACTTCAGGCCATTCATCAGCTCCCTCCATTCGTCAATCTCACTTCTATCTGTGTTACAACAATTATGTAGCCATTTTTACCACACTGTAGCGCACATGATGTGAGCAAACACAGCACCGCTATCCCCATATGAGCCATCACTCAGACAGGATAACAGAATTCCAACCTAAATCAGTGTCTTTGGACTAAATGTGGAGGAAGTCCAAACATCCATTACATCAACCGCTTGTCAGCAGTGTAACAGTACACAGTCTCCTCATTGTGGACTCACCATATGGACGTCCTCCTCATCTGCGGATCCTTCTGCATTGTTGGACAAGTCTTTGGCCCCCGTGCCAGAGGACAAGTTTAAACTCTAAACCAAAAGAGAGAAGAAGCACGTCCAACCTCAGATTATTTGGTAGTATTTAGTAAAAGTCTGGCGATAATGGAAATATCTGGTAACGCTTGCAGTGTATTTTATCCTCAGTGATGGAGTGGTAAATGAAAATGTGGGTAAACTATTACCTCCAGCCATCATAAGATAATCAACCACCAATATAAACAAAAATCAATTATACGTTCAGAAAAGGCCCTATTCTCATTTACCTTACATCAGTTTGATACTACTAGTTTTTTCTAGGAATTAATGTCCTATAGATTTCTATCATTTATATACCTAAAAAGGTGGTTTAACTCTTTTAAAATGGGATTACCCACCATCACATCCCTAGAAATATCCTGGTAACGAGTTGAATATCCAAAAAATATACATCATGAAAATCTTCCCAATACTGTACATATTGTATTTACAAGGGTACGACCACACAATGTAAGCACAAAGAATCTAAAGATAATGCACCTAAAAAGTATATGAAAAATAGGACTAAATAGGAATAAAATTGTAAAGTGCTACCAAATACACACAACCTTAAACTATAGAGTATAAAATCACCACAAATAAAAATAGGAAAAAATAACATCAAGTGTTTGAGTACATTTTTTTTTTTTACAAGATGTGAATGTGTTAGTCTGTTGGGTTCGACCGATACAGGCTTTTGAAGGCTGATACCAACGTTTTTGGATATTCAGTATCTTTAAATTTGACCATTTTCTTGCCAAAGATTCTGTTTTTCCAACTGGATAGTTTACAACTATTCAGTATTACCCCTCAGGGTGAAAAACCTTCTGAAACAGCATTTAGACATCATGGAACACGAAAACTCTGACCCAGATAAAAATACAACACTAATCGATAATTGTCAAAACCGATAACTTGGTCTAACTCTCTTACCCTGAAGGTGTCAGAGGCCGATAGACTGCAGGCAGGCAGGTGGAGTGTACAGTGTTCTCTGGCAGCGTCTGGGTCACCCATCACAAAGGTCATCTGCCTCACAGCACCCTGGGGACACCGACAGGAAGATGAGCCACTGCCGAAAGGTCAAAGGTCAACCGTGGGCGAACCGCAGGAAACTCCACCTTTCACCCCTCCTATCATATAGACTCCTATCTCCCCTTGACAAGGAAATAGATCCATCACCATGCAAATTCCCTACTGTTGTGATCTTCCCACTCCATTCCCATGGCCTTGACCTGAAGTCTTACCCTGGAGCCTGAAAAAGCAGCATACTTTGTTCTGGCACAGACATTTCACGGATATGACATGATTCAGCCAATAAGACAGAGGATGGTATCCAGACTGTCCGTCAGTGATGAAACAATATTCCGGTCAGTCGCTCTGGATTCAATTAAGGTGCAGAGGAGCAGTCAATCATCACTGCAGGGAGGATTTATGAGCATGAGGTGAGGGTGGCAAGATAACCCAGGACTATATCTGTTCAATGACTCATCTCTTAGGTACATTTTTCAGTGCAAGGGTGGCCTAGCGGTTAGAGAGATTGTCCCATAAGCAAAAGGTCACATATTTGGTCTCTGTAACACAATTCAATGGCAATGAAAAAACAAAGAAAAGTGTATTGTTGCGGTGCATTCCCAAACCAACAGTCCTTGAGCAAAACACTGAACCTCTACCTGCTCACTCATTGTTCATTGTCAACTAAATTCCTTAAATATAATGTAAAAGTGTAAAAAAAAGTGTAAAGAATCAACCATCTTCCATAGAAAACAATGAAACTAATGTGTACACAGTCACTTCCACTATTTACAGCTGAAATTAGGTAAACGGAGGATACAATCAACCTCTCTCTACTGCCACCAAGTGGCAGAAACATCTGTGAAGTGAATCCAGCCATCTGCAGCAGTTTACCAGCTAACTGATTACAAGGCAAACAAACTATGTGGTTAAACAGACGATCTTCCTTACTTCAAAAGGAGTCTCAAAGCCCTCCAGGATGCCCCCCATCATCAGCAGGCCCTCAGTGGTGATGTCCTGCCCGGGATGGGCCCAGTCCACCCTCTCCACCAGAACACAATCCACATAAACCTCCAGCCAGAACGGGGAGACGCCCACCGATACCTGGTGCCACCGGCCATCACACAGGGAGCTCACCGGAAACCTGCGTTTGAGGGAAGAGAGGGAAGAGAGATCAGTAATGAATGTTCCCTCTGAACTAAGGTGGATACCCCCTAAAACAGACTTTCCTTATATATCTTACATCTGTTTGAAACTACTTACAAGAATGTCTACTTTATGTCAAGAAGATTTATTTCTGGCTAAAAAGGCGGTAAACTCTGCTCTGCAAATAAAAAGGTGGGCAAACTGAGCGGAGGTGGGTTTACCATCCACTACATTCTTGACTTAAGAAGTTAATGCTTTCATGTGGCATTTCCTAAATAATCAATGTCTAAAAGGGGTTCCATAGATGTGGGACATATTCACGCATTCTCGTGTGTTGACTCCTATCAAAATGCTGCATTAGAATCAATTCAGGTAAAGGACTTCCCATAGACAACCAGTGTAATATTGATCAGTTCTATGATCAATCAAACTGCATCATATCCATCATATCAGAGGTGGACGACACTGACTGAACCAGATCAGAGTTTTAATAAAAGCCCATGTCAATAGTTTGGACCCTCCTGGTCTAAGGCATGAACTGGTTTATCATGAACAGTAGAGAGCTGTATTCTGGGGCGTCGGACGTACTCATAGTCTCTGTGTTGGGTGGAGATGAAGGTGAGTGAATGGGGGCCGAGGCGGAGCTGCAGGTGGATGTGATGCTGGGAGTCTAACAGAGTCACCAGGCTGCTGTCCTCCTCCTGAGAGCTGCGCAGCTCCATCAGCACGCTGAACTCCTCTGCAAACCTGCAGGGAAGACACACACACCCACACAAAAATGCATGTACAACACATACATCAAGACTTACTCAAAAAACATCCATGCATTCAAAATGATAAAAAAAAACATAGTACTTGGGTCCAAATGCCTGTTGTGTGGCCATCGTCAGGCTGGCATAAAGGCCAATGTGGAGCGTGGAACACCTCCGGCTGTCCACTGATAAAGACACATTGGTGGAGTCGACTGCCATCTGGGAGAAATGCTGCAGCAAATCCACCTTCTCTGTGGAGAAAGTAAGACAACGCTGTGATTCTGTGAAGCTGTGTACTGTGGTTCAATGGGTAGAGCATGGCACTAACACTGCCAGGGTTCCATTCCCTGTATAGCTCAATGGGTAGAAAGGGTGGGAAAAAAACTTGCAGCTCCTCCAAGGTGCACAAAAAAATAGCTACTCTTGGAAAACAATTGGCAAGCAGATAGAGTTTTAGTTTTAGTTCTACAAGCATTTCTCGAAGGCAGAAATAATCTCCTTACTGGGCAGAGCCAAAGAACCACAGTTTTTCAGAGCGCAAGTTAGCTAACTGGTAAAGTTGAATAGCAGAGCTAGCAAACTAGCCATACTAGCTATCTAGGTAAGCTAGTCTGAACTTTCTTAGTATGGCTAGATTGCATTTTTTCAGTTAGTAGCAAGAGCATATAGGTTTCACAATATTAGCTACCTCCTCTTACCTCTTATCTTTTTCACTGGGCCTCAGCCTAACGTTTCTCAGCCAGAAAAACTGTGGTTCTTTGGCTGTGAGTGTTAGCTCAACCAATGAGATTATGTTTGTCTCCAGAGCAGCTCTGGCTCCTAGAAATGTTTGTAGAACTAAAACGACAATCTGCGATTGACACAGCTTTAATATTGACAACCAACATGTTTTGAACCCAGTAGCTTTTGTCAGGGTTACAGGACTGCATGCACAGTCCTTAAGAGGCTGGAACCTTATGGTCCCTTGTAATGGAAAGGTTTAATTCCAAAATTGTGATACCCGGACTTCACCCGGCAATACAAACAAAAATGATTCTGTCCTCAAAAAATGAACTGTGTTAGAAGCAAAGGTCTTAAAATCACTCCTATAACTTCAATACTAACCCATAATGTGCTTAACCTTCATGCCAAAAGTCAGTATGGGATACCATATCATACCTCCATAGCATGGTTTTTTAAAAATGGTATGGAGTTATATTTCCCCCAAAACAAATCGTACGTAAACTCAACATTGTGAAATGCTTCAAGTGTGAAAAAGTGATTTGAAAACCAGTCAGTTCTGTAATCTATAAACAGGATTGTAATCCACATTTTGTATTACAAATCCTGATTTACATTTAGAAAGACAGACCAGACACAGATTGTGTTTTACAACTCAACACTCGATTACATTTCAGCGGGTATATCTCAGCCAAAAGAGAAACGTAACATGTAAGGCACTTTTAGGTGCTTTACAAGTGAGGATACAAACAGTCAAAAGTCTGAACAGAAACAAATATTTTGGCAACCTACGGATGGAGATGCAAAATGAGAACTGAAGGCATAAACAGTTATTCGTAGGATTGAATTTGCAAAACATACAATCCTGTGTATAGATTTACAGAACTGACTTTTGGTTTTCAAGTTACTTTTCTATGATTGAACCATTTCACAATCTTGGGTTTATATACGATTTGTTTTGGGGGGGAAATAGCTCCATAAGGAGCTGGCAGTGAAGTTTGAAAACTGGTGGCGGTTAGGGTATTGATTCCCACTGAAGCCACACACATGAAAAATGTATGCACTCATGGTCCATGGTGTTTTGAATTAAAGCATCTAAAATATATAATGTAATATATAAAGAATATTGTTATATACAGCAGTAGTGCATACTTTGACTGCAATAAATGGTCCAGTGCACCTGAATACAATCTCACAATGCCATGAGTTTGTGGTATGAGCTACAAGAATGCCTCACCGTTAGCTCACCTCCCTTGACTCCTGACCCAACCCTTGAACTTTCCTTACATGCCGCAGCAAAGCCGACGCAGTCATTTAGCACGGTATGGCAGTGAAACCCAACTCCCACAGTGGGGGTGGAGGGTCCTAATAGCGCTCATTCGTTCCTTGCTTGCTGGGCTGGAGCTCGGCAGCATTGTAACAGCCATGGATGAAGGATTAGGAGGGAACACGTGCACCATCACCACCGAGGAAGAAGTACAGCAGTCAAGGAGTTAGCAGCGCTCTGTCACATACAAGCTAGTGTTGGATAGTGGCAAGCATGTATCTGGCACTATCATTGAGGTTGGTGAAGTATCTACAAAGTGTGTGGTGTCAAATTTTATTCAAAACACTAATTATATATAGAGACAATAGGCCTATCAGCCATAAGCTGACCCTGTGTGCATCTTTATTCTGTCCTGACCATGCTACTTTCTATCTTCCTCACCTTGCTGCCAGGATCATAACGGATGGTTATGAAGGGAAATTCCTGTGACACAATTCATTTATCATATAGCCAGGGTTGTGACCTTCCTGATTAGCTTTTTGTGCTGACCATTCATTGCAGGGACTGGGCAGACAACATGACTGACGATACAATTCAGTTGAAATGAGTTGGTTGCAGAGGGACTCGAGTCACATGACTTGGACTCGAGTCAGATTCGAGTCACAATTTTTAAGGGTGCTCCGATCGATCGGCCACCGATCGTTATCGGCCGATATTCGTTCTAAATAGTTTGATCGGTGGTCTCTATAAAGGCCGATCAGAAGAGCCGATAAGATGACGCAAAACACGCGAGACAATTTCTCTACGCGCCGCTAAAATGGCTTCACCGGTCTGGCAGTTCTACCAGGTGTCTGAAAAAGACAATAAATTTGCAAAAATGTTAGAGAGAGACGAGTTGGGAAGAGATCCAAACAGAAGTAGTCTCTTTGTGCGGTCTGTCTCTCGCTCTCTCTCTCTCTCTCTCTGTGTGTGTGTGTGTGTGTGTCGCGCTCTCTCTCGCTCTGTCTCGCTCGCTCACTCTCTCTCTCCCCGGACCCGTCTGTTTGCCTCCCATTGCACACGCGGGCGTGAGGGATAATTTTTTTTCCATGCCAAGAAGACGACCGGCTGAATTCCAAAAAGAAGAACTAAGGGTTATTAACGTTATTCGGAATACAGCTGGGTTTCCGAGACTTGCAGATTAGCTGTATATAGGCTACTGTAGGTGCTAGTCAGTATCCACTGAGTGGACTGAAAATGATATTTACTTTTTAACTCTGACTCTGAATGTTTGCTCCCTCAATCCAGATTAATATTGAAAAATATTTTGTTATGTTGCAGTTTTTATAGTCTCTAAAGTTGGAGTAAATTGAGAAAGGCCCTGTGTTTTCCGTCTATTGGAATTGATTTTTTTTGCCTCAGTAGGCCTATATATAATTTATTGTTCTAACTTGGTGTGTTGTGCACATTTAGCTTTTATTCTAATTTATATTTTATAAAATTGTATTTATTTTATTCCACAGGAAAGCTATATTTGTTAAGCTCTAAGCTGCTCCCAGTAACCAAGCGTAGGCTGCTATGGTTTAAGTTGTGTCTCTAAGAGAGAGAGTGGAATATGTTGCACATGTTGCCTGCCAATAAACAGTTGTCAATTCATGATACTTTCTCATCTCTTAATAATAGTTAAATAAAAACATAACTAATGCTACACGATGAATAAAAGGCTTCAAATAGACCCCGTGATCGGTGATCTGTGATCGGTATCGGCCGATACTGCTTCCAGCGAACGGCCCCAAAAATCCTGATTGGAGCACCCTTAACAATTTTAATTGCTTGAGACTTGATGCATGAAGAGAAGACTTGAGACTTGACTTGGGTTCTGGTGACTTGACTTTGACTTGTACTTTGACGACTTGAAAAGGTTTCTAAAGTCTTGACTTGAGATCTTGTGTTTGTGTAAATGACTTAGATTGAAAGTGATGAGATTTGTTCCAGCAGACGACTGAATTTAAATTCTGTTTTCTGAATTTGTATGGAATGATTGAATTTATTGAAGTTGAAACTGATTATAGAAATCAAACTCATGATGCTCTTACCAAGTTTTTATCCTATTAAAACCATATTGCATTGAAAAGTCCTAGATATTTCGATATTAAATTGATACTGGACTCTTGATTTGTTCTGACTTGACTTGCTGTTCTACATTTAGACTTGAGACTTGACATTAATGACATGGACTTGACTTGGACTTGACTTGGTAATCTACATTTAGACTTGAGACTTGACATTAATGACATGGACTTGACTTGGACTTGACATGGCAATCTACATATATATTTGGGACTTGACTTGAGACTTGTGCCTCAAGACTTGAGACTGACTTGGGACTCGAGCAAAGTTGACTTGGTCACATCTCTGGGTGGTTGTGATGATGATAACGATAATGCTGCATGCCTGCATGAAACTTGAGCTTGCATCTTTTTCATTTACTTGCTCTATTATCTTCAGTAATCTCTATTTGTCTTATTCTAATCTGGATCCTCTTCTCTGCTACTGCCATGACCCAATTTTCCCTATGTGGATCATTAAACTTTCATCTAATCTAATCTAATCTAGTCTAGTATTGGTGCCAACAGGATGCATTACCAGGAGCTCATACGGCTTAGTGGACCCATTCCTATGAAGCCGTTTTTTTTTTTTCTGCATATGTGTGGTGAAAGACCAGGCTGTCTACCTGTCTACCTGTCTAGTTGTGCACCGACTTCATCACTCAATCCTCTTGTCCTTCCCATCCTTCCTCTCTTCCTCCACTACTGGACCTCTAGTCGCACATGACTGAGCTCTGATAATGTGATGAAAGGTCCGGCCACGAACCATGAACTGCATTCCACTAGTCAGCGGGCTGTATATTTTACAGCGTGAGCTTGAGTAAAGTGCTGAAAAGAGGCCGCGCATTCCTATATGGAGGCATTCATGTCATACCCTAGTGAAATCCTAGGTTTCACTTTCACCACTACTATCTCCCCATGTACAGTGTAGACAGTTCCATGTGGGTGTATTTGGGGGTCTGGGACACGAAAATGTTTGAGAATCTCCATTATAGTGTACACTGAGAAAGAGAGAGAGACAGAAACAGAGATGGAGAGGTGTTCTTTTTCAAAGCAGACAGACTGACTTGATGTATCCAGGTGGAAACAGAGAGACAGGCATCTTGAGTCCATGTGTTGAGAGAAGAGAAGATGAGAGGTAAATTCTGACTTAACTCGCTCCCAGTAACAGAGCCAAGGACCAACAGTTTCATGACTAAGTGCGTCTGGAGCTGCCAGAAGGCAACATTATCAGTGTATTTGAATGCAATCCTCTACTGCTGATAGAAGTGCAGACAGAACACATAGAGAAATACCAGTATGTCTTACTTGTTGCTCAATTTTAACCTTCATTCATCCAGGGAAGTCTGGCTGAGAATGTGTGTTGATTTTCAGCAACGCTCTGTTTCACATTCACATCTGGGAGCTGCCAGTCTTGTACTGGCCAGCTCCCGGTGGTCAACAGTAGAACACTGTTTGCACTAGGAAGCTCCCAGGTGTGAATGTGAAACAGTTCAGTCAACTGCTCAGGGAACATTCTGTGGATAAATAAAGTTTAAAAACAGCAATAAGCAGGACATAAAGGTATTTCTCCATGTTTTCATTCTGAATGTGAATTCACTAAACCCCAAGTTATGGCAAATATGATAGTCAGGTAAGTCCCTGCATCTGATCTGATGTTATTTGCCACCTACCTTACTAAAGGGCACTTTTGATGATTGTTGTTGAGGGAAGGGAGAACGTTTATTATTCAAGTTCCAAATCCCAGGTTTTCCAGTACGGAATTTGAGCCAGTAACAAGTCTGCCTCTCTAACATTTACGCCACCACTGGCCCTCATATACAGATGCTTCAGCTGTCTTGTCTTGACCACGGCCAAGGCTGTAGCAGTATGGTTGAGTAAAACATAGTGTATCTTCTGGAGCTGCTAATTGTTGGAAATACTTAAACTGCGTTCCAGAGATGTTGGAAAGTCAGAAATTCCCATTTCCTAATAGGAGAAATGCAGTGGAACATCCCTTCAAGTCAGAATTCCATGTAGGAAACTCCCCCGAGGTTTACAGTAATCTGACGTCACGTCAACATGGCGCCCTATCACTGTAAACACAGCCTTACATTTAACAAGTTTGTAATCCTCAAAATACACCACATGACCTTAAATCTATCAAAACACCTGTGAGGTAAATGGTTAAACATATGAATTTGAAATGCAAAGTTGCACTTACAGTTGCTAAAGTTCTATGCTAACTAGCTAGCTAATGTTGCTATATACAGTATCATTGACATAACATTATCTGTTGCACCGGAAACAATATTTTACGTTGGGCAAATTAAATCTTGCGTCTGTTCATGTTTCTTCCCTAGTTTTTCTGAACTGGACCACTGGAACACAGGTTGTAATTACAAATTTCCCACTTCCAACTTTAACTTTAAATGGAATACAGCATTAGCTCTAAGTTAGTGTTTAGCGCCAAGCTGTGATGTCTTCCCATTTGAGGTGAAGAGGTTGAGAAAACCTTTTGGGTTCAGTGTCTTGGGTGCAGAGGTTTAGGGTTAGCGTTAGGGTTAGGTTTCCATTTGTAATGAACAATTAGCTCCCCCTGCCCTAGTTAGTGTTACATTTACACAAGTGGCTAACTGAGGTTCAGTCTAGTGGGAGTGATTATATAGACCTGGGAAATAAAAGGGGAATAAAACTCCTCTGCTGTTTTGTTTCCCACCTCTAATTGTGGCTATAAAGGTAATCAAACACAGTTTAAGGAAACAGACACTTACAGGGCGGCAGTTCACAAGGACAATCATCTACTCCAAACTTAAAGACGTGTTCTGTATTTTCAGTGTCATGTAGCACTGTAAGCTTATACATAGCCTTATCTCTTGATGACATAATTGTTACTCATCATTGCTTGGGGAAAACATATTGTAGGCTACACATAAAGTTCTTTGTGGAAGAACATGCAAAATGATAGTCAGGTAACCTCACTCTGTGATTACACTACATCCTCTGTGATTACACTACATCAAGTATTACATGTATGATTGAGGTGTTTGGATTTGCAGTCAACATCCTGATGCATATAAGAGTTTTCTCCTAAAATGAGATATCCCCCACTTGATAAATGGTAGTGCTTTTGCAGATTGGATTATCTATAATTTAAATATATTGAAGTTCAGGGGAGTTTCTTTCCTATAGGTCCTTCGAATTCACTCAGACTGGACAAGAGGTTTAACCCCATGGCCTGTGTACAGGTACAAGAGCATTTGGTTTCAAATTCTCTGCATTCTCTGCCTTCACTAAGTGTGACCCTAAAATATTTCCTCATTTCCCCCCTCCCAGAAGAATAATATTGAAGTACGAAGGGGTGACCCAAGGTGACAGTAACCCAACACTTCTAGGATATTATAGGTTTAGAAATGGCCGTACCTGACTTTGCAAAGACTGATATGTCACATAAAGCTCCTAATTCAGAAATACTCTCAAGAATCTGTGCTTCGCATTCTAAAATACATGTGAAAAATACATACAGTGCATTGTGCAGTCAGTGTAACTGCAGGGAAATTTTCCTGTTGGCCAGTCTGACACTGGAAAAACCTGGGTTGGGGTTTATTCATTCTCAATTCATTCAATTTAGGACATTAAGTTTCTTTGGAATTCAGAAACTACAAACTTGTGCCACATGAAAACAATCTTATATCCAATCTCTGAAGAAACCAATGGGAATGAAGGCTCAGTCTCTATTATTATTATTATTGCAGTTGAAGTTTACTTTTTGAACTGAGTGAACTGGAAGTGAGTTGACCCAAATTTGTACAGCCTTAGATCAGCAGAGGACTCATTTCTTAGCAGATAATATTGAATAAGTAGTTATCTAGTGCTTAGAATTTTAGCTGATAAACTCCAAGTAGTAGGAATACTTCCACCCAGATAGTCAAATCTTTCATCTTGCTCAGAGTGTGCTCATATGATTAAAAAACAATCCAGGGATGTGGATATACTGTCGTTTTTGGGTAATTTAACTTCAATCTGATACTTAGAGGTAGTGATAACAAAAGTAAAAACTTTTTTGATTCGTAACTGTAATATTACAAATGAAATTGAAAGTAATAATATTACTGGAATGCATTTCCACCAAACACTGCATGGGACAGCGGCAAACTACAGTTGCAGGACCAGTGGGTAACAGCCTCAACAGAGAAGAGCGTAGATTCACTCTATTTGTCCACAATAATTTCTGGTGTCAGGTACGGTCACTGGTGGGAACTAAGTGACCAATCCAAACTGAAGAGCGAAATCCAAAAGTCCAGAGAAAGCTGGACTCATCAGCGATGGCTGAACCTCTTCACCTCCTCCACCCCACCAGACACATTGCTGACGTCACCTTACAGGATTTCTGGGTGGTGAAGTGTGATTAATTTAGTCCACATTAGGGCCACGGACCCCCATTTGATGAGATTTTGTCTCTCTGACCCAAATCTGAGAATATTTTTATTGTTAGATATGATTTTGTCCAGAATTCCATGACTGTCTGCATTGTAGGTAGAGAGATAACAGAGAAACTATGATCAAAACTGTCATTCTTCTACATTCTCTAATTGTGTTCACTTCATGTGAATGAAATAATCCTGAAGTTTAACAATTCATCAGTTTGCTGGGGACCCCCTGGAACCCCCTCAAGGACCCCTGGTGGTCCCCGGAGCCCACGTTGAAAACCACATGGACAGTCACGTGTCCATGCGCCACCCGTACCACTCCACACTAATGAGCTCATGGCTAGACATTCTGTAATAGAAACATAATGTTCGCATTTACAGTAACCAGGCGAATGAGTCTGGTGCTCATCATCCAATCTTCCTAGAGACATTCCAGTAATCAGTCTTTTAGGAGTGATTCCAACACTCTTCACTATACATACAACAGCAGAGAAGCTTTGTTCTTCTGATGTCAAACTGGACACTGTGGTGGATTTTTGATATTTCTGGCAAGATGATCTGCACTCACAAAAATCTCACAATGTTCAGGCTCACTTTATTTCTAGATTTCACACATTTTGATTACTTCATTCATGCAGGAGGAACGTGGATTTTGGCTCTCAAGCTTCCTCCAATGCCAAACAAGTGAGACAGAAGCCTCAGGTGAATAGACAACAAACCTTGCATGACACTTTTTCGATAAGACTGTGGTTGTACTGGGCAGCTCCCAGTGTGAATGTGTGGAACTGTATGAATATGAAGCAGGGTGTAAGGGTATGCCGCTCCGTCAAATTTCCCTGAGTAAATAAAGGTTGAAAGAAAAAGAGTGGTCTAAGGCTCCAGGGTTTCTGGTGTCTGAGTGGAGGTGTGGGTTGAAATCCCACTTCTGATAAGCAGTTTTGATACTCATTTAGTTGAATATTTGTAACTTTGCAACATGAAAGAAGCCTGTAATTTCAGCAAAGATTAAAGAAAACAATGAACAATCAACAGAACTGAATTATAGAATTTAGCTTTCAAAATGTCCCTCCATGAGTTTTCCTAAACCCAATTTCTGTACATATCAGTGTTGTTGGATTTTCATTTTTCATTTTCAAATCATGCAAGGAAATAGTAATAATTATATTCACCCCCTTCAATTGATGGCTTCTTGGCCTTCTTAGACCCCCAAAATCCATTGGCCTTTCTAGTGTAAAACATAATCTTGAGTAATCTAGGCCTAGCGATGGTAAAACAGAGGTTATATAGCTGAACCCAGTGTTGTAGTGTACAGTACGCTACATGGCGTCGGTCTGAGTGACAGGGTCAGTCTGGTCAGGCTCTGTGCTGACTGATGGGATCGCAGGTCACCTACAGTAGGAAGAACCGCATTCCTGTGTGGAAGGAACACAAGGAGCTCTACACATATATATGAACACTGACCGGCTCATGACCATCAGTATTTTAAACAAACAATGAAAGACATTCGCACACTGTCATATTTGCACGTTGTCACATGCACTTTCACTTACTTTTACCTCTAATCTTATGTATGTTTTTAACCCTTATGTCTGTTTATTTGTTTTTATGTGGCATGTCTTTTCTGGTCTTTTTCCTTTTTTCTGTCATGCTTGTGATAGGCAATAAAGTTTCTGAATCTGAATCTGAATTATGATGAAATTCTTATGGCAGTTTTTTTCCAGTTTTAACAGCTCACTTTAAACGCCAAAGTGCTTTACAATGAACAAAGGGGCCTTGTATTTGACGTTTTTGAAGGCTGATACTGCTATTCTTAGATTAAAGCTTATTCAATATGCTGTGCTGATATTCAGTATCTCTAAATTCAGCCCATCATCTAATCATCATCATCTAAAACTCTCCATTGAAATCCATACTAATGAAATTCTATTAGGTGGGTTAGCAGCTCTTTAAAGCAGGGTGAGGCAGGTTTACAGACTGTTGAGTAAAATCCTCCCACACCACACTGGAATGATTTCTCCGCTCTGACATCTGATATAAAAATAATAATAAAAACAGATTGACTAGCTGCGATTGTCCCGTCTGACCCTCATTTTTACAGCAGGCATTTACAAGCGCTAAACACAAGCGTCCCACCAAAAGAAACGCCGCGTAGCCTCGTTAAAGCCCTCGTTAAAGCCCTCGTCACCTTTTTACGGGGGTCAACAAAGGACTCTCGCAGCCCGATGGCAGCGGCAGCCGGGGGAGTCTACGTTGCCAACATGACATCGGGGGCGGCTGAAGTGCCAGGACCCCCCCGATGGCTACAAGCCGCCTCGGAGCCAAACGGCCACGCCAGCCAGCCAACACTGCCAAGCATCAGGAAAGCCATCAGTCAGACAGATCAAGGCCACGCTCGGAACCCTCCAGCTGCCATCGGCTCAAGTTTACAAGACTGTAACCGAATACATCGCAAACTACAGATTGTACACATTTACGGTACACAAGGTCGTCCTCACAGCAAAGAAAGGATATCCTCTCATTTTCAAGAGCGTCATGCTGGTGAAACTGATTACAGAGCTTTTGTATACCGGTTGAAATGTTGCTTTTCTGTCGAGATCAAAGGCAAAGCGGAGATAAAGCAAAAAGCTCTCGGTGATTAAAGGACTCCGGGAGGCTTAGATCTCTCAGAGACTCGAGAGAGGAACAAGTGTCGAGTTAGGCCGAGCATCAAGCCAGAGATACTGTACCAACAACAAAAGTCGTAGACATTACCCTCTTTAGGGTAAAGAGCTTGGAAAATGTGATTTTTCTCAACACAAGGACGCACAAGAGGGCTTTCCCCCCCTTTAATGCCAGAACTGTCACACTCAAATCCGCCCGTCGTGTTTGCAGAGTAAAGCGATACCGCGCGTTTTAACCCCAAGCGAAGGGATTACCCCAAGGGTTTCCAAACAGCAACATGAGCCAACCG
This sequence comes from Centroberyx gerrardi, assembly GCF_048128805.1. Lineage (NCBI taxonomy): Eukaryota > Metazoa > Chordata > Actinopteri > Beryciformes > Berycidae > Centroberyx > Centroberyx gerrardi. The sequence goes on along the minus strand of NC_136004.1, from coordinate 4,700,103 downwards.
TCTGGAGATGCGGTGACATTTTCATTTTCGGTTGGCGCTGTGTGTTATGATATCAGAGGTCAGAGGCGGCCGGGGCGAACGTTCATCTTGTTTTCTTTGCAACGAAGCCGTAAGATCGGGACGGCGTGATTGTCACCGCTGTCCACCTTAAGTCATGATAAATTGCTGTGTTTGACTTCGAGGTTCGAGGTTGCGGTTCTAAAGAGACGTTAGCGCCAAGGCCCACTCGTCCAGCGTTATTAACCACAAGAGATCCTCCGTCAACCCAAAGCCCCGCTCAGCGCCTCGGCTCAGCCCGCTGTTGTTCTTGGATGTCCCCCGAGCCTCAGCCTGTGAGGTGTAATTGAAAAGACACAACAGCTTTTAGAGCAGCGTTTCCCGCCTTGTGTTTGGAAAGCCAACGCGCTGACGTCAGGATCGAGACCCAAAGACAAGGAGATAGTGATAGAACTCGGGCTGGGGAAGGTTTACGTTAAAGGACACAGAACAGAGTCTCAGAGAGGACTGGCTGAGGGTCAAGATAAATTAAGGCCGGGTCACAATGAAATGAAAATGACTTTTTCAGCATGTTATCAGTTCTTCATATCATAGTGTACACCTAGCCTATATTATGATAAATGCCAACAACATTTGACAAAATGTTCATTTTCTCATATTTTTACATCAAAATTCCAATACTTTTATTCCCTGTAAAAAAAAATTATTCCTCGTACTTTTAGCGGTTACATTTTCTTGTGACTTTAAGGCAAATATAGACCAATATTCTGTAAATAACCCATCAGCATGCAAGATTGATGTATTCTTCCTCCACAACCTGCCCAAAATCAGACAAACCTGTTTTCCTTGACAAAAAAAAAAGAGAATAAAAAATCAAATCTTGTAAAAGGCTATAAATTATTTAAAGGATCTCTTCAATTATGAAGGTGAGTGTGGCTGAACTTGGCAGATTGTTTGTAGGCTATGTTACCAAAGGTTAAGTTAGCTGCTAGCTAATCATGTTAGCACTGTAAGACTGTAACTAGTTAGTGAAGTAAGTTGCTGTGCAGCAGGTAGCTATATCCAACTAAGTTTTTAGAGAAGATTTAACTGTTAGTAGTGAGCTAATTTGCTCACTGTGTTAAAACAATGGGTTTTATTATGAAGCTGTGTGCTGCCAACTAATTTGACTCATTTTGTATTATCACTGTGCAGTCTCAAATACTGTTGATGAGGAAGTGACAGTGAGAGCTAGGTGTCATCAATGAAAGGTTGGTAGACTGCACCATTGTGTTTAGTGATGAGTCAATTCCCGAATCAATCATTCATTTGAACGATACTTTACAGTGAACAAGTCAAATCGGTTCTCCAACAGAACTGAATCGAAACTTCAAATCGGTTCAGTGTGAACGTCGGTTTGCTTGTGAACACAAAGTGAGCATTTGGGCCAGAGACAGCTGTTATCTGCTTACCTTGGCAATGACTTCAATGCTGGCTGGCTACTCTCCAGAAAAGAGGCTTAATCAACTACAGACACAGCAAATTCAAACTTCCTTGTTTCATTCATTCATTGCTGTGATACCCAAACCGCAAACTAGCTTGTTTTGAATCGATTCACTGCCGTCGGACAGCTCGAAAGAATCGAGTTAGTTAAAAGAATCGCCCACTTCTGCTTATTCCGAACAACCCGGAAACTGGAAAAGCTTTCATGAACTGGCTATAGTTTGAATCACTGTTGTGTTATATCCAACAGTGATAGAGAGAAGAAGAATTGACATCTAGAAATATGATTACATTAAACCTGACAATAATCTATCAGCATGTCAGACTTGATAAACTAGCGTGTGAAGCCTTCCCCTATCTTATCATGATCCAAACCACAAAGCCCTGTATACACTTACTTTCCATCTGTTTGCTATAGTTTTAACATTAAATCCTGTCCAATACAGTATAAATACAGTACAATTCCCCCTCCATCCACCTATGGCTCTATTAGGTGTTTCTTATTTGTCCAAACCCACAATCAGCTGGCAGACGCACACAGGCACGGCTCCTCCTGGCAACGCACTAAGCTTGGTTATGAAACAAAGGGATGACATTAATTACTGGGTGTCTGTTCGTCAACGCCGAGTCTGGATTTTGGACCGATGCCCCGACCGGCTTTCAGAGGCAGACGGAGCGGGCCGGACAGCGCTTTGATCTGCTCCTAATGACATGATACGGGAACAGAGGGCCTACAGATCAGCTTTCTGCCCGGCACGCTGTTAGAACATGACATCAGATGATAACGGCGCACTGTCTCGATGTCACAGATCAAAAGCATCCGTGGCTTTTTTCTACAAGAGAGAGAAGGAATTCAACCACTACAGTAATCCTAGAATAAACTTTAGAAGAAGTATACCATACAAATATCACTGTATAGTGCAGTAGTAGCAAGTACAACAAGGTCAGGTATGTTATTGGAATATTCTATTGAGTTTTCAGTAGGGATTACAAAGGCATTATGTATGAAGCATCATTAAAGGACAAGTTCGTCAATTTTGGACCTCTATATAATTTGTCTCTTACATACCTGTGGACCCACAGAGAATATAGTACAACAGATATGTAAGAGGTCCAAAATCACCAAACTTCTCCTTTAAAACTGCAGTTCTTCAAAGCAACGATTGCCTCTACTTACAAAAACAACATCAATCCAACCAGCAAGACATTTTTGGGTGTGGCTCAGCATCAAATTGAGTGTGTAAATTACTTGTTGTCCTTGAAATGAATCACTTTGGCACCCTGTCTACTGTCATTCCTATGTAGTCAGGGTTTCAGTGGAGAGTTTTAGTGTCCCATCATGGTCCAAATGCTGTTTCAGAGGCTGTTCCACCCTGACAAGAATACAATTCCTGCAGGGAAACACTGAATACTTGTCATTTTTGGCCGTGAAAATGGTCAGATACAGCTTCAATTAAAAATATCAGTATCAGCCTTCAAAAGCCCCATATCGGTCGAACCCTATACTGAGTCCAGCTGGCCTGGTCCCAGAAGAAAACCCTACTTGGGAAGAGTGAGGAGAGAATACACTCTGGAGAGCTAACACAAGCACTGTCAGAAAGCATTATGGGAATACATTACCCCTCTACATATGGAGAAGTTTGTACTTTGTCATTTCAGGCTGGGGGTAGTGACATAGGGCATGGGAAACTACTGCAGCCCAAACTGAGAGGGGGGGGGGGGGGGGGCTTTTATTTTGAATTGCTGCTTTAATGTCGAGCTCTAGAGAGAATCAGAAAATCAGTGGATATCTATTTGATTTTTTCCCTTGAGGAAAATCTCATTAACACTGTAGTGGGTTATAACAGGAGATCATGTTTTAGCACTGCAACAGCTGCCCCCAGTGGCAGGATCTGGTACTGCAACACAGGATCACTGCAAAATTCAGCTTCATAACAAGATTTTAGGAGATTCGTGAAGAATATAAAATCTGGTGAATGATGGCAAATAATGGCAAATAATTTATATGATATCGGAAATCAATCTATATAGTGTGTCATTACCTGTAAGATAGCATTAGCATGACATTTCCTTTTCCCCAAGCAAAAATCACTATAAGAAATCACTATAACATTTGTGTAATTTCCTTTATAGGAACTTATGGTATTCAATAGAAAGATTTACTGACCTTAACTTTTCTCTTTAGCTCTTATTATATATAATTGTAGGATTTCTGTGATTTTAGTAGTATCCTGAAGTATCCTGATGAAAATTATTATAGGATTAATATAGTCTTGTCCGGGTTTCTCTCATCTTACCTCGTTGTTGAAAACTCCACGTGTTTCCATGCACAGACGACTTGGGGAAAACGTCCACAGCAGATCCAAGTGTGTAAAAATAAACCACCCAAAACTGTATTTGCCTTAATGGAAACATATTGTCGTTTCCCTCGTACAATAAAAACACTGGCAATGCAAGGAACATTAACATTAAAATTGCCTCATATCAATATTTTTTTTTTTTAGCAATGTTTTTCCCTAGGTTTCATTGTAGAATAACTGCAAACATCCTGTGACATTTCCATTCAGAAACTCACAAGCTGCTCAATTGACCATTATGGTTTTATTCACCAGTGTCAAGCCGACAAGAATGAAACAATATGACTTCCGGTCAAAATTTTCCAAAATAAAACCCGTACTGCGAACATTTGGGTAATAGGCCTACAGAGTATTAACATTAAAATTATTAAAATATTCAAGGAGGAATATATAGTAAATGACAACAAATGATATTTCGTTATGTTCTGTACACCCAATACTGAATTAATCGAGTTTTATAAGCGTGATACTTTTTTCATGCTGTTATTTTGAAAGAAACGCCGCTTAACTTCCGGTCTTATCGTAGCTTTCTCCAGCAACTTGACAGTTTTTTGTTATCATTTACCTGGTGCGTTCTGGCTCCGCCCACTGGAAGGCGCTCTGGACTCCGTGCTCCGGACCAATGAAAATTTAAGAAATAAGCCGCGCGAGGCAGTGGTTTATGCTGCGTTCCCGACCTGTGGGAAAACTCAGAGTCGGAAACGAGTTGACTATTAAAGTAATGACTTTGAATTGGTCACACAATCAAATTGGTTTGAAGGCGTAATGACGTCATGATTGAAGTTTTATGGAGACTTTAGTTGCTCCCAATCAGCTTTTTCCACACCTAACACACACGTACTTAGCGATGATATATTTTACAGCAAACCAAACACTGCACTATCGACCATAAACGAAAAAATCAAGCAAGCAGTTGAGTCCTGACATGGCATTTTAAGAGTTGTGATCCCAAATTGACTATGTGATGAAAATTGTTCATTTTGTTCCTTTCATTTAATTAACTATACACTTGATGGTCATAGGTGTGTGTTTATGGTGTATTTTATAACACATTTATTTATATTTATTTTCTGCAATATTCTTCCTAATTTTGATCATTTTATGAAAGCAGTAATATGTGATATGTTTTACTCTTATTTGACAATGCCTGTAATTTTGTAGGCTAAATTGTTTTGTTATAAAAATAAAAAAAAATTATAATAATTACAGAGGCTTTGAATCTGCCATTCAGAACTGAGGACTGGAACCATCCATATACTAGTTTTACATGCAGCAGATTGCTCAAACCCTCCAGGCATTACTCTGAGATGCAGACACAAAGTTTCATTTCATTCTTTTTTATTTCAAGGAACTTTGCTTCATACAAAATGTTTAATGTAGAAACAACTGCAGAATTCAAAGTCTGGCCGATAAACAGAAATCAGGCAAACAAACAATTCACTGAATCCCAAGACCCAAAGAAAGGAATGTTCCAGCTCTGCCGCACGGGTGGAACCACCAACAATGTTCAATACTGTTTGATTTCTCTTTTTTTCATATAAATTTGTCTTTTCAACAAACCCCACAGTTTTATCAAATATCGTTAAAAATCAACAACAAAATAACACATGGTATCAAAAAGTACTAAGTTTCCTACATGCACATATGTTGTTAGAACATGCAAACATTTGTATTTTCTCAAGGGAAAAAAAAAAGCAACATCTACACTGCTGTTGGTATGCAGAAAGAAAGATTGGATCACTTGTATGTTTGGCGGCCAACTGCTCCAGAGTTGGGCACAAAGTAATACAGAGGCCGCATAGATGAAGGAAGGTATTCAATATGATTTTTCTTGACCCACCATGACAAATAATTCAAAGGAAAATAAACGTACACTACCAGTCAAAAGTTTGGGGACACCACATTTTTCTTTATTTTTACTATTTTCCACATTTTAGAATCATAGTAAAGACATCAAAACTATGAAATAACACAAATCGAATTATGCAGCGACCAAAAAAGTGTTAAACAAATCAAAATTATCTTATATTTTAGATTCTTTAAAGTAGCCGCCCTTTGCCTTGATGGAAAGGCAAAGGCTTTGGAAAGAAATTCATACATAGGATCAACTTCACTATTTATATTGGTCTAAAGGCCCTGACACACCAAACCGACATCAAAGAACCAGCGGCGACGAAGGCCGACTGTTGCGTCGCCTCACGTCGCCTGTGTCTGGTCCAAAAAGTTGCACTTGAACACACCGCAAAGACTACAGCCAACGGCCAACTAGCACGTACGTTCTGCGCCTGCGTGAGGGGAAATAACTCTCCATACCAGCAGGTGGCGGTAGTCTGTATTCGTCATTCAAAAAGGGAAACCGGAAGACCTAGGACTGCGGATATACAAACCGTAAACAAAGCAGCGTTTGCTTACCATTTTCACACCACTCTCACTCATCACAGACGGTTTCGCTACTTCTAATCGAGAATATGTCTGATAAGAAGTTGCAAATGGCACTGGCATTGTCAGCCCTTAGTCTTTTGGTCGTTTGCTTGCTTTCGTCACTTCCGTTTCTCTTCTCGTGCCAATCAGAGTGATCTCTCTCACCGCCGGGCTCCGCCGCCGATTCAACATGCTCAATCGGCTGAAAAGCCGCCGACAGGGGTCCGACTAGTGCCAACGGTGCGGGACACACCGCAAAAACTAGGGACACAGACGCTTACCGACGGCCTGACATTGGCCGACGGCCAACCGTCGGCCTGGTGTGTCAGGGCCTTAAGAAACAAATTTCAAGCATTTAAGCAGAAGCCTTTAGATCAAAATGGCTTTAAGAGAATGAAAAACATAGAACATTCAATCAGGTGGGTCCAAACGTTTGACTAGTAGTGTATCTGTGGAAGAATGTGAAGATGTGTTCCTGTTTGTAACAAAACTAAAGTGGATTAAAGGATAATTTATGAGTACAGGACCCTTGTGACCCAACAACAGGATACAGGTAGAAAATGTCCCATGTTGAGCCGCGATTTTTGCTTTTGACAATCGTCAAAGTGGGTAAATGTTATGCATGCAAATATATAAAGTTGCTGTATTTCTAAATATTCTATTCTTGTTTACACATTGTGCCTTTATGCATTTTTAAATAGGTTTTTCTGTATGCGTCGTTTTTTTTTTTTTCTCTTCGTAGCATTTTCTAGAAAACATTTGGTCACAATCATGCTGAAGCCCGAATCGGAAGAGACCAGCATGTAAAGCTACAGGATGGGATGGAGAAATGTTTTTGTCTTGTTGCATAGCCCTACTCTCGTTTTCTGACCTTCGCCTTGTGTGTGGAAGCGGACGGGCCCCTGTGTGCGTGTGTGGGTGTTTGCTGCGGTCAAACCGGGCCCCGGTCTGTCCCTTACCAGACATAAAGGGTCGGACTTTCTCTGCCGATCGAGAACGTCCTCTCGCGTTGCGTCGAGGCGGTCCGATGCTGACGACGGTCCTGTATATCAAGCGAGTTGCATATAATATGTGGAGATCGGAGCGTCGGGCACTGATAGTCCCCCGTAGCTCTGACAGACAGGAGAAGTTCCTCCATAATGGAAGCAGAGATCAGGGAGGCAGCAGGTTCAGCTCTTGGGCCAAAAGGAAGAATCCACCCTTGGATAGTTTTTCCACTGTTCGATCTCAATCTGTGATGTTCAGTGCATTCCAGGAGTTATCTTGTAATTTTACTTTGGACCCACTTTCCCTCAACCTTCCTTGACTACTTCTACTCCAGTTAGTGATGTGCTACGGTTCCCAGAATGCCTTTCGACAACCCCCGGAGAAAGGGAGTGAACGTGTTGCTTTCAATCAAAGGTGAAAATATCTCGACAAACAACAAAATGGGGCCCAGGAATGCAAGGTACATCACCGATAGCTGGGGTGTTAAAGGGTTTTAGGGTGGATTGTTCCTTTAAAATCACACACACACATACAGAGGCCCGGCCTGACTCAAACGGCCATCAGGAGTGTGACTGGATCTACCTCTGGCTATTGTGAGTCCTAAATCTGAAAGTGCACACGACATGTTTCACCCCCCACCCCCACCCCCCCATCAGAGACTCCTGCTGACAGACACACTCTGCAGTCCTAACAATGGAATAGAAGGCAATACAGGAGCTTGCGAGGCTCACACAGCGGTGACATCCTCACCAGAAGAAGAAAAAAAAAAAAAAAGAAGAAGAAGAAGAAACAGACTCTACAAGGTCATCATAGCAGGTTGTCGACCAGGTCTACCATCTAAAACATGCACTTGTGTTACTGGTATTAATGTAACTGGATTGATATACTATTAATGCAGTTTTCATAGTTGTTAAATGCTCACATATGCTTTTTGCGCAAGGTTGAGTCTTGCCCCACCCCCGCCCCCCCACCCCCTTTACCCATACATGATTTCATGATTTATCAAAAACGAAAAAAAAAAACAAGAAAAATATCGACTATCATAAGGTCGTTTTTTTTTCATTCCTCTGTTTTTAAGCGTAGCTGTCGTTTCTCTGCGTGCAGATAAGGCTTTTCTGTACAACTTGTTTTCCTGCAGAGCGACAGAACGAACCGAACGACTACGTGCCGCGCGTCAAAAAAGTCGACGTTGCATCTTTTTTTTTCTACAGTGTATCTAAAAGGAGAGGCACTTCGTCTGGAAAACGTCGCAAAGGAGTCCGTAAGAAAACGTTAGACCTGAAACGATGGCAAACCGTAAAGCAGTTCACATTAAACACGCGTTCGTTTTTGTTGTCGTTTTTTTTAACGTCATACAAAAAAATGCACACAATGAAAAAGGTAACACCTACGAGTAAACTTCATAGAAAACAAATCAGTCATTTGATCACGTTTCACGACCGTGCTTCGCTTCTCTCGAGTACCGCAATAGTCGAGAGAAACGGTTAACAGACACAACTGACAATCATCACTGTGACGACGCGCCCCACAGTCTCTCTGATCGACTGGCAGAAAGGGAATGTCGTAAAGGATTAGGCAACATCATGGAATGGTAGAGTCCTAAACTAAAGCAGAACACAGCTGTTTGTACATTGTCAATAATGTCTTTGAGCTTTTCCTAATCGTTTTATCATCATGTCACTGGACGACTGAATTGCATTTTGTCTTAATTGTATCCATGACTCGCGGTGACGTCACTTTTCTGTTGATGCCACCATACTGACTCCCAAAACAAATGTTCACAGTTAGTGAGTGAAAGTGTGTATTAAAGGTCCCATATTCTCCACTTTACAGTGTTTTATTTTCTGTCTTGAGGTCCATTCAAAGCTGTGTGTGTGGTGTCTCTCAATCCATTTTTACACGTTCATTTTCCAGCATCTCTCTGAGCCTTACCAAGAACAGGCTGTTTCTGTCGCTGTGTCTTTAAGGCTCATTAATATTAACGACCCTCTGTTCTGATTGGCTAACCGTTTCAAGAGTGAAACGTGAGACACCGCAGCCCGGCAGCTACAGGTAGGGAAAACTCTCCGGTAATAAACAATGACAACCGCTCAACTGCTTTGAAAAAAACACTTTGTTAGGTGAATTTAGATGTGACCTCCAAGGACTACAATCTTTTTAAATTATCTTTGATTTGAGACGTGAGACGTTTGCTCGTTCATGGCCACCTGTTGTGTAGACTGTGTTTATAACAGAACACTGTTTGGGAGTCAATAAGGCGGTGTCAACAAAACACTGATGTCACTGCAAGTCATGGACAGCTACTGTAAGACATCTGATATTGGCAAAAATTCGACTGGAATTCCAAAACTCACTTTGCCATTTAATTATCCTACAGGCCCTAGATATAGATACTTTTTTGTTCACATTCAAATATTATCCCCTTCAAAATTAAATATTCTCCCTACCCCTCATCTCTCCGCATTAGGATTAAAATACAGCATTATACACACACACACGGTGACAATGTAAACTAAAGCCTTCAAAGAAGATGATAAAACTCATCACGATTCCTCAAAAATGCATTAAAAACATCGGTTTAAAGCCATGCTAGCACCATTCGTCCTCCTCTGCCTCCTGGTAATACCTGGGTGCCCTGACGCCAGAGCCCGGGCTGGCGCCGCCCCCGAAGCTGAAGTGGTACCCGTTGGGCACCCCGAGGTTCCGCTGCGGAGAGGGAGGCAGTGCGGTCCGAGGGGAGCGTCCGGAGCGCGGGCCGGGCGAGGGCGATGCCGCGTCCCGGAGGACGTCCAGCTGCTCCCGCAGGCTGCCGTAGGGGCCGCCGTACGGGCCGCCCGGGGCCTCGCCGTGGCCCCGGCCCAGGAAGGGCTCGGAGCTGATGCGGGTGACGGGGCAGGGGAAGTGGCGGGAGCCGCTGCGCCGGAGGGCGTCGTGCTCCGACAGGCCGCGGCTCAGCCTGCCGGGGCTCAGGGAGGCCGGGCCGGACACAAAGTGCACGGGGGAGGAGTTGGCAGTCTTGTAGGCCACCCCGGGCCGGGGGGTGAGGGGGGTCTGGGGGAGCTGCCGGCGTCCGCGGCTCGGCGTGCTACAACTGGAGCTCAACGCCACCGGGCCGCCTTTAACCCAACCACTGCCCTAGATGAAAATTGGACAAGCAATTTGAAACGATAGAACGATGAGGGAAATGTGCAAGAGAAGGAAAGGAAAAGGGGAAGGATATAGGGACAGGGCCACCGGAGGGAAAAGAAGGAAAGGAAAGGAAAGACACCAAAATGTGAAATGTGATGAAAGACCACAAATGACGGACAGAGGACACAGACAGGGAAGACAGAGAGGGAAATAACAACCGCTAATGGAAAGGAAGCGACAGAAAGACAAAATGGACAGGAAATGGTGAAGAGAAAGAGAAGAGAAAGCGGAAAGAGAAGTGAAAGGCCATGAGTGGCTGCACTAAAGGCAGACAGAAAGTTGAGTAGCAAGAGCATGCAGAGACATCGCTGTCAAGAGTTCAACTCCTTACTTCTTACCCTCACTGTATTTCTGTTTCTTTATCCCAAACTGCCTTTCCCATAACCAGCACTCCTTATCTGCCTCATATTACACTGTCCAGGTTAAGACTAGACAATATATTGGTTTGCCAATATATTGATTTGCGATATATATCTATGTCAACCACCTCTGATATGATGGATATGATGCACTTTGATTGATTACATATTTATTGTAGAATTCATCAATGCTGCACTGGTTGTCAATGGGAAGACCTTAACCTGAATTCATTCTAATGCAACATTTTGATCATGGGTGGAAGCTACACCTTCCTCTGGCCCTCTCTAGCGGCTGCTGGGCTCGGCCCGTGCCCTCCCACCTGCTTGCTGAAGCTGGTTTCCTGCCCCTCGCTGGGGGAGGTGGCGCAGCTGGCGGTGGCAGATTTGGTGTGGCAGTGTTCCCGGCTGCAGTAGCGGTCGCAGGAGTAGTAGCGCTGCTTGTCCGCCGACGAGTGGTGGTGCTTCCTCTCGTGGGAGCGCCCGCGCTCGTCGGCCCGCTCTCTGGAGGCGGCCGGGTCGGACGCCGGGTCTCCGGGCGTGCCTGTAGAGGAGGAAAATGCCACGGAAAACGGTGGAGGTGACTTTGCCTTTAATGTTGTAGACAAAATAGTGACATTACACAGCTCATAATGCTTCTCAGTAATTACTAAGTCACTGTTTTGGCCAGGGTATAGCTTCATTGTGTGGTTGAACATCAATAGATGTGGACAGACAGTATCTGTTGTATCAGGATCGGCGTCCATCCAGGTCCCAAGTGCTTATACTCAGACCAGCAAAAGATCAGCTTCCCGATAGCTATACTCTAATATGAAACTTTTCTGGCAAGAGGAACAATGCCTGCTGTCACGGGAAAATACTGTTGTATGGTAATATAGCAGCTATTATTTAGAAGAGGAGCCTCGACTATGCCATTCTGTTTCATTAAGCTGTTTGTTTGTTGACCATCACTTTGATCATTAATAAGCTGTATTAGCTTAGGGGCACTTTTGTAATATGAGGCACAATCAGTACTGGTGATGGAACCAGCAAACTTCTGAATCTTGGGCGGACTCCTTGTGTGGTTGAGAGAAACATGTTTGATCAATTTCAGTCTGGTTTCCATCAAATGCACTCAAACCTGTACTGCAACTGCACTTTTGAGGGTCACAAATGCCTGGGAACTCGCTGGCATATCTGGGTCTGCTCTTAGTTGGTTTTCATCACATCTAACTAATAGAAAATGTTGTTGTTTCTATCGGTGAGTTTGTCTCATCGCCAGCCTCCCAGACATGTGGGCTGCCCCATGGGTCGATTCTTGGTCCCATTTTATTTTCGTTACATATGCTTCCCTGTGAGCATGTTATTTGTTGCTTTGGGTGTATCCTCTACTATTGCTATGTGGACGACACACAAATATATATATATATATTGGTCAAACCCAACAATCTCAATAACCTGATCATTCTGCAACTGTATATCTGCAATTAAGGATTGGATGTCTCAAAATTTCCTTCATTTAAAAACACATTCTTCTTATAGGTCCAGATATTATAACCAGTAACATCAGTTAGTCTTTTGCACCGCTGGCATTAAATGATGCATTAAACTTCCAAGACTCTCGGTGTTATCTTTGACCAGCACATGAATTTTAGGCTTCTGACAAAGTCTAGATGCAGGTCCCACATCGCTCCTATTTCTTCCTTGCAAAGGCTTCCAATCTCATACAGGATTGAGTTTAAGATACTCCTTATCACATACAAGGCACTGCATGGTCTTGCCCCTAGTTACATAAGGGAACTGCTTTGCCCAGAATTCGAATATTAATTTAAATTTAATTTTAATCAAATGTCTTGTTGTCTGTATATCTACTTGCTGGTTTTAATGTTTGTTTGTTTGCTCTATTAAGCACTTTAAATACTTTATTATTACTAATCTTTTTTTTTTATTATTCTTTTCTCTGTGAAGCACTTTGGAACTTCTTGTTTTGAAAGCTGCTATACAAATAATGTTTAGTTACTTACTTACTACTAGTTTGTAGTTTATTGGTCTAAGTATTTCTTGTATTGGCCTTCAAAATCCATATCGGTCAAACCGTATATTCTACATGGCGATAGCTACATGACCAAAAGGGTTTTTTTGGATCCCCACAGTCAAAACAGAGGATTCCTCAGCACTCAGACAGACTGTAGAGACCAAAGACTCAACCCCCCCGGCCCCGCCGACAATTTTTTTCTCCACAGCTTTGCCCTGCCGAGAGGCCGGCCATAAATTATCGGGTCGTTGGCTGTTCATGTCTGTCAGTCTCTTTTATCTGAGTAATAAAGAGCAGCTGTGCGGGGCTGCAGCCTCACACCCGGACCCGCTGAGACTGACGCTGATCTCTATCACAGATGAGACCCTGCGGGGGGGCCGGGACTCGGGGCCGTAACGCTCTTACGTAAGGCCCGGCGTGCTGCAGCGCCACATACATCTCCTCCATGTAGGTGAGGATGAAGAACAAGTTACATTGTTTCATAATTGTGATGAAGTTATGGGTGTGAAGTACAGTAAGATTAAAAAATAAGAAGCAGTTGAGCCTTTACCATCAGCGCCAGTAGACTTTGGAGTGACTTGCCCTTTAACCAGCTCAGGCCGGTTAAAACATTTCTTAAGACTCAGTCATTTTTACAGACTTGCTTTCATGTAATGATCTTTTATTTATTTATTTATTTTTATTTTTTGACCTCCCTTTTATGTTTTTTTTTTTTTTTTTTTTTTTTCTTGCCTTTGTATTTCTTACCTTGCTTTCATTGCCTTTGCTGTCAATTTTATCTATTTTTTATTTATTTTATACTCCTCCAAATGGGACTTTTCTGCCAGGTGTGTTAGTACATGGTGGTCTAGACTGTGTGTGTGTGTGTGTGTGTGTGTGTGTGTGTGTATTGCTGCTGACTAACCAGCAGTGCTGGAAGGTTGTCCACCCAGGGACCTGTCCAGGGATCTCTGCTTCTTCTCTCTATCTCTATCCCTATCTTTGTCTCGGTCTCGTTCCCTGTCCCGGTCTCTGCGGTGGTGGCAGCGGTGGTGGTGGTGGTGGTGTGGTCTGTCCTGGCTGGGTTTCTCCAGGGTGTAGTCCCTCAGGTTGACCTCCTGGGGGCGCTGCGGAGCCACGGTGGAGGCCGAGCGCCTCATGGGGCTTGTGTCGGGGACAGGCTGTGGGAAGAGAGAGGGAGGCTTATTGAGACTGGAATCATACCGACTCACCACACCCCATTGCACTTGACTGCTAGTTAGGCTTGGGTATCAGAAAATAGTACTGTATTGTGGATGTTGTTTTGTTTTTTTTAATCAATTTTCAGGTATTTTAAGTTGTTGAAAAGCTTCAAAATAGTTGATTCTTACAGTTGGAAATCAACTTTCCTCCTCATTTACAGACATCAATTAAGCAGGGTCTAATTCTATTTACTCCGGCATGTGGTAATGTTTACATGTCAAACAGAAAATTATATTTACTCTACTACATAATGAAATGTGCTTTCCTCCACTGAATAAAGGCACTGACAAAAGAAAAGGTATTAAAAAACTTGTTGTAGAACCAGATATTAATTTTTAGCATCTGCCCAGGTATCAGGTATTAGAACATTTTCTAATGATACTCAGACACACAACTGGCACTTAAACAAACAGTTCTTTTGTAATGACTATGGGCCAAATACAAAAGCTATTGTCAGCTATACATTAACGCTGCAGCAGTGGGAACACCTGGCCCGCTTAAACCCACAGCTCCCACTTAATAAGCACGTTATTTATTCCCTATAGGAGGATAAAAGAACAGGTGTCCCGTCCCAAACAGAAGCGTCAATTCACTAAACCCTAAGCTATGGCAAAGTTTCTGCATCTAATATCATCTGCCACCAAAATGTCAAAACCCACTGACAAAGTAGAGCAATGAGTGATGACTGACAAGATATTATTTGGTCAACATGATAAATTATTAGATGGGGGGAACATTGGTCCTGAATGCTCCCTGATGTGACTTTTGTAGATATGGCTTCCAAATAGATTCTTCAATTTTTGCTCTATCTTTGCTCTCAATTCTAATCATAAAAACTCCAAGAACAAATTTAGACTCACTTAAAACATAATTTTGGCCATTTTCGACCTGGACCCTACATTACCATCTGTTTCCATCATATGTCTTGATTCTGATCAAAATCGGGTCAATTGCTTCAGTTGAAGATATTCTTTGCTAACCTTTGTTTGATTGAAAAATAATATCCTTTGACTTTCCCTTGATCACTTTGATGAGCTTTGTTTTTGACTTCTATGCCTTGTATTTTCTTTCAAGATGAGTGTATCACCACCCTATGTGTATAAAAAGACCTTCTTAAAGACAGTGGAGGGAGACTATTTTCCTCTCTATATCTATAATTATAATTTTGTCTTTTTGATTAAATTCCACAGTAGCACTATAGAGCTACTTGCGTCTTGCTGCGGATCTCTAATACAGTTCTATACAATACAAAATCAACCCCCAAAGCACCCACAGCATGTCTTTCAATACACTGAATGCTTGCTCTGTAATGAGACATGTTGGTAAAAAGATGGAAATGAAAATAATCTCAAGTCATGCCTTTCTTGTGCAGTTTTGAAACTACCTTGGCTACAACTTTAGCACTGCCTGTCTATATGTGCCATGGTGTAAAATAGTGCAAAATAAAGATCGGCATGATGGAAAATGACAAGAAAAAAAGGGTTCAGGTTGAAAATGACCAGATTTATGCTTTAAGGTATGGCAAGCGCTGCACTTCGCTGTACCCAGTTGATCCCAAACAACACTGTACCTTCGTGACAATGACAGCGTGCCTGGATTCAAACCTACAGTAAGTATGCTGTGCATCTAAGTATGAGTTCAGCAGGTGTTTAATGGCACAGTGTCAAACCACAAACATGTAATTATCAGTATGATGTGTGTCAACATGTACATACAGACAGCTGGGTCCCTGGAGAGTGGCGTGAATGGCTCCGCTGTCATGAAGGAGAAGGATACAGGCCAGAGAGAAGGAAGGAAGGAAGGAAGGAAGGAAGAGGTAGACAGAAGGGAAAGAAAGAGGGAGAGAGGTGATATTGAGCAGTAGTAAAAACAAAGAGAAGACCAGAGAAGAGTCAGTGGGATGATAAGCAAATCACAAATTAATCATCGTCCTGTAAAGTCCGACGGCTGCCTTCAGCCGCAACAATCTCTGGTTGAATGCTGTTCTGGGATCTGTATTACACATTTCAGCACCTCGCAATAAGACGGAGTAACCCACTGCAAGAGAGAAATTCCAGTTTGTCCGTCTGTCCCCCCCCCGCCCTCTTTCAGCACATCTCCGCTCTCTGCCTCTGTGACATTCGGAGATATCTCAGAGAACACATCTGTCTCGATTTCTTCTGTTCTCGCCTGCCAAGTTTGTGATCTGGACGAGGGCCAGCGAGGGAAAGCCCGGCAAATAACAAAAAAAAGGGGGTTGTGCACATATTAAAGGGCGATGAAACTGCAAAATCAGCATCTAATGCCCCATATCGGCCGGGTTAAAGGGACGGAGGGTGGGCTTAGCGTTCTGTGGGGGCTCATCACAAAGGAGGATCTTGAGGGAGAGATATCGACTCCGAGCTTGGCCGGGATGGCCAAGCTCGGCTCGAATGAAGCAATGGAAAAGCGATCTGCCAGGAGTGAAAAACAAACTGCCGGCATCGAGTGCGGTTCCCATCGCGCTCCAGCAATCGCAGAGCAATTTCCAAAAAGGGCAGCGCTAATTGCATTGGCTAAAGGATTTCCTGCCCCTCCATTCTGAAAGGTGAGAAAAATAAGACAGCAAGTCAACAAGGCTGGAACCCCCTTTCCATCCATCCTTTCATTAATCCCCCACTCCAAATTCTCTTCTCTTCTCTATAGTAACCCAATTACCCTCTTTCCTCTTCCCGCCGCATCTTGGGCCCGCAGCCATTTTGAGACACTATCATCTTTTTGGGTTTGGCAGTGGGAGGAAAAACGATCCGGGGACAAACAGCTGGCGGCCCGCCAGGGTCTAATCAGATTACTGTGGACTTCTCCGCTGCACTAAGAGCGGGATCAACAGCGGCGCTTCCAATTGGGCCGTGAAAGGAATGCACTTTAAAATGCGCCGATCGATCAGCATCAACATCGCTCAGGAAATGAGGAGCTGATTATATTTCTTGGGACCGAGTGAAGGATTCGTTTTGAGTTTTTCAGCCGGAGCTGCGTGAAGAGTGGAGGGAAGCGAGCCCCTGCCCCTCCCTGCTTCTTAAATAGAGATTCTCTACCTGATAAATATCTGGAACATGCTGCAAAAACACATCTTAAGGTAGTATTCATAAGTCACTTAAGGTAGTATTGAGACCTGAAGTCTTACTTTCTTTAAGTGAGATACAAGTTCACAAGGTTCTACACAAGAAATACTTCCAACAGGAAGAGTGATCTGCCGTAATTTAAGATAATGCCACTCGTTTCTAGAGATGAATTGTAATGAAGCATGAAAGAGAACAATATTTGACATGCTGTATTTGATGAGAAGGCATGGTGGAGAGCTGGGCTACCTGCAGCTCAG
Organism: Centroberyx gerrardi; assembly: GCF_048128805.1. Taxonomy (NCBI): domain Eukaryota; kingdom Metazoa; phylum Chordata; class Actinopteri; order Beryciformes; family Berycidae; genus Centroberyx; species Centroberyx gerrardi. The sequence goes on along the minus strand of NC_136004.1, from coordinate 4,682,742 downwards.
CGTTGAGCCGGGGCATGGAAACAGCCCGGCCCTGGCTCTCCAGACCTGAGCCAGGCGCTGGGATCATGCCGCCGCCACTGGTCTCCATCTTCCTCATCTCCACTGACTCCTGGACACACACACACACACACAAACCAATGAACGCACAACGAATGCAAACACAGAGCCTAATAATCTTAAGCAATAAACAACTTGACGCCTTGCTTTACAGTTGTTGTTGCCTAAAACCCTCTCACCTCTTCTAAAATCACGGTAAAGCACCGTGTCGACTTTTAATAAACAGGAGTAATATGCCATTGTATCAAAAAAGAAAGGTCAATAATGTTCAATACATCTTTTCTTTGTAATTGATAATAGTTAATAATAATTAAATGGTACTCTTCCGCCAAGGAAAATAGTTCTTCAACAGCAGTTAAAAAATATGCGTCCTAGAATAAGATGACACTTTAAAGGAATAGTTAATTCCAAATTTTAAAAATTGTCATTACCTACTCATGTTAATGTCAGTCAAAACACTAGTGAAGATTTTATGTCCACGTAACATACAGAGAGATAGTAGCGCAGCTCCATGCCGGCCTCTTTCCAAAACAACTGAAGTGGCTGGGAACTAGTTCTTTAGAGTTCCAAAATGGGCAAAAAAAAATAACCATAAAATTACTCCAAACAGCTCTTGCAGCATAATCCATGTTCTGAAGCCAAACGATTGCACTGGAGTTAGGGTTAGGGTCTCTGCTGATGACTTTGAACAACAGTTCTTTGCCCAACCGTATTTATTTGAACCTGAATATACGGGCGAGGAACTCGGGCAGACAGACGAAGCAGCGGCAAACACTGGAAATCTGTAATTGTGGGATATGTCAGGCAATGCCAACAAAAGAAAAGAGCCTTTGCTGCAATTGGATTGGCCCATGCCACCACCTGAAGAGCTGGATAAATAGTATATTTGCACAATCCACAGACACAAACGGGTTCATAAAAAGTAGACCACAAATGGAAATAGACTGGACTGACAGGTCTTTTGGACTCAGTGTAGTCGTTTGGCTTCAGAACACTTGGATTGTGCTGCACAAGTTGTTTGGAGTAATTTTATGGTCATTTTTCGCCTGTTTTAGTCTCAGGTGTGAGTTTATTGGGTATTTTACAAGAGCTTTGAACGGGACTCAGCCAGAGAACGTGATTCTCTGTTACATTACATTGTATGTAACAGTGCTGTAAAAATGATAATATATATAAAAATGAATAAAACTCTGCACCACAACTACATATTAGGCATATCTCCACCCGCGGTACCTGAACAGCAGCAGTGTCCGGGGTGTCCTCCGACGGGCCCCTGGACAGGACTCGCTTAGTCTTGGCTCGGGGCCCTTCCTTGGGCTTCTCCGTCACCCAGGAAGACGACGCCTTGATGTTGTGCTCGTGACCTGGCCTGAGTGTTACAGCAGCCCCCAGACACCGTTGCAATAATACAATTTAAGTCTGATAGGTCAGGGGTTATCAAACATTTTCACTTTCACTTTGTGTTGTTTATGATTCTCATATTCATCCTTATACATTCTCCAACAGGTACAATTTCTAGTGAATTAAATTATAGTGAAATTAACCTAAACCCCAATGCAGTAACGCTAATGCCAATCTTGTCTACTCTTCTACTTTGGTATCCAATCATCATTCGAAGATCCAATTTTAGTCTTGATGTGGTAAACCTGACCTTATTTTTTAGTCTCGATGCGGTAAACCCGACCTCAGTCTTAAGTCCCGACGCGCTGAACTTACAGAGTGCCTCCGTTGTTGAGGGAGTTGGAGCTGGGCCTGGTCTGCGGCTGCGACTTTGCGTGGGACTTGGGCTGCGGCTGGAGCATGCTAGGAGGCTCCACGCTGTTCAGCATCATGGGCAGGTCTTTCTCCTGCATGTGAGTCAGAGGCAGCAATGGCTTAAACAGAGCCCCGACCTTGCTCTGTGGAGGAGAGACGGATGGCACCATGCTGAAGACGCTCAGAGGCAGCAGGCAGAATATTGCCGGACCCCGGGTCTGACGCGTGGAGACTCGGGCCGGAATATTCATCTTCTCGCAGTCATGCTTGCATTTATGTATATCTGCGTGTATGTGTGTGCGCTTGTGCATGTGGGGGCATACACATGCATCTGTGCAAAGTGTACAAGGTGCGTAAGGTGGCGAATTACCACCAGCCAAATGCTGATTAATCTTTGACTGTGGCTGGTAAGTTTGCCTAGTCTACAAGCCACTTTGGCAGGCAACCAATCGCTGTATTGAATTGCCTGTTGCTGCTTGTGAAGGTGGTTGAAAGTGCGTATGCATGCATGTATACAGGAACCGTGTGTTTCCGTACTTGCAAGCATCAATGTGTGTGGCTGCGTGCATGCAGGTTTTGCACTGCTGCATTAATGCGTGGGTACTTCCGTGCATGTTTGTGAGTGTGTGTGAGTGAGTGTGTGTGTGTGCATGCATCTACAGTGTGTGTGTTATACCTGGGAGCCCGCAGCGCTCTGTTGCTGCTGCTGCTGCTGCTGGAGCCTCCTGGCCCGGTTCTGCTTGTAGTAGTCGAAGATCATCAGGGCGGCGTACACCTTCCCCACCGTCAGCTCGTTGGCTGAGGAGAGGAGAGGAGAGGAGAGAAGGAGAGGAGAGGAAAGGAAAGCAGAGGAGGAGAGAGGGGGAGAGGAATGGAAAAGAGAGGAGAGAAGGAGAGGGAGGATAGGAGAGGAGAGAGGGGGAGAGAGAGGAAAGGAGAGGAGAGAGGAGGAGAGAGACGAGAGGAAAGGAAAAGAGAGGAGAGAAGGAGAGAGAGGAGAGGAGAGGAAAGGAGAGGAGAGGAGGAGGGGGAGAGAGAGGAGGGGAAAGGAAAAGAGAGGAGAGAAGGAGAGAGAGGAGAGGAGAGGAGAAAAGAGGAGAGGAAAGGAGAGGAGGAGAGAGGGGGAGAGAGAGGAGAGGAAAGGAAAAGAGAGGAGAGAAGGAGATAGAGGAGAGGAGAGGAAAGGTGAGGAGAGGAGGAGAGAGAGGGAGAGAGAGGAGAGAAGTAATTCTGCTGACTCATTCATCCCCCCCATTCATCTCTATTTGCCGGCTTGTCTCTCTGGTGGTTGGGCTTTAAGAAAGGAACTCCTTACAGTGGATGATTTGATTAATTCATGCTAAGTAATTAAAATAGATTTTCAAGGTAAACAAAAGAAGCATCAAAACAGGATTGCCTGGAAATGGCTCGGTACAGTCAGGTGGTGCACATTTCCTACCAAAAGATGGCAGCAAAGGCAAAGCTCACACCTGCACAGTAACTCACACGCACGCATGCACACGCACACACACACACACACACACTCCAGCCTAATACTGTATCTTAAAATTAGTGATGTTTGTTCCCTCTTTTTTTCAACAAATGTATTGAAGCTGTTGTAAGTAGACATTTACAGCACATTAATGTAACCCATAGGTATAACTGTATTAAATCTGTATTTATGTCCGTTTTTGTGCTGTAAAGCATTTAGTTATAAACCTGTTTTGTTAACAGCGATGCATAAAGAAGAAATTTGCCTCATCTCAGATTTTTTATATCAGTTTTTAGACAGTAAAAACACATACTCCAAACACTTACGAACAGCAGATGGCACATACAACCAAGAAACAGCTAACTCAATAGCATTGCTACATTCTCTCTCTGCCCTTTAACATTACAAAGTCATTAATTCTTATCATTTTACAATCCGTTTACAATGGAAACAGCCAAGTATGTAAAAGTTGACATGGTTGACAACATAATAGGTCAACAAATATATAAAATTGATGTTTAGATTTGGTTCATCAACAACTAAAAACATAAATAATAAACTGGGGATGAGTGTGTACCCTACTTATTGTTTTTTTCCCCACCTGTCTAGGTGGGGAAAAAAATAACTAAAAAGTTCCCCTAATGTCCCCTAAAAACATGAACCTCACTAGAGACCCGAGGCCTCATTTATAAAACTGTGTGTAGATTCCACACTAAAAGCTTGCGTACGTGCAAAAGAAAGTGCGTACGTGAACTCCCACAATGAGCCATAAATGGTTAATGAAATGCCCTTCGTGAATAGTGATATGCATTCAAATGTGCTTGTCCTTCTATTTTCTCTGTGTGAGAAAATGTCAAATTCGGAGCGCAAGACTAAAAAGGGAAATTTGTGCCTTTTGGGAGGTCGAAGTGAGGTGAGATGCATACAGATTCAAAAGAGGAGGGAACGCCGATGAAGGCTTAGTGCTGAAACGCATTTGTTTTTGGTCTGCTTATAATAAACATTTGTAATTTATTTGGTAGTGCCGACTTCCCTCCTTTTTTGAATCTTAGTTATCACGTATCACGAGTGGCAACATGTCACAGCAGCAGTTAATGCTGTGAGCTCCGAGAGCCGGACACTTTATTAAAATTAATAAAAAAACAGGAATGGTCTGATATAAAGGTTGTCTCACCTCGATAATGGGAAAAGCCCTAATTAGAGGCATCTGCCAGAAAAAGAAGGCGACTCCGACATGAGATCAGAGGCAGATGAGACCGTGTTGTTTTTGGAAAGAGTGAACCTAACCATGTATTCAACATTTCACACTCATTTGATTTGACTGAAAAAAATGCATAACAGATTTAAGAACAGGGAGGACTTGACAAATTTTATTTTCATATTCTGACTGGTGGTGAACAGGTGGCCAATGCACCTCATGTGCCATGAAAGTAGCCAGAAGGCATCATTATGCACCATCATTACAAGCCTTTTATAATCCTGTGACAGTTCAATTGTTTAACGCCTTAAATGTATCACATTTAATTGGGACACCAACTTATGAGCCCATAATAAAATTTCATTGCAAATAGGGAGGCGCTTTTTGGCGGAACTTGACGGCTTTTTAGACTAAAGCAACAAATAAATGATTATGGCCTGGTTGTTCCTCATTATTATTATTATAAGTCTGTGTAATTTGATATGCAGCCTCCATTTCCATTTAGGAGTCTCCATTTCTCAGTGTGTCCAAAATGTGTGGACACATGGGTCATAAATTCCGGAGACGGATGCGCATTCCCGGTATGCGCGTTTGTTTTTTATAAGTCCCACCTTTTTGTAAATACATGTTCTTTAAATTGTTTCTGGTTTATGATTCCAGATACATTTAAATATTTTATGTTCATATAATTAGAAAAAATGCTCAGAGGGAGACGGCAATGCCAAATGAGTAAACTGCAACTGTAAAAGTGTAATTTTTCCACAGATTGTCAAATATTTTCCTTTCATTGGCTGGATGATTTTATCCATTTTTCCAAGCCTAGAGTTGAAATTCTTTTCTGATAATTCATTCATATTCTTGGGTATATGAAAAGTCCCAACTTTTCTCCAACCTGATGTTAAACCCTAACCTGAACAAGAGATGAAACAAGTCCAGATGGTGTCCAGCAACATGACACATTTGAGGCGATGACGCATAGTTCTTTCTGAATATTAGAAGATTGTGGGAATGAGGTGTGATGATTCATAGTTAAACTTTCACAATACAACTTCCTTTTGTTAATTAGATACTGCTCGGTTAAGAAAAGACGTCATTTGCAGAAAACGATATTCTCAAATACGAGTTTGACAGTGTGTAAAGGAGTGATATAGTGAAAAACCCACTTTCCCCACAGGAATCATTAAAGTTTCATCCAATCCTAGATGAATTTACGTGATCATCGATTTTAGGAGATTGAGCTATTTTTAACTTTGCAGCTTGGCCAGAAAGTGCAAACATGTTTAGGAGTCAAACTCTTTGGACCAATGAAATGCTTACGTTTGTGCGGCGTCACCAGCAGGTCCATGGTCTTCTGAGACAGGCTGGGCCACACTGTGGACAACTCCTTCTTTAGCTCAGCATCAGACAGACGCTGGGCCACCATGCCTGTACATCCACACAGAGAACAAAAACAGAAACTCCTAACCGGTTAATTCTAGATTTATGACACCAAGCAAGCAAAGCAGTAAATGAGTCCGCTCCTGAGGTGAGGCACAAAAGAGAAGTCCTCATTAAAAGTGCAGATCGAGGCGGTGAAGCCGGGAGAGAGGATCCAGCAGACACGCCCCCTGCGCAGCACAAAGCCTTCTAATGAGTCCAAATGGGACCCATATTTACTCATTTCCAGCTCTGAAGAGAGAACAAAAAGCTAGCAGCTGGCTCCTGAACACATCTGTCACTCTGGCTGGGAATCTCTGGCTGCTGAATGTGACATTCTGATTTGTTTGAGTGGAAATTTTGAGGTTGTGTGCTCCATTATGCACACCACCCCAGCACATAAAATACTTATACTCCAAATATAGGGTGGAATATTTTTTGTTATTGGATATTTGGTAACCTACTTTTATGTCTTTATGCTGTAAACCTAGTTTTTTGTCTTTGATACTGTAAACCTAACCTTCATTTTTAGTTCTGATGTAGTAAACCTAGTTTTTTGTCTTGATGTGGCTTAGCCTCAGTCTAACTTTAATTTTCATGCAGTAGTCTATATGTACATGTTATAGTTTTTAGGGTAACACTTGAAGCGTATTGTGAAGCATTACAAAGCAGATTATAAGCCCATTAAAAGCATAGATAAATGTTACTTACAATATAATCATCAGACAAACATCAGAAAACTGCAGTTTAATGTACGTCATTAACTACACAGATGCCCCATAAGGTATTCAACCCCCTAAATCTTTTGCACACTTATTATATCATGCTCTGATTATAATAATTAACATGTACTCACAATGTGCTTATAATCTGCTTATGATTCCTTATGAGCACCACTTCAAGGAAAGTGTTACTGGATATTTATTTGTTCCTTCATATGCTATGGAGCTCTCTTTACATGCAAGATAAGTTGACATCTATTCTATTGTAGGATGATGCGAGGTGCGTGTCTCTGACCTGAGGCCAGCTTTATCTCCAGGGCGGTGCGGATCAGCGCCATCAGGGTGGAGGTGAAGTGGACGGTGTTGTCATCAGCGATGGGCATGTTCATCTTGACTAGCCGCTGAGGAGAGGAGAAGTGGGGGCGGGGGTGGGGGGTGGGGGGGGGGCAGGGGGTCAGATGTCAGATGACCGACTTAACAGTACAGAGCCCAATCCAGAACATACAAGTCAACCCAGAGAAATCAATCTGTGTGCTGTTGGGATTGTAAGTATTGAAATACTTAACTATATTCACTCTGATAGCATGCATGTGAGTTGCTTCACGAATTTGGATGAATATGTGTAAATTTGGCCACATTGGTAAAAAAAAACTTCAGTTGAGATTCGGTTCAGCACACAAAAAGCCTCCTCGACAAAGTACATACAGAAGAGACAAACTAGACATTCACATTCACTGCTATTGGCTACAGTATGCACTATGCTGCAAGTCAAAGTGCACCGGTGCAAGACTGACATTGACCGAAAAAAAGGTGAGAGAAGGCATGTAACGCATAACCATGGAGGTGCCTCAACAATCGCAGGAGCTCGACTCTGTGGTTGCCATCCTAGAAATCGTCAACTTGAGTAGTACAGTAGCATCTACAGTGCAAAGCTATCGATAAGGAGAGTGTCCATTCCACAAAGCCTGTGCAGCCTTAGCAGGAAGACTTGGTTCATATATAGGTCTAATGGCACCACTACATGCATACATGATGCTGTGTGATTGTTGCTGTAAGAGTTGAGCTCCCCTGAACACAAAAAGCATTCACCTACATGTACTATCAGTGGCAGTGCAAAAAGTAAGACGGACCAGAGTCTGAATGAGGCGGGGAAGGGAGGGCTGAGGCGCGCACACACACTCACACACATACATGCATACACAAATACACACACACCCATTTGCATGTGCGCACACACACTCACCCACAGATACATATACACAAACACAAGGGCTGCACAATGAATGTAGAAATATAACAAAATCACAGTTTTGACAACTAGAATATTGACAACTAGGGAGAGCTGTTTTAGATAGAATGTTTATCTAAAAAAAAAAAAATCAACTTTAACGTTGGAGAAAATCTTTTATTGTATACAAAATAAAATATAACTGTTGAATTTTTTAACAACAATTTTTACATGCTAATAAAGGAAATATGTACAAAAAGATCTGTCCACATGGATTGCAATTCATATTGCGATCAATATTCAACACAAAAACAAATCACAGAATGATTTTTTTGTCAATAGTTGTGCAGCCCTAACACACACACGCACACACGCACACTTTCTACCAGTGGATAGACAGAGAAGATGAGAGAAAGGATGAAAGGGAATGGACAGCGAAGACAGAACCACAAAGTGAGAAGCATACACAGAAAGTATTTCTCCCACAGAAAAGCAACAGAAGCTACACACACACACACACACACTGCTCCACAAAATAAACCCCCCAACTAGGGCATACCATTCAAGGGAAATAATGACATAAGGGAGCAAGTTCCATAGACATACTATGTTTGTTTGTTGTAATTAACACGACTTAAATCTTTAGAGACTGCACAAACGCGCTATGTGTTACTTATATATGCAGTACGTCAATATTCTTATCATTTCTACAAAGAAGTAAATAAACAATCAGTGATCGCTGTAGTTGAGTGTATTCTATGTATACTATGTACATGTTACTTTACTTGGGGTTTGTCACAAAAGAGAGCACAATACTATACAGTAGGTTTTCTGAGTTAAGCTCTACCTTGGGTATTACCCCACATAAGCAGCTATGCCCAAAGAAACAGGGTAAAGGGGAGGAATAAGAGGGAGGGGGCTTACACCAAAAAGATCAGAGCGCTAGCAAAACAAAGTGGAGAAACGAGGGAACACTGCAGAGCACAGACATTGGCTTGCGTTCACGCCAATGGGAGAAAGGTTGTGGAGCACAGGGGGTGGGGGGAGGGTGGAGGAAGAGGAGGGTCTACCTTGTAGGCGACTCTCGGCGGACATTTCTTTCCCAAACCTAAGGGTGGGGACATGTGGAGCAGCATCTGATACATATCGAGGTACTTGATACGGCCACTTCACAGGGTAGAAAAAACAAAAAAACAGAAACCCAAATAGAGAAGGATGGGGAGTTAGAGAAGGAGGAGAGGAACAAAGGGAAGAAATCAACAAAAAAGCAGAGGAGAATGGAGAGGAAGAGAACAAAAAACAGAAATCTGTTGTTATTTAGATTTCCCAGAGTGAGATGGAAGGTGGATGCCATCCTCGGCCGCTGTGTGGGGGGGAGGGGCGCGGGGATGCATCGCTGTGGAACTCAGGACCCCTGAGAGGAAACATGGGATGGTAGAGAGTGAGTTCGGTGGTACGGGGGAGGAGGGAGGAGAGGGAGGGGAAGGTGGGGTTGACCCAACACACAGGATGCTGATGGGGAGGGGGGGGAGAGAAATGACAGCATCGTAACGGGGGGATGTCTGCCTCGGCATGCTTGCAGACATCCCACTGGTGTTTCAACCAGGTTGCACGGAGACAAAGGTTTCAAAGCCAGCCCTAGCTTTTCTTTGGGGTTTTCACTCATAGCCTTCCTTTCCTCTGGCGGACGTCTTCCCAAAAAAGACGGGGTCCGAAACACAAGCCTCGTAAGGCCCTTTGATCTGATTCAGATCTTTTCACGATCTGAATGTAGCGATCAGTTTTCTTTCATGACTCAACATTTGGATGGGTCTTAGAAATGGGAAGGTCCAAAGCAGAATGTGTTCACTGTCTAAACATAAGAGACAGTTGTGGAAAGTAGGCATGGCAGGCGGCATGTTGGGACAATGCCGTGGCTTTGAAAGCTTTGTTTCCACTCCGGCATCATCAACCAAAGCCAGTCAGTCTGGAGGGGCGGGTGCTAGTGTATAGGCGAGTTCATTGGTGCACAGCCATTCAAGTTAAAAGTCTCTTGGCATAGAGGTACACAAAGCACCCTAGTGACGGAGATGTCTGGTGGTTGCAAACCTTGTATGCTACCCTATTAGGGCAGTTCTTTCCTAAGCCAAGGGGGGGCGAGATAACGCGTAACAAATTGTACATATCCTTATAGGAAATCCGTCCGCTGTGAAAAAGAACAAGCACATAAATAAACACGTTCAGGACAGCTTCAAAAGAACAATGATCATCAGTGGGCTGACTGCATACAACAAGGTATAAGAGCGAGGCCTCTGTACGAGGCCCCGTTCAGTCACCATAGTCACAAACGGGGCAGAGGGGGATAAAGTTAGGGGGCCTCTATTCCCTCCACTTTACTTTGTATGCTATTCTCCGAGGCCCAGCTACCCAGAAGGAGGCATGAACATACCACGCAGCCGGGTCGTACTCAGCCCAAACCCGGATGAACTCATCGAGGTGATGAGGCCCCAGGATAGAGGAGTCTCTGGTAAGGTACTCAAAGTTATCCATGATGACAGCCACAAACAGGTTCAACATCTGGAACAGAGACACGGGATGAGTTTAGTCCAGAGTTAGGCCAAACGGCAGTCGCAAAGCATGGTTTTTAATCATTTTGGAGTACCAGATGGAGGCGGGTTTACCACACTAGGACGATCCAGACAGTGTCAAGCAACTGCCAATCACAAAAATAGTAGTAGCCTATAGTAAAATCATTTTCAAATACATATATTCATTGTATTGTTCTATGTGGCAAACCTCACCTTTCTGGCACCAAGGTGGGCTAAAACAAACTACAAACTATAGCAAAGTTTTCTGTCTCACATCTTCAATGTAAACTTTTCAGGAACTAAGAAAAACAGCCTTGTTTTTCACCATCAAGCATTTTTTGAGTTTATGCAATGGGGTTTGAAAGGGTTTCATAGACTCAAGGGTAATAGGATTTTTCTCAACCCATCAATTTAAGTTTAAATACGAAAATCACACACAAAAAAAAGTTTGAGAGTTCAAGATTTTGACGAGTTCCTATTTGACCCAGTTTGGGTAGGCTATACAATCCAAGATTCACATTACATTTATTAACAATCCTAACAAATCAAATGTATCTGAGCATTGGCTTTCCCGGCCAATGCGCCTGGACTGTCTGAATAATTCACATGCCAACTGTTACAGAGGCAACAGTAAATCATGTTATAGCACTGACCAGAAAGGAGCAGAGAAAGATAAAGGAGACAAAGTAGAAGTAGGCAAAATCGCTGCCGCACTCCTTCCCCTGGGATCCTGATCTCTCGTCGCAGGCTCGGCGACTCAAACACGATAACATGATTTCATGCCACGCTTCGCCAGTCGCACTCCTGATACAGATAGACCAACAGACAGATAGACAGACAGACAGATAGATTAGCTAAGAGACTATGGAGGGCTTGCAGGTGACATAACATGTCCTCTGGCAGCCATATTGGAAGTCTTCAGTTCTTGCTAACGGCAGCTGAGAAAAGCTGACTGCCTCTCTACAATTATGGCTTTCATTTCAGCAGTGGAATAGACATTGTTAATTTCTGAGCTGTTTTGGGAACTGATCATTTCATCACTGGTACATCTGATCAGTTTCATGTTTAGATAATGTCAGCTCGTTAGCTGGCTAAGCTAACCATAGTATCTGGTCAGCTAACCATCACTGTCTTGTTTCTAACACATCTGATTTGCACAATGGCAAATGTTACGTTGTTTGTAGCTAGTACTGGCTAGTAGCTGCACATTAACATTAACATTAGTTGCTTTGTTGAATTAGCTTGCTGGCTAGTTAGCTAGCTAACAAAGCCAAAAAACAACTACTGCTCAGGTTAACTAAGCTGACTTCTCTCAAGCTACATCTCAAGAGTGTTTTGGACTAGACTAAGGCTAAAGGGGCTAGAGAAGGGACAACTGCTAAAAGAGCTAGGAAGAAAGGGACTAGGGGTAAATGCTTGGTTCATGTTATCTGCGTGAGCTCTGTATGAACGGAGACATGCTGTCCACCTATGTAGACATTAATGCTTCTCACGCTTTAATGATGACCACATGCGCAGATAGTAGTTTTGCTTATTGAAACATCTTCTCAGGGCAGAAACTGTTATGATTGGTTCAATCAGGCGACCAATCAAAAATGAGAGGAGGTGGGCCAATTTGAAAGACAAAGTCAAAGACAGAGGTAAGTTAGCTAACACAAATGTTTTTTATTTGTAGGTATTTCATTCACAATTTATTCACTTTCCTATTAAATAGAAAGAGACAAGTGCTCAGGTGTAACAGTTTGCGGACCATGTTAACAAGTTAGCTGTTAGCTAGTAGTTACTAACGTTATCTGGTATGGTCACGGCCATAGAGATCAGTTAGATATAGCCAGAAGTGAATGCAGGGTAAGGCTGATGTGAAGTGATAGGGTGTGAGACAGACTACATGAAGATATTGTCGCCTGGTGCAATCGAATGGGTTGTGCTTCTTGTTCTATATCTGAGAGTATTTGAAAAAGATCCAGTGGGTGGTGATATGGGTATATTGGGATATTTGCCATACTGTGAAGGTTCAGGAAGGGATAAAATTGAAGGTGACATCATCAGGACAGACTGAGCATGATTAATTTACAACAAACTTCAATGATGATGATGATGAATGATGACGATTTTTGATAGAAAACTGGATTTGGATTTGGCCACCGTGACCTTATGTGCCCAGTGCCTGTACCTGAACAGCAGCATGAGAGCCTGGAGGAAAGTGCGGAAGTTGTTGTGGTGATTGATTGCCGTGTCCTCATTCAGGTCAATGTTGCCAAACACCTAGGGGAGGAGACACAATGAGGTAAAGGGATGTTTATTGTCTAATTAATGTGCAATAGATGTTTTATTTATGTTCACGCCATTCCATTTTAATGGTGCACCACTGTAGGACTACTGCAGCCTATGTGACCAAAGTAGAGAGGCATCACCCACCTGCATCCCAATGATAGCATAAATGAAGAACAGCATCGCAATCAGCAGGCAGACATAGGGCAGGGCCTAAAGGGAACAATAGGAAACCAAAACACACTTAATTATTCATATTCATTCAGAATCACTCCAGCCCAGGGTGTTTGTGTGAGTGTGTGTGTGCATGTGGCTGTGTGTGTGGGTGCAAGTGTGGGCCTGTGTGTGCATATACAGTAGGTGTTTGTGCATGTGCACACTAATATATGTGTAAGCATGTGTGCATGTGGATGCGTGCATACATGCAATATGTGTGACTGTGTGTGTGTGTGAGTACCTTGAAGGACTGGACGAAGGTCCACAGCAGGATGCGGATGGTGTAGCCCTGCCTCAGCAGCTTGATGAGCCGAGCGGCTCTGAAGAGCCTCAGGAAGCTCAGGTTCAACAGCCTGTCCTGTTAGGACATCAAGCATTTACCAATCAGCTACCCTTATCTATTACTAATAAATACACCCTCATCAGCATCTAATTATTTCAAATATCAGTCACTGGATTGGTTGCCACTTATCTACACCATCGCAATGGCGACATATTGACCCCCTTTATCGTGCATCTTGGGTGATTGGATTGTAATCTGATCCACTCTGATCACCAAAACCAGATGCATTTGGCCTCACTAATGTGTGTGAGAGTGTTTGTGAATGCAACACATCTCCAATCCACATATAGCAACTATGTAAAATGGAAACTGAATACAAATCAAACACAAGTCAAGTAACTTGGATAATAAACATCCTTGTCAAAAATGGATTGTCAGGATTCTCATGAATGGAGAACGAGCAAGATGAGGCGTTTACTGTCAATTTCAAAGGATGTAAGTATTACAAGAGAAAGTGACATGCACAACAGTCTGCATTTTGGCGAGGGAAAGAGAAATCAGATTTCAGTGTGTATACCGGAGATGCATGTTAAAGTCAGGTGTAAATGTAATCCAGCTGAATCATATCCAAACACAATCTGGACCCAAGATAGTAGGATGGTAGGATCCTAACAGTTCTCTAGAGAGCAGGACATGGTGAATATCTTAATGTGCGAGTTAAAAGCAGAGAATCACAATGGAAAGTCACTCACCGTAGTCTAGTGACGTTTTGGACCAGAGGATGGCAACACCGGTGAGGACAATCAACAAGATGACAATGCAGAGAGCGAGACAGAGACAGAGTGAGAGAGAGAGAGAGAGAGAGAGAGAGAGAGAGAGAAAAGAGCAGAGTAGAGGAGAGCAGAGGAAGGCGAGAAACAGTAACAGTCATATTGCACAACATAAACTGATACAATATACACACATGTAAATCAGTCGGAACAAACATTTATACACATATACACTATAAAGAACAGCCTTGACTGAATAAAGAAAACAGTATCAAACAACACAAAGAGCACAACAGCATGCTGCCTTGCTCTACACAGCATATAAAAGATAGCCTTGATTAGTCTCTAAGCTGGATTCAAAGAAGCCGTCCATCCTCAAATCCTATATCAGACCTGGGGGATAGATCGATGCTATCAACGCAAGTCTCTTTCGCAATCCTCCCTCGCTCTCCCAGCTTCCCCCTCTCTCCTCGTCTAAGTTATCAGGCTCTCTGGACTGGGGCCAAGTCGTCGTCTTTGCTGATACGGCTAGTTAGCGTGTCTGCACAAAGCGTGGTGTACAGGCTGCTTTGTGTTTCGCTGTCACTGCCCTAGCTCATTATCACGAACTCGGGGGTAGCATGGATACAATGCGTTCAGCCTTGGGGGACGTGAGGGGGGTGTGTGTGTGTGTGTGTGGAGGGAGGGGGGTGCTCTTACATTGATTTCAGTGACCAGGATGTCAGTGATGCTCCCCAGTACTGTCACAAAGTCAAACACGTTCCAGGCGTCCTTCAGGTAGTTCTGGTGGGGGAGGAAACAGATTCAAAATTCGTTGTTATTATTATTCAGTGCAGTAACATCTTGTTATCAAATTGTACCCACCAGTGGACCGAAAGCGATGATCTTCAGGATACACTCCAGAGAGAAGAGGGCGGTGAAGACGATGTTGAGGTTCTTCAGCATCGCCTCGTAGAAGTCCGGAGCACCGTGGAACTGGAAGACGCAGGGAAAGAGACCTTTTTTTACTTTTCACCCACAGAGTGTTAGAGTTGGCCGAACCATGGCTGAACAGACAAAGAAAAGACACTACACCACCTACAGAAACTCAGAGGCTGTAAAAATGAGGAACATAGACCGGGATTTTCAGTTATGATGGGTTAGGAAAGATCCAACAAGTGCTTACCTTCATCATGAGTACCACGGTGTTGACGGCAATCATGATCATGATGGAGTACTCAAAGGGAGCTGAGACCACGAACTTCCACATCCTGTACTGGAATGACTGGGTGTTCTCTGGCATGTAGCGAGTCAGAGGCTTGGCGTTGATGGCAAAGTCAATGCAAGCCCTCTGCAACGAAGACAAACGCAATCTTGATTGGATGAATGAATGAATAGATAGATGGATGGATGGGACCCATTTTATCTAATCAAATTCTATGACTGTCCCATGACATCAAGTTCAATTGGACTAATAATTGACAGCATCTCTCTTCAGATGTACCAAGTCTTGTTTTGGCTTCAGTGTGAATTAGGACATCTGTAATCAGGGAAGTGCTTTGGGTTAATTATTCCATCAAAGGTAACTACATCAACCAGCATGATTGATGATGATTATGAACATATTTCCTTGAAATTTACAAAACTTTCAGGATATGTATGATTTCCCATATTTTTTCCAGGCCAGGAAAACAATGGACCCTTTTTGACTTTTCAATGTTACACAGTTGAACAGGGCAATAGATACACAGCGGTACAGTAGGTGAGGCTAAGTGGGGAAAATACCCAGGCTGGATACAAACTCGCAGATTCCTATCCAAACCACATATTGAGACCTGTATTGTATTTTCATCAGCCGGACATGATGTTAGCCACAAAACTCATAGTTGGTTGTAATTTCTTCTGCTCTACCTCGTTCTTCTCCAAGCTGCACTCGGACATGGCCTTGTCTCCCTGCTCCTGAAAGGTGATGATGATCAGAGCAACGAAAATGTTGACGAAGAAAAAAGGGAAGACTACAAAGTAGACCACGTAGAAGATGGAGATCTCTATCCGGTAGCCTGGACTGGGACCCTGGTCTTCGAAGGTGGCATCCACAGAGTGCTTCAAGACACTGGAAGGAGAGGGGCACAGTAGGACACAACAGTTTAGCAGTGGAATAAATAGTATGCAATCTTTAATATAATGTTCTAAGCTTGTAATAATGATAATAATAATGTAATGTAATAATAATTTAATAGTGAAAAATAGTAAAACCGCAATACCCGCAGTAACCTACAATAACTTTAAAGGCCCAATCTATTCTGCGAAGCATGAGTTTTAGAATGTTAAAACGCTTTTTAACCAGTGACAAAGCAATCTCTTTAACAGCATATGTGAATAGACCCAATATTTACATGGTCAAAAAACATTATGGAGTATGTTCTATACAACTAAACTCAAAATGATGACATGGCATAAGTTTCTTTCCCTAAAAGCAGAGATTGACAATTAATACTCTTTTGTGAATACTTAACAGGCATGAGATTAACATTCAGCGTTGGAGATATGAAGGCTTATTTTCATTAACAGAGCTAATATAGTCTTTACAGCAAAAGCAACCCCATGCTAGGCCACACAAGCCTTCAGGTTATGAGACGTGACTTTCATTTCTGACATGAAGAATCCCCAGTCCAGCATATTTATCATTCATCAGCAAATCATCTACTGACAGAATTAAGGGAAAGAACGGCAAGCCCTGAATAAGAGAGGCAGGATGGACAAGTGGCTATAGAGACCACTCATTGTAAGAGACTCTGCAAGAGTCTCCGTATGATATAGTATATAGAATGTAATTATTATCTGTGCTGGTCTGGGATAGGCCAATAGCTGTCCTTACGTTGGCCAGCCCTCCCCAGTGGACACGGTGAAGAGGGTGAGGAAGGCCCACAGCACGTTGTCATAGTGGAACTCATATTTCTTCCACTCCCTCGGCATGGCGGCCACTTCGTCTTTGTCGTAGTCCAGGAACTGCCCTCTGGATTAATTATAAGAGTAGAAGAATAGGAACTTGGAATGAAGACTGCAAGGACTATGATATTATACATATAACATTTTGATAGAACTAAGAACAACATGAAATGGAGCAGCTTTGGGCTGCCTCTCTGATAAGTTAAAGTAACTGTCTTCACAGTTTTCTAAAAAGCTGCAAGCCATGCAGGAAAACTGCCACTGAAAGTTGATCTCAGCCTTAACCTTGTTTTTTGTAAGGGGAGTTTGCAGTTCACTACCCATAGATTTTTTATTTATTTATTTATTTATTTTACCAGAGGTACCTTTCAGGTACCACAACACACCCTCCGGTGGCGATATTGGAGGTCCTCAGCTTTTGAGCAGCAATGACTGAGAACAGCTGGTTAGGTTTCTATACCTACAACTCAGCCATCTCAACAATCCGGAATAGACATGGTTAATTTCTGGGCTGTTTTTGACTGGAAACTGCTAATTTCACCATTGATAAATCAAATCAATTTTGTGTTTAGATAATGTCAGATTGTTAGCTAGCTAACCACAGTATCTGGCCAGCAAGCCATCACCATCTTCTTATAAGCATTTGCATACTACCTAAAGTATCTAGTAGAAACTGGCATTAGTAGTGGCAAGTAGTTGCATATTAACATTAACATCAGTTGCTTTGCTAAGTTAGCTAGCTGTGTGAAAAAACAACTGCGTGTTCAGGTTAACTGAGCTGACTCTTCTCAAGCTAGTTTAGCGACAATTTTATTTGCATACATTTCTTAGTGAATAAGACAAAAACTCTGTGCTCTTAGCTCAAGCAACTGAGGTGCAAAAAATTAGCAGAATGGCTTTGCAAGGTAATCTTTGTAAATCTGGACCAGAGTGTTTTGGAGTAGAGGCTAGACCGAAAGACAGTTTCCTGTGTCACAGTAATCTATTGCTGTACAATAGTAAGATGAGATAACACAACACAAACAAAAACAATTTAAATAGTACACAAAAGCAGTAAAGTATATAGAGAAATATATATAATATATATAATATTTATAATATTGCAAGATTTTAAAAGTAGGTTTTCAGTATATGCCATCCTGACAGAGGCTGGAAGGCTGTTCCACAGTCTAGGTGCCTTTACAGCAAGTGCGTGATTACCTTACGTTTTCATTCTAGACCTTGGAACCTCAGGAAGAGCTCTGCCAGAGGACCCAAGAGTACGTGGCTGCTCGTATTTGGTTAAAAGCTCTATTGTGCTAAACCATGCAATGCCTTGTAGGTGATTAAAATCATTTTAAAGTCAATTCTATATTTAACTAGCAGCCAATGAAGGGGGGCCATTATTGGGGTGATGTGCGACCTGCGACTTGTTTTAGTCAAGAGCCTTGCTGCAGCGTTCTGCAGCAACTGGAGCTGGGCCACTGAAGGTTGGCTAAGGCAGGAAAACAAGGTATTGCAGTAGTCAAGACATGGAGACAAAAGCATGAATAACTCTCTCAAGATTCTGTCAGTCATGAAGAGTTTTCAGTTAGTTGAGGTCTTTGGCTGGAATGAGAGATAAAGCTGTGTATCATCAGCATAGCAGCGATAACAGACACCATCAGAACAACAAATAATATGACCCAGGGGAAGCATGTAGAGAGAAAACTGAATATGGCCAAGTATAGACCCTTGGGGAACTCCACATGTTAATGGAGCACAACATCAGACATAGTCACCAATTGAGACTAAAAAGTTTCTGTTTGATAGGTGTGAGTTCTCTAGAACCGTAGATACAAAGGGAACCTTAGAAATAGGTCTAAAATGTTGAGGTGATGGGTCTAGACCGTTATTTTTTTAGAAGTGGCTGAATAATGGCCTGCTTAAAACAATCAGGAACACAGCCAGATGTGAGGGAGCTATTCACAATAACCAGAAGGCTAGGATCAATATCACCCATTACCTGTTTAAGGAAAGATGTGGGTAAGACATCTAGTGGACTGGATGATGATCACATATGGGAAACAATATCAGTGAGGTTGTGCAAAGAAATAGTACAGTTGAGAAGGGTTAGACCAGTAGGGGTACCTGGGTGGGGCACAGGGGTGGTTTTAACCACTACATGGTTAGACATGGTTTACAAGATAAAAGATACTGAGGTAAGACATCATGAAATGGGGGATTTCAGACTGCAGTGTGGGGACCAACCTGCAGTCCTTTTCCAGGCCCTTGGACTCATCGGTGCAGTAGAAGAATTTTCCCTTGAAGAGCTGAACGGCAATGACGGCAAAGATGAACATGAAGAGGATGTAGACGATGAGGATGTTCAGCACGTTCTTCAACGAGTTGACCACGCAGTCAAACACCGCCTGAGGACCAGCACACACACACACACATATTTGTTTTAGGGATAAACTGGAGGCTCTGAGCACAGAGTCTGAGGCAACTTTTCTGTTTGTCTCGATGCTGCTTTCTTGTCCAGGTCTCCCTTCAAAAAGAGACTCATATGGGTTCTATTTTCGTGAATCAATTGCGCATGGCACAAAGTGCAGTCAAAGGGGCAAGGCAGGGTGGGATTAGGAGTAATACATTATCAATAGGTGTGGTAGGGGCTGGTGTTAGTCATGACCAATCAAATCAACTCTTTTCCTTCCCTTTAAAAGCAGTGCGCTCTGCGAAAATGACACTTCACTGGCGCAAAGCCCCACCATCTGCAGTCATGAAAACAGTGCCCTAAATCTCAATGGGACTAACCTGGTTAAATAAAGATTAAATAACTCAAAATCAAACTAAAAGTGTAGTGCTGTTGTGTGGTGGACGTCAGGCAGAACCTTGAGTTTTGGCAGACGCTTGATAGTCTTGAGAGGCCGTAGGACTCGGAGAACCCTCAGAGACTTGATGGTGCTTATGTCTTTGCCTTTGGTGCCCCTGTGAAAAGCAAACACAGTTAGACCTTACAAAGAATTACTTGATGTCATCTGCAGAGAGCATTCAGTTTGTAAAATCTTTTCCTGTATTACTAATATTGTTGAACTGTAAAAGTAGGATAAATTCGTTTTCAGCCTAGAATTTGATATAATAGCCAACATACATTTTGTGACACTTGCTATGTTTCTATCCGACTATCAAGTGACTTTTCTGCAAACTTTTGAAATGTAGCAAAAAATTGGTTCGTATGTGCGCAACGCTTTTTGCAATGCACAGTGGTTAGGGGAATTATGGTATGCACAGTTAGGCCACGCAGAGCCCTAAGAGCCCTGCATATGGGAAATACAGTGTGCGCTCGTACAGCAGGCAAGAACAAGCCACTGACAAGAGCAACACCAGACTCTCTGAATCGCTCGACAAAATCTGAAGAGTGGGCGGGATTCAGGAGTCTGGGGCCAGGCTAGTTTTGCAACGAAATTGAATCCAATTATAAGACAATTATACCAAGGCTACATAATTATTTATTTGACAAATGTGTTTCCATTTATGCATTTCTATTTATCACATCATTTCTTTATAATCCACTTCAAGCAAGCATAAAAACTTTTTTGTGATATTGAGGAAATTCATCTTTCATTTTGTAATTTCCACATTCAGTTTTTCTAATACAATACATCATAATTTGCAAAAAACAGTTGGATGGAAACCCAGCTACTGAAAAGTTCACTTGGAATATGTTCAGTAGAATAGTCACAGAGCAATCCATAGAACAATCCATGACTTTACCCACTATTGTAGACTCTAACAAAGCAACGCATGGTAGATAATTACAATTGCTCTTGTTGCTGTAATAGGGTAGCTTTTTTGTGCACCTGTACTTTAGAGAAATATTTTTAAGTTAGGAATTTTACTTTTACTATTGAAGTATTGTACCTCGCAACATTTTAAATCGCATCCATTACGGAGTATAAATCTTGCAGGCTTTCAATAAGCATTGCATCAGAAACTGGCCATTCGTAATCGTATATCGTGTTGATTCATGCATTACTTCTTGTCCTTTTTACACTGCATAGGAACGATCATATGTAACAAATGTCTGTTTTTTAAAGTAACTTTTATTCTGAGTACATTTTAAATGAGCTACTTACACCAGTAAATTTGCTTCTACTTGTCAAATTTTAGCCACGTAACAGTACTTTCACTTGTGTACTATATTTTGTTAATCCACCCCTGCCACTGTAGTGTAAAAGAGTAAGATGAAGAACCTGAGTAAAATTATCTTTCTTTTCAATTATTTAGCACTGTATGTTTAAACTGATTTCATGAGCATTGCTGTATGCTGCACGGTAAGCATGAAGGTACCTGGAAGTGTGGGTAGAACTACTCTTTATGCTGCACATTGTTGTTCAAGCAGTACGCTCTCCATGATAGAAACAAACTCACACAGGGACATGCCTCTCCTAACCATCTAGCTATGTGTATCATGTAATCCTGGATTACATGAACCGTTCGGTCAGAAATCTGCAATTTAGCACATGCAAATCAAGTGGTTAGTTCACAGAAAGATGTTTTTTTTAACGTGAGCTCCGTTTCAACACGGCATGCAAATATGGTCACACTAAAGACTGTGCATCAGGGCTCTTTATCATAAAGAAGCTTTGAATGGGAGTGCTGATCTGAGATCAAGTTGCCACTTAAAGGAAAACAGACATTTTTGGGAAATAAGCCATTTGATCAACAAAAAACAAGAGGATGAAGAAATAAAACTAGCTTTATTTATCTCTTATTGTTGTAAATAACATTCAAGAAATTAATCAGGGCTATCTGGTTTCATTTTAATTCACTTATGTGTTATTCATATATTTTCTGAACTGCACCATTCTCCTCCTTGTTGAGTTTTGCAGTCAGGTGAGATATTTTAATAAGCCTCTCAGGATTTCATTGTCTCACACAGTTTACATTTCTTTTCTTCTCTTCCCCCCCCCCCAATGTTTTCATAATTTGCGCTCAAGACTCGCATATATTTTGGCCACGTCTTACTTCACACTGAGGCATGCTAACGCTTCAGCACACTGTTCAAACAATACAAGCAAGTGCCGCATGAAAACCACCGGAGACTGCTCAATCCTGGTAACAGCGGTGAACGTGCTACCAATCTCCTTGTTTCACAATAAAGTTCATCAAAGCTTATTTGTCAAAAAGTCAATGTATTCCTTTGAGTTGTTAATCAGAGAAGAGTGTACTTGACTTTCAAGTATTTTTCCTATGAAAAACTTTTTTAAACCCTGCCCCGAATTCAGGATTCCCACACATTTTGCACACATTTTTTTTTACAGACCTTAATTCCTTGACTGCATTTTAAGATTCTGTTTAGTGTTCAAGGCCTCTGCACTATACAGTAGTTGAAAGAATTGCCATAATACGTAAAATAACTATGGGTCTACAACTACATTAAATCTAAAGTAATATGTGTATCAAGTACTAAAGTAATATGTGTATCAAGTCTGAACAACAACACATTCCCCATCATTTCTAGACTGTGTAATTCACTAACTTTTTAAGACCTGGAAATGATTAAATTCATTTTCCAAACCTTAACCATTTGATCTACTCATTGATCCCAGATCAGTACTTCCTTGAAGCATTATGCATTCAAGTCAAGGTTTCTTTGCTACAACCTATAATCAGCGATTCAAAAGAAACCAGAATGTTTCTTTTCAGAAGGAACCAATGTTGTTTTCATAAACATCTCCCCTTTAGTCTAAGCCATTAGAAAGTCCACCAGTCAAGATACTGTAAGAATTCCTAGATGTCATTATGGTCTAGGACAGTCCACTCAATAGCATGAACAAGTCTCTCCCAAAGCCAGAAACAAGAGAAACAAAACCCATCTGGAATTGCTCCATAGAGAATGATATGGGAAACAGAATAAAGTAAGAATGGGAAACGGGATAAACTGACAACACTACTGGACCGTACAGACCATAGGAATAACCTATGTGAATTCTTAAATTGAGCGGTGTTCCTCTTTAAGCTGGGATGGGAAACAACCACGAAAGAAGTAAAATGGAAAAGAGGATGTCAGACATAGAGGACAGAGAGTCTTAAACGACAAATGACAAAAAGGAGCAGAATCTGAAATCCTAACCACAAAGGAAGGATAAGCCAAAAATCTTCTGAAATAACATGTCGGAGTTCTTTGCAGAATTTCATTAATAACCTCCCGGAAAATGTACGGGAGTGTTCCCTACAGCTTCTGATGTGCCTTTGCTGAATCAGCAGGATAGAAGAGACTCTGGGTAAAATAGAACATGCAGATAGCAAATGTCACAGGTCCCGTCTTACTATCTATCTCACATTAAGGGGGCAAAAGCTATAATGAGGTTTGCGGTTAAAACACCCTAAGCAAAAGACACTGAGGGCTTATAAAATTACATTAATACCATGCATATAATAAAAGCCACACTTCAATAAAGAGTCAATCACCCGCAACATCTTAGTTTACAGGAGCGGTTCTTGTCCTCTCTTGTCCCAATAAATCAGCTAAACGCTGCAGTCTGTGCTTCCTGTCTGCTGTTCGATGAACAATCTTGTAAGCATCTCCGCATGTCACAAGATGACAGAAATATGAAGCCAACAAGGCGAACATTGACAGAATACAGCCGCAGAACTCCCATCAGTAAATCACTCCTGTTTTATGTCTCTCACTGGTGTACACCCTGATATCATTCATACTCCAACACAGCACTAAAAAGCCCTGTTCTCTAAATTTTTGTTTTTGGTTTGGGTTCACACGGCCCAATTGCAATCGAACCAGGGCTTGTAAACAAAAGTCACATGGACTCACAAGTAGCTTGTTTATTGGACAGAGTTTTGGTGACCTGACGTCCCATGAGGTTAGAGATTTTGGTCAAAACTTTGCCGAAACCTATTTGCCGTAACTGACCTTCTCTGGTGTTCCTACTAGTTAAGAACACATGAAGAAATAGCTATATATGAGCACCAGTCCAGACTGAGCTTTGCCCTTGGTTCATTTTGTTATGCGTGGCTTTTCAAGCATGAGGAACTGCTGGCTATCAGATCTCCTTATACCCATAAACCCTTGTGTTATGGGGTTGTTTCGTGTATTCGGATTACATTCTCGCTTCTAATGAACCACACCAGAGTTCTCTTGGAAGAGGACTGAGACCCGCATTTTCTGAACTAAAGGTGTAATCGCTCCAGAGTTCAAACAAACTGCTCCAAACATGCTTGGTGTGAACGCACCCTAACTGTCTACTCGGTACATGGGGAGATAATAGTGATGCAAGTGAAACCTCTGATTAGAATAGTCATTTGAGTTCAAAATCAATAAAGATATGTGATACAAAGAATAGTCATTTGTATATATTCTCTAATTAGGATCATTTCTTGTGAAACTATTCAACATTTTGCTGCGGACCCCCTGGAGTCCTGTGAAGGACCCTGGACCCCACTTTGAGAACCACTGCCTATTAAGGTCCTGACACACCAGGCCGACGGTCGGCCGTCGGGCAATGTCGGGTCGTCGGTAAGCGTCGGTGTCCCTAGTTTTTGCGGTGTGTCCCGCACTGTCGGCACTAGTCGGACCCTGTCGGCGTCTTTTCGGCCGATTGAGCATGTTGAATCGGCGTCGGAGCCGTCGGTGAGAGAGATCACTCTGATTGGTAGTTCGTGTTTTGCCTCTGGATGATTGGACTGATAAATTCCTTCAACATGTGGAACTGAACAGGAAAGAGCCGAGCGAAATTTTTAAAATCGGAGGTTTCATTTATCTCCAGCTCTCGACACAGGTTCGGGAAAGCCCCTTGAGCCTGTGGCTGGAGTAATGTTATTCATGATTTCACCCATTTAGTGCGGTTTCTCCTTATTTTTCGCCTCCGCCTCTTCCTTTCTTCTTCCACAACCAAAAGACCAAGGGCTGACAACGCCAGTGCCATTTGCAACTTCTTATCAGACATAAGGTATGGAGAGTTATTTCCCCTCACGCAGGCGCAGAACGTACATGCTAGTTGGCCGTCGGGTGTAGTCTTTGCGGTGTGTTCAAGTGCAACTTTTTGGACCAGACGCCGGCGACGTGAGGCGACGCAACAGTCGGCCTTCGTTGTCGCTGGTTCTTTGAAGTCGGTTTGGTGTGTCAGGGCCTTTAGTTGCGGGCTATTCCCAAAGCAGCATGGCATCCGTGTGATGTGACCGTGCAGTCTCTTGTTTTTTCTCTGCGGCCCTCTTGAGATCCCTCTACTCTAACAACACCCGCATGCAAGCAGCTTCATGCTCTGATGCACATTAGTCTAGCATGCTTTCACAGTAAAGTAGGGCCAGAGGTTTTTAGGCCAGACAGTCGCACAGTTGGGGGAATAACCACACAAGACATTCTGATAGCTTTCAAAGAACCCCCCCAGGTAGATTGAAGGAGGAGAACACGCAAGGTGACGCGGAGCCTCTGTAACACCGGGAGTGTGGTTTGGGCTTTCTACAGGGGCTGAGATGTGACAAAACTCCTTAAGAGGCTGGGGGAGGGGAGGGAAGGGGGGTTAAATTGATAATAAGGACATCAGCTTCAAAGGTGGCTGAGGCCAAGGCTGTTCATCATCTTCCTGGAACAAGAACAGAGAGCTGGGCCCTGGAAATAAAATCCCTCTTCTACTGTCTCAGCACTGCTCTATTTTTATCTCCACTGTTCTCCAAACTCTCTCTCTTTCTCTCTCTCTCTCTCTCTAGGTGAGTATGGATTGTGTTGCGCAGCAAGCCAGCTGCCTTACAGAAAAGTTGCTCTCAACCTTTTCGGCTCGCAACCCCAAGAAACGAACAATGCCTTTGATGCTGGTGTAAATTCAGCTTTGACACCAAATGTTTTATTTTATGTTCTGTTTTCAGGGTATTTTAATTATTGTAAGAACGCTACAGGGGGTGCACAATATAACAGAAACACCACATGAAAAAGGACTTTAAAGGGACATTAAGATTAAGATTCCAAGTGTCTTGAAATTCCAATGGATTCCAATCATTGAGTCATTGATATTGATCCACAACACTATCAACCCCTGCAGATATATTATGGTCATTTTGTCTCATGGGGCGGGAAAAATTGTACTTCACCTTTAATTTTGAGGTACCTAAATCACAACTACAAAGGCAGCTACAGGCAAATCATATTAATGTGTCTACTGGGAGTCATTAGGTCTGGTGATTGCTCTACACGGTCGTATAACAGCCAAAGAATATGAGGCCATGTTACACAACGAGGGGCACCCTAGGGTGCACTGTTCCCTTATTACGTTCCGATATTCCAAAATGTTAATGCCCCCATACACACTGCTAAACCAATTCAAGAATGAGCACCAGGATGAAGGATGAATCAAACTCTAAACATCATTGAGCCTTTATGGGAAGTAGATTTCCACCTACTTTCCTTCATGAAGAAAGGTCCAGTATCCAGTAGTCGGACTGAAGGTTAGCCCTCCTGCTTATTAGATACTTCATATTCATAGATTGTTAGGTGTTTCCCTTATTTTGTCCACCTCCCTATAGAGGTAATCTATCATCAAGCTTAAAAGCATCTAATAGATTCTAATTCTAAGTGTGTTTTCAATACTGTAGCACAAAGTACTTTATGTGAAACGGATAGAAAAGAGGGAAATGAAATATAAACAGACGCTTCTGCTGTAACTGGTTATTGTGGGGGAAGATCAGGATAGTCTATGACACTTGGTGAATAGAATGACCATATTTTTTTTCCAAGACTCTGCTTATCAAATGAAGAGTTTCATTCCAAAATGGGATATCATGAATGTAATCATGAATGTAAAACCCACTTTGGACCTTTTGGTTATTATTTAAGTGATTAAATAGGACATCAAATATTAAGACTTGTGTTTTGTTTTTTCATGCCAAAAAATGTCTTTGTTGCATTTTGGAATAAAACAGTTGAAATCTTATAATGTTTTTGGCAGGGTTTGACAGAGGCAGGTTTCAGTTGAAAGCTGTCAGACAAAGGTTCCTGTTGTGTTGAAAAGGCATGTGATTCACTGCAGAATGGGTTTATTGTTATACATGAACCTGATCTAAGCAGAAGAAGAATGAGAGATAGAGGGGATTGGAGTTGGGGAAAGGGGGTTAGGTAAGGTGGGGGTTAGGTAAGGTGGGGGGTCGGGTATGGGGTGGGGTGAGGGGGTAAGGGAGGGGGGCGGCATAGGGGGGTTCCCCACCTGGTCACACCTTGTTGCGATCTAATTGGGGGAAAACAGTGGTAAAACACAAGGTACAGCACATTTATGGATGCTTCACACACGTACGCACAAACAAAATAAAGCATATGTTTGCATCAAGTGACAAAACACCATAATAGTCTCTGTGGATGACAGTAGATGTAAAAATATGCGTAGAGATATATGATGATCGGTAGCACAGTTGGGTGAATTAAGCCCCAGTAGAGAACGGACAACACGGAGTAAACTATATTAGGCCATAATGACAGAAAATAAAGGGTGATTGGATGCTGAATGTGCCTGTTATTTTTGGAGGTAGCCTATCATTGAAGAAACACACAAATCAAGTCTGTCTGTTACTCCTTGCTCAGCTCTTGTTCTCTTGCTACAACTTCTCGGTCTCAACCAAAATATCAGGGGGAGACGAGCAAATGCCTAACAAGAGCGAGAATGACAGGCTTCTTGGGGGAGATTTTCTGGAAAAAAAATCTCAATTTTCATACCCAAACCCCAAAAAACAGGTTGCCGCTTAGCATCTGAGGTTGACGTGAAAAGGCAGCTCTGCAGTTTGCGGCGTCGAAATGTGAAACGCGTCCGGAAAGGCTGCAGACGGAGCTCAGCCCTCCGGCGGTTCCAGTAGAAAAAAGGGGGGAGATGACGCAGATTCACAGACTCTGCGCTGTGGCTCGTCCTCCTCCTCGCCACAGGCAAGTCAGTCGAATGGATGGCAGGCGGAACGGGCTCCGGAGACATGCATGGAGGATGAGTGACGGCTGTCCATCAAACAGTACTTCCTGTCTGTCACCGCCGATATGGGCGTGGCCTGGGGTCAAACAGCATTTGCGAATACTCCTCGGGGTTGGTTTGAACCGGATGGGTGGAGTTTACCGCATCGGAACAATTCAGACAGTGTCGGGTAGATTGTGAGTCGCAAAATTGACTTTCCTGTGAATGTCTAAACTTTCTGGCAGTCGTGATACTGCCGTGCGTGGCAAACCCCACCCATCTGGCACGCAAGTAGGACTAAAACAAACCACAGAAATAATTCACAAACGCTATTCAGCACAGGTTTGGAACCAAGCCATATACATCCTTATTTGTGACACTGAGTTTGACAGATTCAGGTCAAAGTAGTGTAGCATATACTGCACATACATGGAAATTATGTGACAGTACGGTCATAGAGCAGTCGCTAAAAACCTACGGGTGACAGCATACATGTCAAACAGTCTAATCTAATGGGCATGCTCGGATCAACAGGGGAGATCGATATTCACTGGGAGTGTACTCATGCCCTCCGGCGGCAGCTCGGCCGCTACATTAGTGTGCCTTTGGTGAATAAATAATAGAAAATGTGAAATTGATGGTATCATTCCAGTCCAAGCAGCACATCCATTACTCCGGCGAGGCGAGGCGCTGGTGAAAATGCCTCCCATCAGAGGCGAGGGGGAAGATAAGGATGATGAACAGACGGAGGTGACATGCCCCTCTATGGTGGAGGGGAGCATGGAAAAGAGGGTCTGTAGCCAAGCAAATGAGGGTTAAGACGTGGGAAGGTGGGAGATGGACGACGAGATGTGAATGTGTCCCAGGCACAACAGTACACAGTGCAAAAAACACACCCATCTTAACAAGTAATTTCACCTCATATAAGTCTTGTAATCTAATTTATTTTAAAGGAAAACACAATCTAAAACACTTCAATGCTGTTAAAAAACTGAACAGCTAATGGGAATGCATCTATGTTTGCTTGGTGTATTTATCTTGTTCCTGTGAATATCTGGCCAAACGTAGACAATGTGACGTCACGTTGACATATTTCCAGCAGCTACAATGGAGTTTCATATCAGAAAATGTTTCAGCTTCTAAAACATCAGCGGTAAACGTCAGGTTTGGTTTGGAGGTCAGTCCCTCAGAATCAAAGAGCGAGGGCTTTTTTCTAGAGCCGCCATTTTGCACCAAGAGAAGTTCAACAATCATACAGGGAGAAATCCATCGTAGGAGAGGAGAGAGACCAATTTCTCCACCCACAGGAGCAGGAGAGAGACCAGAATGCAATACAGCCACAAGCTATGTTGGGTTTTGAGGAGGGGGCGTGGGTCATTCTGGGAAACGTAGGAAATCACTAACTGAAGTAGAAGTGGGCAAGGCAGGTTGATGGAAAGTGGGTACACCAAAAAAGCAAATTACACTTCTAAGAGTGTAAGTGTAAGAGTATCTGAGGGTGGCTTTTTCCTTTAAAATAAGTAAAATAAGTTAGAAATCTGCCAAGGAAGGTGAGATAATGGCTCCGTCTAAATCCATCCCCTACGCCCTCACCCTAACCACTCCGCTTCTTTTTGCGAATTCCGTTTTTGCGAACTCCGTTTTCGCAAATCCTTTCCACTCCGCCTCCGTTTTCATGAACTCGAAATGCTTCATGTGAAGCGCATATTGAAGGGAATCCCAAACATTAGCGGGGAGGGGAAGTAGACTGTAGAAGCCTCCAACAGCGAGTGTGCATCGATGCGGACCTGCGATACGCCACTTACCCCTACGACAACGGAAGTGTAATGGCAAAGAAGCATCTTACGAATCTAAGTTCCCTGTCGACTGTGATTTTTTAATGCATGTATTGCAGCCTTTTCCTTGCACTTAACAGTGACTTTAAACAAAATCACGGAATGTGATGACAATAATTTGAATCCTGACTTTCAAGTTAGAACCGTCTATAATAATAGTAATATCTTCTGCCCCTATACGCACGCATCAGTTGAAAGAACACAAATCTCATTTTATAACCTTTGATTATCTTGTTGATATCATGCATTTGCAGGGACAGTCGACAAGACTAAGCCATTGATAACAACAGCTGGGCGATCAAGGCGTCCATTGGTAGCCATCGGTAGCAGGCTGCTTCCTGCTTCCAGTCCCAAAGTTACCAGTTCATTTATACCCCAATCCTTAGTAAGGAAGGCCCTTCACAGCTCCGAGTGTGACTTCATCTGGAGTGACACTTTGCGGTGAAGTGGTAGTGGGTAGGGAGCCAACTGGGAAAGGGCCAATATCTATTATTGCTATCTTGTTTCAGGGATTTTATCGAAACAAATGACGTTATCTTGTTACCAGTGGAGTGGCATTCCTTATTTCATGACATTGCCATTTAAAGTCGAGACAAGTAACATTATCTCACCCCGTTGGTTAATTTTCACACTTATTTTTCACCAAAAAATATCTTTTTTAAGAATTAATATGTGACGAAATTACTTGTTTTTGCAGTGTAAGCCATGTTAGCTTTCTCTCTCACATACACACACACACACACACACACACACACACACACACACACAGATACATAGACAGGCAAGATGAGAGAGGGAGAGGAGGCATTACCCCATGAAGCTCCTTCAAAACGATCCCAGCACAGAAACGGGGGAGAGGATCATGTCAATAACACACTCAGCACAACATAACAACACACGCGCGCGCGCGCACACACACACACACACACACACACACACACACACACACACACACATCTCGCTTCCAGGATTTGTTCAGGATTTTAGTTCACCTCCCATTCACTTCTAATGGAAGATTATCGTTTTGCTGCTTTTTTGTGTTGATCACATCCCTGCTTTATCATAAGATATGCACATACTCACATGTATAATCAGACATATTAACAGTATAGAAATTCATTAATGTGATTACCACCCTTAATAGAACATGTTACTGCTTGCAAACACTACAAATGAGCCTTCATCATACTGCATGCACTCACTGATTCAGAAGGAGTCCTTGTTTTGTTAAATCATGGTACATTTTACCTTAATAACCCTGGTAGCTAAATTACATAGTGTAGAAGATTATTTAACAAAACTACAGAGCCTCTCATCACATTCATACACATTTGAAACACAACATAAAAATTATAAAGTATAATATAAACATTAATACAACAGTAAAACATGGCAGATAGCTGAATTACAATAATGGATAACCAACCAGAACTTTGGAAATATGAACACAACCATTGCTCATTTTAAGAGAAAAGTGTTTGAGTTATTGGACTTACGAAAATGCAAAAGCCACCAGCGCCCCACTGACCACTATGAAGTCCAGAATGTTCCACAGGTCCCTGAAGTAGGCACCGGGATGAAGCAGCAGGCCCAGGTCCACCATCTGCACCAAACACACCACTGTTATACCATACTCTTCCTCATTTCTCATTTCTGACTCTAGGACTCAATGTCCGCCAAAAAGTTTTGGCACCATTTTGGATTCTTTGAATAATCTTTAAAAATGCTTTTCTTTGAAACACACATCAAAATGGACAAGTTATTAACCTATCAATTTTTAAAAATAAATTTGCACAAGAAGTTCAACTGTGTTGTGATAACAAAAACTGAAATACCCACAATGCCTTGCCAATCAGGAAACTCGGAGCATTCGTTGTCATGCTGTGGTAACCTGTTCATTTTTTAACCTCTTATTTTATTCTTATTTATTCAATTTAATTTTATTTATGTTAATTTAACTTAATTTTGTTATGGAATGTACGGAGCATGGAGTGTGGCACTGAATTTGTATAGAATATTTTGGTAATTAATTATTATTGATTAACATATAAATAAACTATATTTTGTAAAGCAATTTATTAAATTTACATTTCAATGAGGCAATTAATGTTGAAGAATGAAGCAATTCATAAAATGGTAAGGAGATGAGTAAATTAATATTTCCATTTCATAATTCTTTGTTTATTCATTGATTAGAGACAGAAATATGAAACGGAATTACTCAGACTAATTTAAATAGCATTTTTCTTTTCGCACACTGTCACAGTAGAACACTGTTGTCATTTATTCCACTAATGACAGGGCAAACAGAATATAATAATTTACCAGACTCCAGCCTTGTAATAAAATTGGTGTTATTTAACTGTTTGAAAGTTCTAAAGAAGAAACACTGAGCTTGGAGATAAATGTTTTTGTAGAAATCTTGATGAAGATCCGACTAAAAAACTCAAAAAGAGAGACTGGTACGCGATTCAGCAAGTTCCTTTTTATTTCGTCTCCATCTTTGTTGCTCAGCGCTCATTGCTGTGGTGTTTCTGCACTGCTCTTCCCAGAGATCACCTGTCAATCAAACAGTGTGTCCAGTACTGTGACTACTGTCTTTTTCCTTGGATTTTCTGTTGGATTTTTCCCATGAAAGACCTACCAGACACCGATGTTTGTAATAGATAGTTGCAAAAAAGACAGTAATTTAAATGAAAATGTTGTGGATTATTACTTCTAGTTTCTGCCAGAATGGAAGGTTAAGTGCACCACAAAGCACCATGACTGTCATGGTGAGGGCGAGGCTCTGACTCTGACTGCCTTACTGTCCTCTCCCCATTCATCACACTAAAGCATTTTCAGTAAGTGGAAAATCGAATGAGTTGTGTGGCTCACCACCAGGAACAACAGAGAAAACACCAGCAAATCAATTCTGATATAGTATAGTTAAGTTCACAGTCATCATAGTTAAACGCTCAGGAAGAAAAAGTGTAGTCAAAGTCAATGGGGGATCTCTTATGTGTTCTTCTAGCCGCTTACCTTGATCACCATTTCAAAAGTGAAAACGCCCGTAAAGGCGTAGTCCAAATACTTGAGCACCTGCACAGAGAGATTAAAGTAAAGAAACAAACTGTGGAGAAGTGAAGCAAAACTAATTATTCTCCTTTGCCTTTGAACAGTTGGTGTGTGTGTGTGTGTAGTAATCATGCGTATGAGTCTCTGTATGTGTGTGCGTTTCCTTTCGTAGGCACCACATGCTCAAGTGTTAGCATGGAGCACAGGAGGGACACTTGGATGATTTTAGTGTCATCACTTAACGGGAAAGTTGACCAACAGGAAAATCGACCAAAACCTCCTTTAAGGAGCTTCTAACGCACCCAAAAGAATTTCATTAGCTGGGTTTCAGTGGAGAGTTTTAGTGTCCCATGATGGTCTAAATGCTGTTTCAGAGGCTTTTCCACCCTGACAAGAATAAAGTTCTCGGCACTGAAACGCTGAATTCTTGTAATTTTTTGGCGTGAAAATGGTCAAATTTAAAGATATTGAAAATATCAAAATATATCTAAAAGATATCCGTATCAGCCTCCCACATCGGTCAAACTGTAGCTGTGTATACTATGTGTGTGTGCGTGTGTGTAAGGTTCATGTACAGCGTGTGTCTCACGTTGTTGCGAGGGGCGTCCGCCCAGACAGGGTCCTCTGCTGCCAAAGCGATGCTGCTCATCGCGATGACGACTAGGATGGACATCTCAAAATAACGCATGGTCACTATGTAATGGCACAGCCGCCTCACCCTGGAAGGGAGAGGGAGAGAGAGGGAGAGAGAGAGAGAGAGAGAGAGAGAGAGATTCCAACATGTCAAGAACAATTTAAGTAGAAAGTCAAATTTAAATGTATAAAGAAAATATGAACTACAACAATATGTGGGTGCGCAAAAAAAATCAGCTGTCCAACATAGTGACACGAAGAAAAATTAATGAATGTTATATGATAATATACCATAAAATAAAATACATGCAGTATGAAACAAGTGACAAAATGTAAAGAAATATCAATATATGCAATATAGAACAAATTAGAGGAATATGGGAATATGAAGAAAACGAATATGTGAACATATTTGTACATAATGTGCAAAATGGTCGTATTCACATTAACAGGTGTACACAGGGCCATAACTATGTACAGAGAGTGTCTAGGTATGTAGATATAGATAGATATACTATAGTAAAGATAGATATGATACACAACCGCACACACACACACACACCTACTGTATTTCCATGTTGCAGTTCTGTTCCTGGTACAGCCAAACACACAAACATACTTTAACCCTATAAACACAGTTCATCCCATCAGCACACATGCCACCAGAGAGCCATCACCCAGAGTCAACACTGTTTCTGTTAATGTCTGCCATATAGCCCGGCTACTGGATGCTGTGTGTGTGTGTGTGTGTGTGTGTGTGTGCGCATGGTTAATTGACAGTGGGTTTATGTGAAGGTTTACGAGCCCACTGAGGAGATGGACATAGTGAGAGGCAGAAAGGAAAGCGCTACTGTATTCTCTTGAGGAAGTGCACTTAAATATTGCAGCTTTTCCTGGGGGCTCGGTGGACAGATGGTAATTACATGCAGGGTGATATCACTTACGTTCCTTTTTCTACACATTTGTATGCAACACACTACGTTTTTTTTTTTTAATGTGAAAATAATTCCTGATTATTTTTAGTAATTTATTCTCTAGAGCTTCTCGCTCACCTGAAGAGCTTCAGGCTTTTTTGGCGGCGTTTCCAGCAGCCAGAAAGAGACACTCCTCTGATTGGCTGGAAGTAATAGAGGTCCGTCCACTCCCCCTCCCCCAAACATAAGGTGATTGGTCGACTCCAAGTCAACTTTCTACATCACAACCTGACCATGTACTGATTGGCCCGTTTCAGAGGAGCCTTTTTCCCACAGAAATTCAAGTCAGTCAGTCAGTCAGTCAGTCAGTCATCTGACGCTTCCTGAGATGGCCTCACATCTTTGGCTGCGAGATTCAGTGTTCCCTATACAACATCAAAGTCAAATTGGCCAACATATCATCCACAGAAACGGTTGGTAAACTTTTGAATAGGATCTGTTCCCTCAACTGAGCAAGTGGGAGGCGGTAGTGCAAATCCTGGTAATCACTGACACCAAAATTGCACCGCACTGCTTGATCATTACTGACACACCCCCTAGGAGTGCCTCTCCTCCCACTTCGGCACAGTCAAGTTTGCGGAAGTCACCAAAATATCAAAAGGACGCAGGTGAGAAAAAACCTGTGTGCACCCGATGAAAATACCACTTCGCCAGCGTATAACCTCTGACATGTGCTGTCAAGAAAATAGGGCTCACTAGTAGTTGTGGCTGCAGCACAAACACACTGTTATCCTCTCATCTAACATTCATCATCTAACACTGAAACATCCGCTCTGGGGGGGGAAGGTGAGGGAAATGAAAAAGAAATGCTACTGCAGCTGTCTAACAGTTCTTCAGCTTCAAGTCTGATGATATCAGAAAGTCAGCTCAACATCTTGGATCAAGATGTATGTAGTTTTGCATGAACAACATTTTAGCAAGGGTTGGAAATACAACAAGTAAATGCAGAGCGCTTTCCATCCAATGGCCAGAGTCATACAAAACTACTTCTGCAACAGACGCTGCTTCAATACAGCAGGGAATGTACTGACCAAATCTAACACACAGTTCACACTGGACAAAGTAAACATGCTTGTCTCCAGAAACCTGGAGGTATAGTGGCCTGTATTAGACTTTTTTGTTGGAGTAAGACTGCTCTGCCAGAGCCCCATTATGTTTGGGCATGTTTAGATTTCCCAGCCTATTTACATCTCACATCGTGGTTTATCCAAGCTTGTTTTGGCTCACTAGATACACAAAAAATGTGAAAACAGTATCTGTTCTCACGGTGAATGATATACAGTAGCAGGAAGCATCTAGAATGATATAAACAAGGCATTAAGAGTAGCCTAACTAAACCCAAATATGTGCTGAAGCCTGACACCAAATAATGAAAAGTTGGGTACTGAACTGGCCATCTGCTATTGGCTGATCTTTGGTGCCAAGTGACGTCACCACCTGTCGTACTCTGTAGAGGGCACCTAAGATCAGCCAATAGCAGATGGCCATGTCAGTCTTCAGGCTTCACCACAGATTTGGGTTTGGTGTTTAGTTACTCTTTAAGACAAACTATCACCAGGATATTATTTCCACAGTACTGTGATAAAATTGTATATCCCAAGTAAAATATGAAAACACTCTCGTGATATGAAAAAACTGATCTCGCCTAAACGTACTGTAGTGTCACTTCCATAGCTTGTTATGTAGGTCTTATACGGAGGTACATCAGTGGATGGAGGAGGCTCAGTTGACTTACGGATTGGTCTGTCCAAAGATGAACATGGAGCTGTAAGGCAGGATAGGTTTGGGTCCGCACTGGCTCAGATCCTCCAGAGTCTTCTCATTCATAGGCATCATCTCGGAGTCGATACTGTTCACTGTGAAGGCAGATGGTTCGATTACAGCACTGTTAACATTGACAAATACACAGGCTCTCATGTAACAATCCCTTGTGCTATTTAGGACGAGTGCCGGCAGAGACTTGGATGTAAGAGGAAAGGGAGGTGGATGAGTTATCAATCCCGTCGCAGATGCTTCATCCTAATTTAGGCCCACAACACCTCCAGAAGGCTGAACAGTAAACTCTACCTCCACTCTACCCACTCTTAACACTGAGCGGATACATACTAAACTAAAGTACACCTACACTTTACTGACACTGAAACCTTCATGTAAGTCCTTTTCGAACTAGATTAGTAGTTCTGGGGGAGGTCTTGTATTTGTAATAATTTCCAACCCTCCTTTACTTTTGGCTTACAATGGCCTGTAATCGACACAAAAAATAAACTTTCCACAATAGAGAGGAGTGAGCTAGCTAATTAGAGGAGAGATTCAAAGAAAACGTCTAGTGAAGAAGTAACATATCACCATGTAAAATACTGTATTGATAAAGACCCACGTTGGTGACTTCAAATTCAGTTTGTACTGTTGGCTAATCACCTTAAAAGTTCAATAAATTCACCAACAGCATCTTTACCTTAATTTTCACAAAAATACTGGTTTCATGCACCCACTAAAAAAGTTAAAAAAAAAATAAATAAATACAAATACAGAAATATGTAAAAACAGATTTTGGTGTCAAGATTCTGTTTTGTATGACTTCCTGCGCAGTGCAATTTAAAAAGGCAACCAAAAGCGAGAGCAGGGAGAGATCAATTGCAACCCCCATGGGGAACCATGAAGAAACAGCTCACAGATGGATGCTGGAGCGGTGGTGGGGTGTGAGATGCATAGGCAGCAGGAGCAGCAACAGTGGCAGCAGGGCGAGCAGCAGCAGAGAATGAGCAAGTGAGTTTGACAGCTTAAACAGACCGCCCAATTGGTGAAAATTTCTGTTTGTACGCACTTCTCAAGTTTTGTGTGTACAATATCTTTTACTGTGAAATCTACAGGTGATTTCACTGATTAGTGGATTAGACTGGATTAGAGCTTCAGCTAAGTACCTGAAATTTAACTAAAATGTAAAGTGTTAAATGTGCATCAGCTGATACTGACTAGGTATGAGAGTGGTCTCTCCAGGCGGGGAGGTGATGGTCACAGGAGGGATGTGGATGGAGGTCTGGCCGGTCCGTCTGACATTCCTCTGGTTGTCTGAGTCCTCAGGTCTGTCAGAAGGCCAGTTTGGCCCCCCCTGCTGGGGGGAGATGGCCAGGGAGTCCCCCTCCGAGTCACCAAACCTGTCCCAGGAACAGGGATAATATCTTAGATACTAATATATATAATATACTCAAATATCTCACACTAATGGCCGGGCAAAAACATTTTTCAGTTCATACCTGTTACTGTGGGTCTTGTCTCTTTCGCAGGGCTCCTCTCCCTCCATTGTGGATTGGCCCCTGGATCCATGAGCCCGGTGTCGTCTCCTCTCCCCATTGGCCCCGCTCTCTCCCCTGGAACTCCTCTCCCCGTCCCTATTGGACGAACGGCTGTCTTTATGGCGGGACCTTCGCTCACCCCTCCCCCCGCTGTTCACCGTCCCGTTGCCTTCTCGGGACTGCCGGTGCGAATGGTGATGCCGATGCTCTCTCTCGCCTGTCACTCCTCCTCCTCCACCTTCATCCACCGAGCTCTGGTGGTGGTGCCTCCTGCCTCCCTCTCGGCTGCGGGACCTCTCGCTCTTCCCCTCCTTGCCCCGGCTGCCGTCGTGGTCTTTGGAGCGGCTGTGGTGGACGTGGTGCCTCCCGTCCTTGCCGTTTTCTCCGTTATCGTTTATCTCTTCCCTATCTCTGTCTCTGTCCCGGTCTCTGTGGCGGTGATGCCGGCGGGGCTGCTGAGGCGGAGGAGCGGGGTCGTCGGCGGTCTCGCCCTCAGCCTCGGGCGCACAGGACTTGTGGTGGTGGTGCTGGTGGCCGCCAAGCAGGGGCCCGTCGCGGGGCTCCACCACCAGCGGCCGGTCCAGGTGCGTCTTCATGTCGGGCCGGATGTGGAGGGCCGAGGAGAGGCGGAGGCGTTCCTCGGGCTCCAGCTCGCTGTACAGGGCCTCGCAGCTCGCCCGGTTGTGCCTCCTCAGCTGGTTGGCCCGCTGCTCCCACACCGACATCATCTTCATCGACTTCTGCTGCTCCTTACTGGGGGTGGGGTAGAAGAACCGGACAAATCAACATCGCCGGGACTTTGAAATAGCAAATTTTAAACACCCTATAATTAATTTTCTAAATTCACTACTCAGGTCAGCGTCACTGTTACATGGTCCGCTTTTTTCAGCAGTTACTAGTTTGTCATTTCTATAAGGATAAAAGTGTTTTATTGGAGGTGTAAAACATTCAGTATGTACTTTATACTTCATGCCTTAATGGCAGTAGCTTACAGTATAGTAGCATATAAAACCAGCAGTATACCATTTCAAACCTCATGATGACACATAATCCCTACATGCTGAATGATTTACAGTATGACCAAGGTGCAATGAAGCTTTCAACACAGCACATCACTGGGACCTTTCTTCAGGACCCTCGCGACTGTGGAGAGAGCTCGTCCATGGATGGACCTGAACGGAAGCCAAGCATGGCCACATGACCATGCTCTGACATGCTACTTTTGCCCCGTCAATGTCTGACATAATACGGAACTTTGAAATGGCTGAACGCATGCAATTTTGATATGCTTTGGAAACCATGCTGTCTCTTTTTGACATGTGACATTTCATCAGAGACCTTTATCACTCTACCCTATCAATGAGGAAGAGAAACTAGCTTTCTTCCGCTGCTTATTAACAAAATATGCGGTCGCTCTTGATTATCGCATGTTCTCAGCGGTCCATCAACTTGGCGATGCATGTACATATTGTTCCTTACCTTCTACAGTAAAGATCTCAGCAACAAGCACACTATAAGAACTCTAGCTTCTGGATGGAAAGGTGGAACTGGAGTCACTGAATGAACAGAAAAGTCCACAACATGGAGTGTATGGCAAAGGATGCGGGAGCAGCTCTGTTTTCTTATGCTGTCTTGTCCCGAGAATGTAGATTATGAGGACATGAATGTTTTTACGCATGTAATCATCATCATCGACCACCTCGCTAGCAGGCGGTTGGCTTTACCTCAGGTAGTGATGGACTGGGGTGCAGACATAACTCCTACAAACACATAAAAGGGAGCAACATTGAAACAAACAGAGCGAGAGACTAGCAAGTAACTTCAAAGTGACAGAAACAGGTTACGGTAAGCAGTCAAACAAAGGACAAAGGGGGAAAACAAGCTTCAGGAGACTGACAAGGGGAGAGACACATACAGTAGAGATGCAAAATGATACAACAAAAACCCAAAAGAATTTGCTTTCGCTGAGAGGAAGGGGGGGAAAGAATGAGGATAGGAGACAAAGATATTGATGTGTGTGACTACATGTTCCTGAACTCTACAGATGTCCAATGTAAAGGGGTACAGTCAGACTGATATATTGTTCTGCTGATACATTATTATTCTTATTTTTAGCCTGGATTTCAAGGAAGCATTTTAGCGTCCCATAGTCTAAACACTGAGACACTGTTTGAGAGGCTTTTCCATGAAGTTGTGGCACAAGCGAGCCTTTGAAAAGAGCACTGCACAAGCAAAATATCCCCCTTCATTACCAATTGCAAGTGCAAATTGCTTCAGCTGTAAGACTAATCTACCAAGCACCCTCGCGCCCTACAGCCCCTTTATAATTGGAGCGTTGTCTGATCTGATTTGAGATTCTTGGATGGGAAGCCCTCTCCCTTGCTCTGCTACTTGCTGGCGACGATGCATTTGGGGGAGTTGGTTATTACCGAATTGGGTGCAGTCAATGCTATTGGGCAGCTTTCCACTCATTGTGCATGGTTAGTGAATAGCAAAGCATTCTGATTTGGTCCCCAGCACCCAGTGAAATTGTGCCTGAATACTTGTAATTTTTTTTTTGGCATGTAAATGGTTCTATTATTGAATTTCAGCTATCATCAGTTTCAATCTAAAGGTATCTGTAAAAACAGCATCTGTAAAAACCCACAGCAGTCGAACCCTATAAAGGAGAAACGCTGGTCATTCAACAGTCTCTAAGTGCTGAGTCACCCAGCGTCTGCCTCTGGTTCTACTGAGCAGAGCTTCTTTCAATCTCTGTCTTTCATCTGTACAACACAGGCCTGAAGCCAACAAGGAAGCAATAAGATGCTGCATGTTTACAACCCGCTTGGGAAACTCAATCACCACTGCAAATATACTGTACATATACCGCACATGTAATATGAGCAATGACATGAAGTATCTCTGGATCTGCGGAAAAGGAGAGGTACGGTCAGTGGAAAATCACTTTTCTAAAAGAAGGAAGTCAATTACAGTCGGTTACCATGATCACAGACACAGACACAATCACTCAATCACAGGACAATAATTAAAAAAACACAGAGATGGAAAATATTGAAACAAGTACA
Organism: Centroberyx gerrardi; assembly: GCF_048128805.1. Lineage (NCBI taxonomy): Eukaryota > Metazoa > Chordata > Actinopteri > Beryciformes > Berycidae > Centroberyx > Centroberyx gerrardi. The sequence continues at coordinate 4,642,099 of NC_136004.1, read as the reverse complement.
CAGCTCTATCACGAGGTATGGACAAGAAAGAGCTGCCATGTTCCTCTGTTACAGTTCAACACACAAGAATGACGTAATGGTGAGACCAGAAGAGGATAGGATTTGGAAGAGGAGAGGAAGGAGAGAGGAGGATGACGGGAGGATTTAGATGGTATAAATTGTAACAGAGAGGTAATAACTCACAGTGAGTTAACGCTGCAGACGGATGAGCTGCTAGAGTGCGCATTACCTCGACTGCGCGTTAGAAAACTGTACATGCACAAAACAAAAATGGGGAAGGGGGGAACATCATATAGAATGAAGTCAGAGAAAAACAGCCAGACACCATTCTACATTTCTCTGTTTCGTCTTTGTCCTTTAACCTCCTATCACATGCCAAACAAATGGACTGAATGTGGATTTCTTTACAGACAAAAGATTCCGCTTCAAATGAGTAAAAACTTTGAGGGAACTTTATCAAATGTTACTGTTTCTCTTCAGCGTTTCTAATATGACACATCATCACGGTGGCCGATGGGTGCAAATGCACTACGAGGGCCCAAAGCAATTTGCAAACGATGCAAATTCAAAAACACGTCCGAAAATCCAAAGCAAATACAGCAACGGAAATGTGCTGCAAAATAAGAAATGCGCTGCAGAATGCCAAAGCAAATACATTAGCTGGAAATGAGCTGCAATTTCAGAAATGATGCAAAGTCAAAAACACATGCAGACCACGAAAACAAATGCAACAGAAAAGCGCTGCATATCCAGTCAACACAAATCAACATATTCCACTTAGTGCTCCCCTTGAGGCCTGGAGTGTTTCCCTTGTATTGTTGTATTGACTGGAGTGCTTTCTGTTGCATTTGCTCTCGTGGTTTGTATGTGTTTTTGAATTTGCAGCATGTTTCCTGTTCATGTATTTGCTTTGGCATTATGCAGCACGTTTCTTCTTTTGCAGCGGGTTTCCGTTGTTGTATTTGCTTTGGATTTTCGTACGTGTTTTTGAATTTGCATCGTTTCTTAAGTTGCAGTGCGTTTCTCTTAGTCCAATTGCTTTGGGCTATTGTAGTGCATTTGCACCTGTGAGCCAGCGCACATCATAGTTCATCATAGCAAAAAAATATTTGGAAATTTGTGACTTTGCGCTTAACACTCAATAAAGAAAAAAACAGAAACAGAAAACATAAAAAATAAAATGGGATATCATGGACACACTGGCTGTCGATCTCTCTAACCACTAGGTCACTCTGCTGAACTGTGCTCTGGCAACTCTGAATATATATGCATACATGTATATCTGACTAAAGAGGAGAAAGACAGTAAAGAAAACAAATTTGTATTTGTACTTAAGAAAACAAGATATGAGCCTACAGTATAGTAATTTGTGCTATATATCAGTGTATTTTGTCTCTATTTAAAGTATGATTTTTCTTGTGGACCCCGCAGAAATCTACTGTACCAGCCACTTGGGAGACAGCGAATGGGGATCTGACTTAAAAAGGAAAGAGTAAAGAATATATAAATGTGTGGGCAGTGTGCTTAAAATCAACTTTCACTGGGACATTCGCTCTGAGGAGTTCAGTCAACACATTTTACATTTTTCTACATTCAGATTTACAGTACTACATCCTGTGGTCTTCTAGGGAAAACAAATAACCAGCTAAATCAAACATAGAGATCATGCATCGAACGTATCAAGAAAGAATGCCGGACAAATATTCTGACTACATTGTATGTGTGTGTAAATACACAGAGAGAGACAGGGCTACACAGAAACAGGCGTAAAAAGAGACTGTTAGCATGTTGTTAGATGTTGTCTCTTTACGCGGGTGTGTGCATGCAAGTCGGAAAGTGAAAGACTTGAACGGGCTTTACGACTTACGCAGTGATGGAAATGTTAGCGGCCGACATGGGGCTGACCTCCTTTACCTCCTTGGCCTTCTGCAGGGCAAGCTTCTTGTTGATGGCCTCCTCCTGCTCCTCTTCATCCTGGAGAGTATGTGCAAATGCGTACATACATACATACATGCATGACGATGACCTTGATCGGTTGACTGCGGTAGATACTTCTGTGCTTCTACACTGTGAGCAACATGATCACCAAGTCACCAGAAGTCATTTCTTGTAGACCTGAGCAACCAGGAAGAATTTTCTGTGCTTCCTTGCTTCCCTTTTGATATGATTTTGTTTCATGAACAATAGCAAAATGGACAAGAAGATGATTACAGCCATTCAAAGCTTGCATGTTCTCTCCAACTTTTATTTGAAAGAAGACAGGAATGAAATGAAGATCTCAAAAATGATGCGTGGAGAATGCTTGCAACCATTGTTGGGGTCGATGGTAAGCTCTGACAGAATTTTCTTTTCTAACCCTAACCCTAATCCATTTTCTTAAATTGTTTCTGTTTATTTTTTATTAATACTACCTGCTTAGCGCTTGCTAGCTAGGCTTTGTAGCTGCACAAGACCGCTACATAGATGCAAACGGAGCCTCTCGCATTGCCCACAATCGGTCAGAATAGAGCGACCCATCAAGCACGTTGCTCACAGTGTGTACAAGCAGCGAGGTACTTCCCCAGCGGTGAAATATTAACAACTGCAAATCCTACAAACGATTGGGCCGGTTCATTACCTTGAGTTACTGACCAGGCCATACATCAGTCACGCTACAACTGCCCCCCACCCCCACAGAGGACGGCATTATGAAACCGATAAAAGCAAGGTACCGTATGTCCCGAGAAGGACATTCATCGTTTTATTCAACAGACGTAAAGGAAGGGGATGAAGTGTGCATGTGGCGTGTAATTTAAGGTAAGGGACTGTTATTGATGGATGCTCTGGGTAATGCTCTCCTACTTCCACCGGCTCCTGCGGTAGAGACTCCTATGGAGCCGAGACATCTTGGGGTGTAAAGAAATACGGTACCTTGGTGAGCTCCTGGGCATTTGCGAGGTTATCAACGGCGATGGCCAAGAAGACGTTGAGGAGAGTGTCTGGTTGTTTTGCGGTCTCAGGAAAAGAATCGATAAATACAGAATCAATATTTACACTCGCGGCAGTTCTCGTTGCCATTCTGAAATCAATGATAAATCATTTCAATATGGTATACGGCGTGGAGTCGCGCTGCCCGACAGCCACAAAGGTTAATCGATTCCGATCAATAGGGCAGGATACAGTTTCCAAACAGAGTGAGAACGATGAAGTAAATGGAGGAGAACATTCCGCCGTGAACGCCCCCCTGCGATTCAATCCCATGGTACATCACTGCATTCCAGTCCTCCCCGGTTAGGATCTGGATGAGAGAAACGAGAGGCGTTTGTGAGTCGAGTTCAGTAGAAGTGTTCTTTTAAAACAGAAGAAGAAAAAAAAAAGCGTGACGGCGTTGACCTTTACCTGAAAAACGGTGAGAATCGCTGCTGGAAACGTGTCAAAGTTTGTTGTCGGCGTTTCGTCTTCGAAATTAAACCTGCGGGGAGAAAACAAACCCGATTCTTTGAAGGTAATCAGCTTCCCGAGCCGCAACAGTCACATTCGCTCCTCCAGCTATTGTAAAACGGAGAACAGTCTCGTCCTGTCCATTAGGCTGGTGCAGACAGCACCATATTATCCCAGTGCAATATATGCCCAGTGCATTTTAGCACTCTGAGTGCCTAGTCTGTGTGACCTTATGGCTGATCTCAGTGTTTATTCTCCTCAAATGGATGAGTTGTGCTAATGCTGACATTTTGTATCTCTCTCTGTGTATCTACTGGGACCTAATTACATCTCCCCACAATGTGAGGGAGGCAGATAGAGGGGATTCCAATGGCAACTGAATTTGTCCCTTGCCTTCTATAAGTCCTTGGTTTCTTTTCTTTAGTCGGTATCTCATTAGTGGACACACTGAGGAAGAAGACAGGGGAATGAACAAATATTTTCAGGAGCCTGTGAAATCTGTTTTAATTTTTGCCAAATGCTGTACGGGTTCTTTCCCAGTTTTGGATTTTACAGTTTTAGTTTTCCCAGAATCCAAATTTTACATATTTCTAAGCGCTTTTAAACACAATAATGTAGTTTTCTTGTCTCAGTCAATATATCACTTAATTTAACAACACTTTTATCTTTCACTGTTTGTTATATTTTAACAAGTATCGTTAATCTTCATGTGCACTGTTATTATGTGGCTGCTTGTACAAAATGGATGGGCTCCACACTCTCTCCATTAATAGATGTTTGTTTAACTAGAGAATATTAGAAACATAACGTTTCAGCCAAGAAGGCCTTCGTCAGACTGATGGATCTATGGAAGGCAAGGTCTAATTACTAGTTACAGAATTACATAACTGTCTATTCTGTAGGTTGGGACGTAACAGTAGGGACAGTGAAACCTGTCATAAAAATAGTCCGATTTATGCATTCCCTCACCATGCTATCTTATAGAACGTGAAATAACAATGAAATTAAGCTATTCCTCATTTTGCATGGGGCCCCCTGGAAACCCCTCAAGGACCCCTGGTGGTCCCTGGACCCCACTTTGGAAACGGTCGATCTAGCCAACCAATGTGCTTTAGTTTGACCTCTCTACAACAAGCTATAGAGGTGAAACAAGGTACTCACTGGCCACCAAACAGCTGCATGCCCAGCAGAGCGAAGACCACGATGAAGAGGAAGAGGAGGAAGAGCAGGCTGATGATGGACTTCATGGAGTTCAGCAGGGACACCACCAGGTTCCTCAAAGAGTTCCAGTACCTACACACACATATACATAAATATATACATAAATACCACAGTTCCGAGTACAGCGATGTATTTTGGGACTTGACAGGTTCACTCACTTGGTGACTTTGAAAATCCTGAGCAGTCGCAGGGCCCTCAGGACGCTGATCCCAAACGAGGCCCCGGGTTTAATGGCAGCCCAGATCACCTCGAAAATACTGCCGATAATCACCTGCAAACACACTCTTCTGAAGTCAGGGTTCCTACACATTTTCAAGTTCAAAATAAAATGAAATGAGAGTGCAACAACTAGACGTGTGGCCATATGTGCATTGGGACATTTTTGTGGAATTCCCGAACTCAATTCTCATTTTACAGACTTTCCAGACCTACACAGTAAAACCTTTGAATGACTCTACCGTCTCACACTCTCAAAACCATCTCTGCCGCTGTGGATTGATTTGGCTCCCGGCGGAATGTGACGACTCACCCCAAAGTCGAAACAGTTGAAGGAGGAGTGGAAGTAGCTCCTGGGTCCGAGGCCGTACATTTTCATGGACATCTCGGTCAGAAACAAGCCTAAGAATACAAACTCCGCCAGGTCTGCCCGGGGAGAATGAGAAAACACACAGATCAATGCCCCGGGTCAAATAGGGCCTCCCCGCTGATTCCCACAATTCAGTAGGGCCGGGCTACTGCTGCCTGTTCAGCTGCACCCACAGCAAATAGACAGAGATAGAGTCTATTGTTTGAAGAAATAACTGCTGTTTTCTCCCATGGTGGAGTGTGTGAGATGAGTGTTTACTCGTGTGTTGGCGTGTGTGCGCGTGAAATCTACATTTGTATGTGATGTATATTTGCACATGGGTGTGTTTATGAGTTTGCGTGCATATGTGGATCCATAGTGCAGGCATATTATATACAGGGTTAGACTTAGATTATATACAGGGGTAGGCTAACCTTTTATGAAAAAATTGATATTGGCCAGTCATATAATCTGATATGATGGAGGTAAATCTCAGGAACACAGCAAATATAAAGGTATGTTTTATTATAATTATTATGAAAACTGCCTGATCCTGCAGTATGGAAGCGTACTGTTAAGTTCAGTGCAAATTCGGAAAATGAAAATGCAATCCCACAATAGCATTTTCATTTTCCATTTTGGACGCATTATTTGGGTCAAAATTTTTATGAAATAATCCAATTTGTGTTTGAATTTTCATGTAAGCCTACTATTACTACTAATGCATATTTGCTGATAATATTAATATTTTAATGAAAAAGCTATTCAACATTCAGCTATTCATTTTCAAAGACATGCTCCGCTTAAAGGATAAGGCCGGTGTTTTTTAATGCATTGCTTACCGTCAACAAATCCTATGAAAATAACAAAATCAACAATGCGTTTGCTCTACTCCCGTTACTTTCTGACTTCCCACGTACCGTTTTTAGCCGTCAACCCGGAAGTCACTGGCTCCAATTGTAAGCTAAAAACCTTGAAATACAGCTCACAAAGACATAGTTTCAATTTTAAAAATCGCTAACTGTCACCACGAAAAGTCAGGCTGTTGTAGTTATTATCAAATCAAATTCAAATGGGAACAAATTCTTGATTACGCCGGGGACTATTTTCGGTGCTACGGAACTACTTTCCTGAGATCGCAAAGTGTTTACAGCCGGCTTATTAAGTTGTTTGAGGAAAAAGTCGGCCGGCCCGGTGCATCGCGATGATGAAATATGCTGCCAGAGAAACGGCATGGCTCTGTGATGTGTTTTTAATCGTTTTTTTAATACAATGGAGTTCTATGGCTGCTGGGACATGGCTTCAATTGGGCATCAGCTACATGGACGAGATTTGTTGGCAAAACAAAATCATTGCTGATTTTGTTATTTTCATAGGATTTGTTGACGGTAAGCAATGCATTAAAAAACACCAGCCTTATCCTTTAATGGTTAACAATATTCAAATGCTAATTCAAATTTGAAAATTCAACTGCAATAAAACAATTGCAACCTATTTTTTCATTCATGTGTGAAACATTTAAGTCATAATTAAAATTAAAATTCAGTAATCCCATTGCATTTGCTTTGTTCATGCTCCTGTCATGTGTAACCGGACAATTTGAAAATGCAAATGAAAAAGCCATTTGACATTTCATTTTCAAAGACTTGACCCGCTTTGTTGTTAAGCCGTCTCCCTAATTTGTTTTTTTTTCATGGTCTACCGAACTGTCAGTCATTCTTTGAAGGCGGGACTATGTTTCATGTATTCATGAATTGTTTGTGACAGTGGCTTTTTCATTGACATTTTAATAATTGTCAGCAAATGTGCATATTAGAATGAAAATTCAAATACAAATTGGATTAGCAGTGGTTCTTAATCCTGGTCCTCCAGTACCACAGCCCTGCTGGTTTTCTATCTTACCTGGTAGTTAATTCACCTGGTGTCCCAGCTCTCATTCAGCCCCTGATTACACCAGGTGAATTGAATTGACTACCAGGTAGGATAGAAAACCAGCAGGGCTATACTACTGGAGGATTGAGAACCACTGGATTATTGCATTTAAATTATTATTCTGACCCATATAATGCATGCAGAAGTGGAAAAATGCTATTGTGGGACTGCATTTTCATTTTCCAATTTGCATTAACATTTGAATCAAGTTAACTGTGCACTTCCATACTTAAGGAGCTGTTAACCCACCTAAAATAATTTCATTAGTGTGGCTTTCAATGGAGAGTTTTAGTGTCCCATTATGGTCTAAATGCTGACAAGAATAACATTCTGGGAAAAACACTGAATACTTAATATGATGTTTAATATTGACACAAAATAATAAAAAAAAACCCATCTATCTGCAGCTTCAATCCAAAACATTAATACTGTATTTGATTCAACTGATTGCATTACAGTGTGCTTAATTACACAACATGTACTCACACAGTGCATAGGTGAGCCACTCGGGCTGGTCGTAGTGTACTATGGCGACACACAGCGTGTTGAGACCGACCAGACACAGCACCGTCCAGTAGAAGCTCTGGGCCTTGACCAGGCGGCGGATGGTGAAGCGAATCCTCTTCTCTTTCCTCCTGAAGTACGACGAGCTCTCGTTCTTGCTACTCTTCACGCTGGCCCGGGCGAACGGCGACCCTGGGGGGGCAGTTGGGACAAAATGCACAAAGTGGCGATAAAGTTACAGAGTCCTCACACAGCAAGGCACATTCAAGTCTTAAAGGAATACGCAGAGTTTTTGGGAGATTGTCTTGTTGGTCAATTTACAAACATCAAAACTGCCAGACTTAGCAGCATATCATTTAAGATTATTTACCATATAGCTTCAGAGCTGCTACAAGTTCTCATTTTCTCATTTTTTAGATATTGCTAGTGGCCTACTATCACTCAATATAATGTATTTCATTCATTCAACCTTTATTTAGTTCTCGGAAGACACACTGAGGGTTGGAAACCTCTTTTTCAATGGCGCAGAGATGGTAAAGTGTTAACGTTATGCTAAAGTGCTTAAGTGTTAGCATGGAGCATACTATCACTCAACATAGTGTACGCTAAAGCGTTAGCATGGAGCCTACTATCACTCAACATAGTGTATGCTAAACTGTTAGCATGGAGCCTACTATCACTCAACATAGTGTTAACATGGAGCACTGGAGCCAACAATCTACAGAGGACACAGTGATGAGTCTGTAAGGATGGAGAGTCGACTCCAAAAGAGTTGATTCTCGATTCCATCCCATCCATTCTGAGAATCAATTCTACTAATAAATGGAATTGGAGTCGACTCCTGTTGCGATCTCGACTCCAAACTCTGGAATCGAAGAAACTGTTTAATTTAAACAAATTTGTAATTAATTCATTCATCAATTGGACAGTTGCTACAAAACTTGTTGAGCTAACCAGACTTTACAGAACATTTGTACCAAGTTTTGTACCATTTTGTGGTAATGTAATAAATTTGTTTTGTTGTACAACTTAAATTTTTGTGTTGATTTTCATTTTCATCAATTTCACTACGAGGAGTCGGAGTTGGAATTGACTCCAAAAAATGTGAACTCGTCCATCCCTATAATTTTGGTGTCTACTGTCTAAGCTCTCATCACTTCTACTACATCTATTTCTACGGGTGAATTTTTATGTTATATTTATTCAGTAGTATTATTTATGGTATTGATTCGGAAGTATTTCTACACATGTAGAGCACAGTGCAGTTTTATGCACTGTGCATAAAAGATATAGATCCATGTGATGATGTTTATCTTTCCATTATTGTTCCACTATATTGCTTTGTTGGTATAACCCCATCACCTCTTACCCTAACTCGGGTCTGTATCCCAGTTTGCTCTACATGCTCTTTCTCATACATTCCATTCTTATATTTTTACATATAAATAGTGTTGGAATTGCTGGGTGTGTTATATTTAACACCGTCTTTGCTGTTTTCTGATTTATATTCTATTTTTCTTTGCTATTACCATTTGCTGCTGCAACACCACAATTTCCCCACAGGGATCGATACAGTTTTATCAAATCTAATCTTATATAAAATAAAGTTATTATGTTATTATGATTATCATTAAATCGACTGGCACATGGCCCAGCTTACAGGGGGTGCACATTTTGTCAAGGTGAATAATGGCGGCACAGAGTTAAAAAAAAAAAAAAAATGGCTACGAAGAACCGCGGCTGCAGGATGAATTGGCTGAATGGGATATAATTAACTTATAAATTCTGAACAGAAGGTTTCTCATACTCTGATGAGCTTTGTCTGTGTCAGAGCCAAAGTGAAGCCCTTGGCACCATTAGAGCACAGTGCAGTAACCCCCCCCCCCCATCCTGCCTGTGCCATATTAAACCCTCTGTAACTTAAATTAAGCCCAAATGTCAAGTGGGGCTGGACGAAAAAAGAAAGGAGAAAAATTGTTCTATTAGCATTTCATTACTGGCGCAGGAAGACGAGTGGGCTAATCATTTCCTGGTCTATTTTAATCCAGACATCTGACTCCTATAACCTGACGACCCACACTAACACTCTCTCTCTCTCTGTTTGTCTCTACCTCTCTTTCACACTCTATAAACTTACCTATGTTACCTATGGGGATTTAAAGTGTGTCTGTGGTGAGTTTATAGTGAGTTGATGATACAGTAGTGAGTTCATAGTGCTCTTATAGTTCTGTGATGTCAATGTAATATTCCTATAATTGTCCTATTGACGTATAATGTGTCTGTGCTATCCAATAGCAGGTTTATAGTGACCTTATCATACTTTATGGCATATTTTTATCTCTCATGGTATCATATCCTATGGGGACTGATAGTTTTGCTGGTTAGTATCCTTCTTAAATTTCTTATTGGATTGCTATATTTCTCTTGCTATATATTTTATTTCTTCTATCCACCTACCGCTCTCTGATCCCTCCATCTCTATCTATCTAAAACTCTATTTTCTCAATCTTTTAATCAAACATTTTTGGTCAGATTCTTCTCCAGGGCTGAACCCCATGTCTCATCTTGATCGTGTGCAGCGGCGCTCGCCTTATTGGGCTCTAATAATAACCAGTGATGGGGCTGGACCAAAGACAGGCGGCACTGGGAGACTTTATTAAAACAGCCGCAGCCCATGTAAAGCGTATCAATGTAACACTCCAATTCAAAATTGAAAATAGAAAAATAGAAACTTGAGTGCAATATTCTAAAATCTTAATTTGTTGCCCCTCTCCTTGGATAAAGAGATTTTAAACTTGTTTTTTCAATTAATGCAGTCTGAGCAGAGGAGGGAGCATCAGATTGCAGTGATTGGTACTTGCGCAATGAATTATGGGAAAGTTTAGGTGGGACAAGGGTCTTCACCGACCAATAAGAAGCAAGTCCAGCCATTGCTGTGGACTGCTTGAGTGGAGAAGCACTTATGTGTGTGCTGCCTTTAACATAATGGAGTTTGCAGGTTGGACAGTATAGTGAGTTGTAGTAACATGGCAGATATTGTATCAGGTATCATTCTCACCAACTGATGAGATGTCAGTGAAATGGTCCTCGCCTTCCTCTGCGTTGATCAGGTCATTCTTACTCTTCTTGGCTCTTTTCAGTACTGCAAATATGAGGAAAAAACATACAAAACATGAAGCAGGATTACCAGATACTCTTGATTTGAATTGAGATTATGACGTATTTGTTAATGTTATTAGGTGGATGATTTTTTTATTTTTTTATTTTTTTAATTTTAGGTGTAGTGATGAGAAGGTACTGAATGCTACCCAGCCCCTGAGTTTTACAGGGACCTGGGTGCTTCACATTACATCTAGTTAACAACAACAACAATTTTAGTAATTTTATTATCATTATCATTATTATATCACTTTTCAAAACAGTTACAAAACACTTACTTTACAAAGGAGTAAAAGAAGCCAAACCAGATAAAACTGACTGCAAAAGCTGTAAAAGCAAGGCAAGAACATCTATCTGTCCAGCGCAATATTCAATACCACAGAAAATACTCCGAATATAACTATTGAATATCGGCCCAAGCCTACTATCCAGACCTATACACACAGTCTATATACGTATATACAGTATATATACACACACAGCGAGACTGTGGAACAGCCAATAGGAATCTCTTGTTTCACACAATAGCTTGGTGCCAGGCCCATCCCTGCTTTAAAACTAACTGGCAACCAATGTAAATATCCCAAAATTGGGGTGATATGTTCTGGTCTTTTTGTTCCAGTAAGAATCCTAGCTGCTGCATTTTCTACGAGACAGAGAGATTTTTGACTGAGGCATGAATACAGAGAGTTCAGCTGCATTCACATTGTGGCGGTATGCGGTAGACAGCAAACCAGATGTTCATTGTTTTGAAAAGAACCACCACCTGTGCTATCACCTGCCACACCTGCAGACGCAATCTCGCAACAAACGTTGGATTTTCCCAACTTTTGCCTTCAACTACAACGGTGAAGACAAACCAGATGCGGAAAAAACAAAAATCTATGCATCCATGTGTTTTTCCACCTACTCTTCTTGCCTCCTCTTCCAAGAAAATACAATAGTGAATAACCACAGAGCTTTCTTTGCCTGTCAGCATCCAGAAGAAAAAGATGTACTGCCAAATTTTGGTTTGGCTGGGCTCTTCCAATTACCTGCTTCGCTTCATATTCATTTAGAGTGGGAATAATATTTAATAACATGCAAAATGTAATCTATTTTCAAATGAAATATTGAAAATGAACAGTCACACAATGCTATTTAAAGCTGTACTAGGCAACTTCGCACACTGGCGGCTCCAAATAGAAGCAAGAGGCAACTGTTTGAATAATCTGAACTTTAATACCCAGCAATATAAGGTGAGGTCAGTGCTTACCAACCCAGCCGCTCTGTGATGCTTTATACCAAAGGATACCAAAGAGACAAGAGAGGAAAATATTACGTTGGTGAGTCCAAATTTCTCTGGACGGAGCGCTGCTGTTTAGGAGACAGTTTGGATTTCACTCTTAAATTCCGATTTGGCACTTCCTATGGGGGAACATACCCAACACCAAAATTTCATTAAACAGCGTCTTGGCGGGGTGGATGGGCCGCTCTTTTCTGTTATAGTCCCACTTTGTGATTTAGACTGATAAGACAGGTGCATTTATACATATAAAATCTTGCCTAGTGCAGCTTTAATGGGTCGTTTTTTATTGTATCAGTGTACACGGAATGGTCAAACCAGTTTATCAAAATCCCCTTGGCACCAAGAAGGCACTTTGCCGCTGTGGTTGAAAGAACATCCCGGGATGCCGATCAGTATTGCTTTTCTTTTTCCCAGCCACAATCTGAATGCATTACAGCTGAGGAAGACGCAGCCGGCTCTCAGGCTCTCAGCTCTTGTTAACTGAGCGGAGCTTCAGACTGGAGCGAAGGGCCCTCATACTCCCACGCTGCCTCTGAACTCTGGTGAGCCTCACACTCTCTGCTCGGTCCTAATCTCATTACCCCGCCACCCTGACACCCATAATCACTGTGGGTGTCACCCCGGGTGAGACTACAGACGAGAGGCAGCACGGCCTTGATAAGAGGAGAGTGTGTGCACACACAGCCATGCATACACACACACACACACTCATATCAGAGGGGGAAGGCAGTGGAACTAAGTCTGTTTCAGCTACATACTGTACACTCACTTATGGAGATGCTCATGCAAAGATGTTTGTGTGGGTGGGTCTGACAGAATGGAGCAAGCCCAACACTTGGACATACATACATTTTTTTCAACATAATTGACATATACTGTATATATACTGTATATATATAGTATGATAAATTATACATATACATATACATATATATATATACTGTATATATGGACTAAGGTTAAAGGTACTAGGGCTAAAGGGACTGGAGCTAAAGGGGCTAAAGTCTCTTTAGCCCATGTCCCTTAGTCCTAGTCCTTTAGCTAGGACTAAGGGACATGGGCTAAAGAGACTAGGGCTAAAGGGATGAGGGATACAGGGACTAGGGCTAAAGAGACCAAGACTAAAGAGACTAGGGCTAAAGGGATGAGGGATACAGGGACTAGGGCTAAAGAGACCAAGACTAAAGAGACTAGGGCTAAAGGGGCTTGAGCTAAGGGATTAGAACTAAAACAATTAGCACTAAAAGGATGAGTGCTAAAAAGACTAGGGCTAAAGGAACTAGTGCTAAAGAGACTAGGACTAAAAGGACGAGGGCTAAAGAGACTTGGGCTAAAGAAACTAGAGCTAAAGGGGCGAGGGCTAAAGGGTTGAGGGCTAAAGAGACTAGAGCTAAAGGAGCTATGGCTAAAAGAGCTAGGACTAAAGAGACAAGTCACAGTAACCTAAATTTGGAAACAAATCTACATTAACAGAACACAAGAATACTTTCAGCCATAACATGACTATGTGGAACTGCTCTAATAACTCGTATCTTTCTTAGATATCTGTGATTTTCTGACGCGGTTGTTACAGTTTAGCTAACTTGTAAAATGATGCACATTGAAATCTGCTAATATTTTGATTTCTCAGGATGCCAGGTTCATTTCTGCCTCTCACCAGAGTTATTGTGTTTCCTCTTGTACCACGCTCCATCCAGAGGAGATTTCTCCTCTGCGTTCTTGTCTTCCTCAGCCAGCATCACCTCCTCTGCAACACAAACACAGTAATGTCATTTCAGTTTCACTCCCTCTAAATAATTTTTTTATCCAAAAACTATATCCCACCCATCCCCCATTCATTTTGGTTAGAATTACTTGTCATCCCCTCAGTTGACGCAGCCACACACAAAATTAGCTTAGATTGCTGGTTCTCAGACTGGGGTCCTGGTACCCCCAGGGGTCCTTAAGGGGGCCGCACGCAAAATGAGGAATAGTTTAATTTCACTATAATGTAATTCACTAGATAATTATCCCAATGAGAGATCATCACTGTTATCTCCCCACAAACAGTGTAGAGAATACTAAATCAACTAATCTTATCAAGCAGAGGTATACTGTTACTTTGCTGAAATGTTACCCAAGTAAAATTAAAATTACTGTTGTAAAACTCTTTTGGAAAAGCAGCTCATTTAAAATATACTCGAGTAAAAGACAGTTTAATGTGATATTGCACATGTTGTTATATATTATATTGAACGTTCTAAAGAAAATTCATGTCATTATTCAATCTGTGATACACAAAAAACCTGAAAATGTCTATCGCCAAAATTCAGTAACATTACTATGTTTTCCACCAGCTATCCAACAAGCTAGTAAGGCTAGCCAACTAGCTAGCGAACACCTAGGCTAATGTAAACCAATAATACTGTAGCTGGATGGATGGTTTTTTGGCTAATGTTAACTAGGCTACTCTCATGAATAAATTTGAGCATTTAATGTTACAGTTAGTTAACGTCTCTTCCTCATGCTTGTGCAGGTTTGATGCAATTTACATTACAATTACAACAGTTCCTGATGCAATGCTAATGGACACCCTAAAAAAAATTGTAGTGTGTGTGTGTTTCAAAGGTAGGTATACATTTTTATTAATACTCACTGTATTATTAAATATTTGTCCTGTTTCCAGGTACACCTGTTATTTATGGAATATTTAATGTTGAAGTATTTTGTTAAATGACTAAATAAGTTAAATTATAGGCCTACAGCTTTATTTTCTAACCCATAACCCTCTCAATAAAAGTATTAATTCCATGCCTAAAGTGTAGTGATCCTTGAAGGTCAATATATCATAACACCAGGGTTTGACTGACAGGAGTGTGTGTGGGTCTGACCTGCTTTGCAGATCCACTCCAGGTAGCCGGTCAACTCTCTCTCTATCTGCTGCTGTCTGCGGAGCTTCAGGAACTCCTGCCTCTTCTCCACCCGCTCTCTCTCCTTGGCAAACTCCCTGTAGAAACCACACACACACACACACACACACACACACACAAATGCTTATTGGATCTGACAGGCAAATGTACAGGCCCTGGAGCAATCCACTGTTGACAGGTATACAGCAGGCTGGCTTGCAGCAGGTAAGACAGAGTTAGCGTCTGCTCACACTGTGGGAAAGCTTAACTCACTGTCAACGGCAGGGGCGGCCTGACGCTTAGAGAGACAAGCTTGTGACTGTCTGGGTGGTGGCAGTGAACGAGGCTCTCTGTACTTTCTCTTAACAACTACTGTCGAGGTGGCCATGAGCAAGGCACTCAACCTCCAATAGCTTTGATGGAGAACATATGTAGGTGAATGAGTGTGAAGCAGGGCGATGCTGCAAAGGAGAATGCTTGCCTAGAAAATAGCTAGGGTTTGATATGAGTTTTTGAAGGGCAATACTGATATTTTTGGATTGAAACTGCCAGTACTCTATATTTTGCACCAATATCATAATCATTATATTTGGTTAAAATTAAGATATTTTAACCTTGTCAGGATGGAAGAGCCTCTGAAACAGCATTTGAAACCATCATGGGACACTAAAACTCATCATTGAAACCAGCAACTAATACTAACACTAGGGCTGCCCCCAACCAAAGATTTTCCTAGTCGACTAGTAGTCATTAGTTCAAGCCATTCGTTGACTAGTCGTAGCACGTTTATGATGTTAATTTAATTATTTTAATTTTTTTTTTTTGAAAAAACACACCCAAGTCGCGGCTACTCGCGGTCAGAAACACTGGTGAAATACACTCTGGTTCACAGGAAAAAACACACCCAAGTTGCGGCTTCTAGCAGTCAGAAACACCGGTGAAATACACTCTGGTTCATGGGAAAAAACACACAATAGGCGTAGGCTATTAGTCGCTTGCTTTGAGCCCCGCTGCTGCACAGAGCGCTGTCCACTTGTTTATTCAAAGTTTATTAATATTGAACGTGTCGCGTGTCCAAATTGCACCAAATCCGACACTACACATCCTTGGGTCCCCAGTAATACACCCGCCAAGTGCAACCCTGGTCTAATAACTTTTTAACGACAAGGCGCAGCTCCCGAATTTGAGGTTGGTTTTTTTTTGTTTTTGTTTTTTTCTGCGACTAACTGACCAATGAAAACTTGGTTGACCAAGACTCTTCTCGTCGACTAACGCTTGGTCGACTATTTGGGGGCAGCCCTAACTAACACTAATGCTATTACTAATACTAACATTATTACTCCTGCTACCACTACTACTACTAATACTAATAACACAATAACCACAAAAGGCACATGTCACAAGCACATAGTATGTGCCTTAGTTCAATTCAGTCCAAACCAAATTTACAGTTTAACATTATACAGTCTAGTCTACCAATACACCTTAGAGTGCATACAAATACACTGCATGAAACACAACATTGGTTTTCCGTCGTGTGCCATCGTGACCCAGTCTGCAGGTTTTCGTTCCAACCGAACACTACAGCTGCTGATTTCACTGATTAACACACAATAAACCAGACAGGAGGAACTAGCTAGTGAAATCAGCTGCTGTACTGTTTGTAGTGTTCCAGCCATCTAATCTGGGACTGATTTACACCTGGGATGCAAGATGAAGGCAATTAACTGTAATTGACTAAAATAGAGAACTAGTAGTACTCTGGGACCCGAGGACCAGGATTGAGAACTACTGGTCTAGATAGCACTCTTCCTCAAAAGTGAACCCACTTCTTGGTTCAGTAGCATCACTTTAACTATTGAGACAGAAGTCACTCTCTCAAAAAAAAATATAGATCCTGTTCCACAGAACTTGAATGCATAGAATGTTCTTTCCATTCAAATCAACGTTCCTGGACGGTCGGAGCGGCAGCCATTTTTATGTGAACCTTTGGACTAGCTTCCGTATAAACCGACTTAGAGAGGCGAGAGGTTTTGCAGCAAGGACCAGAGCAGTGAGAAAATGGCATTGATGGCATCTGAATTAAGTTGTCAGTCAGTCAGTGGTGGCCTTTTACTAGTTGCTGCTGTCTTTTTAAGTAGGTCAAAAGTTTTGACATCTCTGTACAGTGAGTAGAAGTGTTTATAGTTGAGTTAATCTCAGTTTCAGCCGATGTCTGCTAGCTGTTTGAAGTTAGCGAATGCTAACTTTTCTTCTCCACTAAAGGTAGGCTAAGCTACGTTACTTTCTAGCATTTAAGGGGCTATATTAAGTTAAAGGTACCTGTTTGATGATGCTTACCAGCTTGGTTTGCTAATATGCTGATTTTGACTGGAAGAGCTAGCGAGAGAAGCACAATCTTTGATAAAGCTACATTAACCTCAGCGCAAACAGCAGCTTTCAGTTGAGTTTTGACAGTTTGCTAAGCACTCATACAACAGACACATCTGCACAGTTCTCAAGCAAATGACCAGACTTGCATTGTCACCATAGCAACTAACCCTTAAAATTCCATAGTCGCCATATTATGCTGTACTAGCCAAATTACCATGACAAACAGTGGAATGAACGTTCAATCCATTCAAGTTCTGTGTCCTGTTCCTTTTGCGGAAAATGACAGAACCTTCATTAACCGGCTGTGCAACAGGATGCAACACAGCGCTGCTATCTCTTTGCATGTATATTGATGGAGACTCTGACAACAATGCTTTTATTTACTTCCCCTATTCCAGTCACATCTCCACTGTGGCTAAAGCCAGCGAACAAGAGATATAAAGATAGAAAGAAAATGTGTTTATGTGTACGTGCAATGGAACAGCTGAATTGTTAAATTGATTATTATGAGAATATTGAATGTTTATTATATTACTACTGATAACATGGGCTGATTCTGTTTTGTTTTTACTGATATTTCATGATTTTGTGTTATATTACTACTAGAAATGTCTTAATGTTTATAACCTCACCCCCATTGCTACTATATCGCTTTGCCAGCATACAGTAGGTTTCTGTCCTGTCATGCCAATAAAGCAGATTTGATTTGAATCGAGTGGGAAAGGAGATGGGCGAGAGACGAGGCGAAAAGAGGGAGAAAAAAAAAGAGAGGGGGAGGCAGAATGAGAGAGGAAAAGAAGAGCTCGAAAGAGACTGAGAGAGACGGATAAAGAAGGACAGAGGGAGAGTGAGAGAGCGAGAGCGAGAGACTATTGAAGTAACAGAGTGAGGGATCTCCAGTCCACCCCCACAGCTCAGTGATTGGTGTGTCTCCCACACAACGCCGGGGGAAGCTCTATCCTGCATTGCAGTGGCTGTCTGCCTGCCTTCCTGTGTGTGTGTGTGTGTGTGTGTGTGTGTGTGTGTGTGTGTGTGTGTGTGTGTATGTGCGTGTGTGTGTGTGTGCCCGCAAGTGTGTCTAAATCTAATTGTGTGTGTATATATCTCTCTGTATAATGTGTAGTGTGTGCGTCCATGTGTGCCTGTTAGTGCATGTGTATCAGTGTGTGTGTGTGTGTGTGTGTGTGTGTGTGTGTGGCGGGGCCGGGAGGGGTTGTGGCAGCTAGGATTTCCCAGCCTTGCTGCAGCTTCACTTATCCACACTTTCACACTCTCACACACACACACACACACACACACACACACACACCCACACAGCGATACACATGCAAACATACGCACAAACATACACATGGACACACACACTACACATTATACAGAGATAGATTCACACAAAATTAGATAAAGGCACAAACTTGTGCGCGCACACACACATACACACACATACACACACACCCTGGCCCTCCTCAACAATCTGTGGTACTGTTTCATCAAACAACAGCATTTCATATAATGCATATGTATATAAGGTGCATGTGTCTATTCTCCCACTGGAAAGGTGCATGTAAACCTGACACACACACACACACACACACACACACACACACACACACACACAGACATGCAGAAGGGCAGAGTAAACCAAAGAGGAAACAAAGGTTAGATGCGTGTGCGGGGAAGAGAAAAACAGAGAGTTAGATCTTGTACTAGGAGAAAATAAACAGTTTGGCTCATTCTGCTGAAACCACATAGCGTCCTGCAGTAACCTGGTATCTCCAAAAAGGCAGCTTTTCAGTTTTTTACCATGCATTTTCAGTGGCTTGGCTTGGTTCCTCAAGTAAAGAAACTAGGGTTAGACCGATATTAACCTTTTATTAAAAACTGGATATCGTTAACAAAATGAAATAGCTGACTGGTAACACTAGCTTAAGTTATGGATAGGTGAACCTGGTGCGAACAGGTTTTATCCTCAACATCATGTTCTGTTCAATCCAGTTGCTGTATCCTTTCATTGGGACCTTCTTGGCTAATTTGGCCTCCAGCTGGACTCATATCAAAGGATAGTTTTGGTTGAAATTTGTCCAAAGACTGGTTGAGTGAGCCATTTGCTTCGGTGTCTTCTGCGATTGTGTGTCCCAGCCTGAATATGACTTAAATCAAATATGGCCGCCCATGACACTGAAAGTTAAATAAACACTTCCACTCTACCTCTGATTTCTCAATAGTAGCTAAAGCTAGCAAGCACTGCTACCTTCTGATAAAAGACTACTAACTTACATGGATAAGACCATATTACTATGGTTTACCGCAAATCACTGACAAACTGATTATTTATGCTGCATTATTAGCATTAGCATTATTGGCAGTATCGATGCGGTTGTCAAAACTCTAAAAAAGAAACAAACCAAACTGTTTATGCTAAGCTAACATAGCCAGACCCTCCCATCCCAGGCAGCAAACCCGAGACAAAGACGGAGCATATGGGAACACGCACATTTCAAAATGGCCGACATCTTGAAACTTGTTCAACGGAGACAAACCAAGTTCTTCTACCCGATAAATAAAACCTTATGTGAGACACAATGTCAGTTCGGGTATGGTAAAAATACAAACTAGAAAACCTGGAGATGTGCATTGCGAGGTTGGAGGGGGGGGTTTGATCTTTGATCAGCGCCACATTTCATCCCACGCCGACAGGATAAAAGCTGAGCGAGCCCTCCCATGATCTCCCCCGGGGGTCTGCAGCCTCTAAACCCTGCATGTATCTGCCTTCCTGCCCGGTCTGAAGCTCAGATCGTGGCCTTTAAACAATGACATGGCCCCCGCACGGCCCTGCCAGACTGCATCAGTGACCTTTCACCTCCCCAGTAAGTTTAAGGCCATCTGACAGCTTCTATAGAGAGATCAGGGAGCAGGGAGGACAAGATAGCCACAGAGGGGGCGGCTAAAGGCTATCTGGTCTCCAAAGCCTTTGACTTAGCTCTTATCACTGTGTATATATGGGTGTGTGTGTGTGTGTGTATGTATGCTTGCCTGTGCGTGTGTGTTCATGTGTATTTTCACCATGCTATAGGTATAGTTACTCTATAAGATGTGTATATGTCCATTTTCTCAATGTGATATGTATATTTATGGTGGGTTTACACTCATTTTGTACATCTTTTATTGATGCTAGCTTATTGACGTGGATGTTTCAGAGGCTTTTCCACTCTGACAAGAATAAAACTCTAGGGGAAACACTGAATACCTAAACCTCAAATACTCAAATTTAAAGATATCTGTATCACTCTTCAATAACCCATATCAGTCACCTCACCCTTCACTCTATTGGATGTCGCTCTGGATAAAAGCATCAACTTAAAGGATAAGTTTGGTGATTTTGGACCTGTATATAATTTGTCTCTTACATACCTGTAGTACTTGGACTCGCAGACAATATTGACTCCGCACCACTCCTACCAAACTCTACTGTTTACAATCTGACCTGACCGTCCAAAACTAGATCACCCCACAGCAGTATGTGCTGCGGCAGAGAAAAATAGTTCTGTGATTTTCTGATTTGTGAAAGTGTGCGTAACTGCGGAACTGTGTCATGAAATCAGAGCTAATTTTGTATATTCATTTTGCAACTGTTCCGTTTACTCTCAACTCCCCTGTGGAGCCTACAAATGGCTTTTTGGAGATATTTTGACAAACCCCGTTTGGACTCATTGTTAACAGCAAGAGGCCGTTTCAATCGACATTTGGACGCAGCAAGAGGCAAAGGAGCTCGCTGTTCCAACCGACAGCTGACTCTGGAGTCAATATTCTCTGTGGGTCCAAGTACTACAGGTATGTAAGAGACAAATTATATATAGGTCCAAAATCGCCAAACTTTTCCTTTAAATGCCTAAATGAAAGAGGGAATCTAGATAAAAACTTTGAGAGGAAAATGACGGACACGTAATGATGGACTAATGGATTAATGCCTCTGCTGACTTTGTAGTTCATTCTAGTCATCATCCTCCTCTCCCGACGGCGGCCAATTAATTACTGTTAAAATTAAGTAAACAAGAAAAAGTTGCGACTCATTATTTTACCCGACCAGAAGACGCGGGAATTAAGGTTGGAAGGTTGGAAGGAAAAAAAAAACCCCAAGATATTCCACAAATGACTTTAAGTCTTTGAGGGACGGTCTCTCACCTTGAGCTCAAAAAGAAGCGCTGAGGGAATAGATTTCACACCGCCGGAGAGAGACATTACCTTATCGGCGAGGGCAGAGCAAACAGACCGAAACTTTAGAGCAACCGCGGCTTCTTTTTCGGGAAAAAATTTTTACGACCTTAACGTTAAACAACGGGGTGCGTCCGCAGGCTCAAGGGGGAGGTAATCGCTCTGCGGAAGATCTAAATAAGCGAGGAGTTAGCTCAGACACAACAAAGAAAAAGAGAGAGAGAGAGTGTGGCGGTAATAAGAGCATTAATGTCACAGCCCAACGCCATAAAGGAAGCAGCCGAGACCATTTGGTGGAAGAGGCTGGTGAGAATTATATTAGCTTTCCGAGAAGAAATAGAGGGATTGATAGTGGTGAGAGTACGGAATCGTACGCCACAGAGCACTCAACCCTGGAGTGGGGGAGGGTGGGGGGATCCCCTGGCTCCCATCAATGCTTTGTGTGTGTGTGTGTGTGTGTGTGTGTGTGTGAGTGAGTGCACAAAGGGGGGGGCCTTTCCCTAAACCAATTAACAAGCCGAAAAACTTAGTTCTAATTTACAAAACACTGGCGATCAAGTTGACAGTAAGGGATTCGATTTGTATGGATCATATACTGCGCGTTCCACCTTGCACACGAGCGGAAGACGGCGATAAAAGCGCCAAGCCTTCTCCCGCGACGCTCTTCTCGACGGTGATGAGATGCACTCGTTCCTCTATTCTGTCATGTACGGCCTTAAATGAGGGAGCGTACCGCAGGATTACACTAACAGGCTCTGCGTGCCGGGGAGGAAGGCTGAATTTGTGTTCTAATAAACCGTCCGGTCACAAGCAACACACGAAGAGAAAATGCAGTATAAATAGACTGGAAATGTTACATTATAGCAGCCACAGACATGGAATTTCCCAGTATTAGCTAGATGCAAGGGGAGGTAGGAAAAACTTCTAAGATGATGTATGAATGCAAGTTTTACATTTTATTCTACATTTCACCAGTAAAGTGGCGTTGTTGAGTTACTCCATAATCACTGGAAAAGATCCATTACAAAGTCTGTAATGGAGACTAAACTCAGTTTACCCACCTTTTTATTTATATTTTTTTATTTATATTTAACTGTTTTAGGCTGACAAAACTTCTTTATGTTAAACATTATAGTAATTTAGTATATTGCTATAAATTGATGTTTTTCTTAAAGTATGATAGACTTCTCTTAATATTGGTGGTTGTTTGGCTTATGATGAACGTTTTGCACTTTTTCACTGGAAAGTTTGCATTTAAACATAAAAAATTTAATGTGAGCTCCCTTTGCATGTAGTCTTCATTGGATTTGTGGGTCTTTCAGGACCCAGTTTTTGACATTGATTTTGGACATGGATATTTTGACAAACCCCATTTGGACTTATTGTCTCTGCGGGTCCAAGTACTACAGGTATGTAAGAGACAAATTATACAGAGGTCCAAAATCACAAAACTTATCCTTTAAATCAGTGCAGATCCACTTTGTGCTATTTTGATTTCCAACATTCACACAGCAACAAGTTCCTATACTTACAAAAGCACATTCCTGTCAATTATATGTTATTTATTGTATATTGTCCAATAATTTTGTCATCAACTGCATACACATGCACACCAACATGCCATTTTCACTCGGAATACATGTATTCCACTTTTGAGCTGCTGCATGTAAACATTATAGGCTGCTTACTTCAAGCCAGATCACCTTTTATCCTGACTATGAGAAAGCGAAGATACCCGGCTTCCACCAGCATTAACCAGGACAGTGAGGCATGCATTCAGTCTGAGGCGGTCTGCTTACGCTCAGTTTCCATGGTAATATTTAGAATATTCAGTTGCTTCATGCATGCAGGGAGTGAGATTTGAAGGTGCATAGAAACAGCTTATCCCGAATAACACCTTGCAAGGGATATATGAGCTCTTACTCAGAATGCAGCGTGCAAGTAAACAGACTGAGGACGGGAAACTACCGAAGCATATTTTATATTTCCTACCGGGCAAAGGCCGCTGTCACGTGACCAGACAGGACCGGTTAAGAGGTGGCGCACACCACGGAAAAGTGGAAAGACTCCCTTCCCTTTGGCCCTGTTTACAGTGTGTACTCACCCAGACAGGACGCCCAGCACCAGGTTGAGCATGAAGAAGGAACCGATGATGATGAGGGGGATGAAGTACAGCCAGTTCCATGTGTTCCCTGAGGCATCATTGGCCTAAACACACGCACAAAAAACACACACACACACACACATTTTTACTGCTGAATTACATTGGGAACAAAATCACATCCACAAACCTGGGATGGGGTCGAATCACCTTAAATTCACTCAATTCAAAATGTAAAATCTAGTGTCAGAATGTTTATATAAGGTTTTTGTTTTTATCAAAATTGAGTTATCCCCATATTCATGATCTTGGAATGTTACTTTATGCTTGTGTGGTGTTATTTTTATTTTTTTTCTCAAAGAACCTTTTGGGGTTAAATATTTAAAAAGCTATAAAGTACATAACAGTTTTGCCACATGGTATTTCAAATCTTTGATGCTCAGTATCTTAGAACTGCACCCAGATAGAACCTTATAATTCAAAACTCACAAACTGACACTGCTGATATGATAATAGAGCCAGTATTTTCAAGAAGTTCTTTATACATTGG
Organism: Centroberyx gerrardi; assembly: GCF_048128805.1. Lineage (NCBI taxonomy): Eukaryota > Metazoa > Chordata > Actinopteri > Beryciformes > Berycidae > Centroberyx > Centroberyx gerrardi. Next base: position 4,617,886 of record NC_136004.1, on the reverse strand, counting down.
AGTGCAAAAGACGTCTGTTTGTTTGAACTCTGAAGAAAAACCAAGTCATGAATTGACTGAATTGTGAATGAATTGACTGCAAAACTTGATCCACACTTGTTGCTCAGCCTCATGCCATTACTGTCAACCTAAAAACACTATTTGCATATACATACATGATAAATCCGATAAAAGCAGAGCAGAAGAACAAGACATACACACTGTCCAGGTGAGAAAACGAAACCTCAAGGGGCTTATGAAAACATCTCATCCCGAAAGAAAAAACAAAAAATTTAAAAAAATCAAGATGACAAAGAGAGAAGTGCATTGGGCAACAGAAACTCACTCAGGAGGAGAAACCCAAGAAAATGTATAGATAACGGGTAAAGGAAAAATCAAGGGACACTAAAACTCTCCATTGAAAGCCATGCTAATGAAATTCTTTTAGGTAGGTTAGCAGCTGGAATGATTTCTCTGGTCAGACATCTAATCAGCAAATCCTCTAACATAGTGTGGAGGAATAACACAAAATCTATTAGCTCTAGTAACAATTTGAATCATTAAGAAACAAAACAACATAATCATTCGTAGTGATCACACCATGTAATCATATACAATGTAATCAAAAAAATCAGGCGGAACACTTAGTCATTTCAATGCTGTGTATGCAAAATAAGCACTGTCAATAAAGTAAAATGAACAAACATTACTTAGCCAACTGAATATAGTGAGAATAGAAAATCACAAAAAGAAGAAAAAAGTGTCATCAAATATATGATTCTTCTCATGCTGATCTTATTGAGCTGCAAGTGTCTTCTGCAAAGCTGAATCCAGAGCTGACATTTTTATGTATGACTTATCAGTTTGGGGGAAGGTACAATCTGTATATTCCCCCTAAACACTCCAGGTGCCTGATGTTACCATTTGATGTGTATGTGGCTGTTAGGATGGCGAGTGGGTAGAAGAGGAAGGCACAGGCCGAGGCAGGCTTCAATATCACCACGTGGGATTTATTGTGGAGAAACCAGGAGTATTTACAAGATGAGTTGTAAAAAAACACAAAAATGAAAAATACTCAAAATGTTTTGAAAGAAAAATAAAGAAATAGATAATGAATCAAGGAAACTACAAAAAGAACAAAGGCAGAACTAAGCTATAAACCAAAACATAGGCTAAGCCCCTGATGTGGGCCCTATGCTATTAGGCCAGCAGTCCTGGTCCCAATTCCTGGCTGGAGCAAGGCAGAGTGAGCGGGCACCCATGGGTGCTGGCCTCCTATATACTCTAAGCCCCTCCTATGAAGACAAAACATAATTAGTCTTCAATTAATGCAACAATACATCAAGGGTCTGATTCAATACAATTATTATTACATTGATATAACCACGTTACAAACATAATAAATTGCAATGACCCTATCATCAGTCTGATGCATAAAAAAATAGATGTATACTTTTATCAATTTGGACCCCCCTCTACTCAACCACACTTGGCACATTCCACTGCCACCCCTCTCTACAAATGAGGTTGGACTCCTCCGCCTCAGTTTCGCACTCTGGGTCTAAAACTGGAACTGCCAAGTGCAGGAGAAGAAAAATACACGGGGTAAGAGTAATTTGCAAACTGTTTCATTAAACATGATAAATAATGAAATGTCTCCGCTTCTTTATTTAACTTTTGAATGAATTATATAATGTGTAAAGATTGCGGAATTACGTCAACAATGCAGGCGGGAATGTTAAATAACGCCAATGCCGGTAGGCCTCCCAGTATGGCTGAAACACTGCTGTGAGACACAGACTACAATGAAAATGCGAGAATCTAACAATCAAAACCAAAACACAGTAACACTTAACTAACATCTCTTAGTGGCGCCAAGATGTAATCTATGGTAAAGAAATGAAAGTTAATGCAGGTAATGTTTGGCGGTGTATGTTAATATAGGGCATCGGGCATCACCGTGACAGTGGCCCAAGAGCATATTGGAGAGAGAGAGACATATAGAGAGAGAGAGACAGACTGACATGCTCCTCATTGTTTTGTTACATCATTAAAATATGATTTTTTTGTCAGCTTTTGTCTTTGTCAGCGTATACTTATATGCTTAACTCAAAGCTAAGTGGGTTCTTCCAGTAGCTAGGAGCAACTGGAAACAGGTACAGGACTATTTACTGTCTGAACTTTAAATTGAACTGAACTGAAGTGAAATTAGTCTTGATGAATTTAATCTGTAGCGTTCATAGTAGAGGACTTTGAACACATTGTGTACTTTCTATTGACACGAGTCCTTTTCAGCTGTGTGAGCATGACTTCTGGTCTCACTGACATCTGATGTGGCACATGTGATCTTGTCTTTATCTTTCTGATGAGTGGCCACATTTAGAAGTCATGATCATAAGCCTACAGTTGAAAAGGAACAATCTTGACAATATAATACGGGCGTGTCGGATGTCTCATGGATGTTGTATGGACATACATCTCCTGACCTTTCATTCTGGCCACAGAGGATGTGATTTCAACGAAAGTAAGGGTGTTGTGGTCGGGGTGGTGGGTGAGCGTCCCGGGTTTGATCCCCAGCCTCATCATGAAAATAGTGCTCTAAGTGTTTTGGATTCAGGTGAGAAACTGATATTCTAAAGCTGCATTACTAAATGGAACAAACAAACTAGACCAGTGGCCACAGCCATTAGAGGAACTTTGGTTCAAGTTTTTTTTTGCCATTTTACTCCAAACCAACCAGACCCATTTCAGTTCAGCAGTGTTGGGGAGGAGTTTCATCACATGGACATGTCTTGTTGGTTAACTACGTTTCACAACAACTTGGTGGTAATTCAACTTCATTAGTGTCATTCATTCATTCACTGTTTTATCTTTTTTTTTTACATTATGACTATTTTTGGCTATAAAAGAAATGTATTTATTTATTCCTTCATTGTGACCACTGTGAAGGCTCCCTGGACAATACACTCACACTGTTCAGCCGCTCACTGCTGACCGTCACCCAAGTCTTGGTGTCCTGCTTGTGCTTTTATGCATTGGTAAGACTACTTCCTGGATAAAACTTTGGATTTTCACACTGCTGAACAACCTGGGCTTTAGGTCCAGACTAGTCTCTGGCAGACAGATGTCTGACTGAACATGTAGTGATGGAAACTAAATACAAAAGAAACCTTTTTACATAGTTTGAAGTACTTCTAAGTAACTTTTGTTAACAAAAATACATTTCTCTTGAGGGTGGATTTACTGTAGTTCAGATCCTGTAAAACTATAATTTTTACACAGAGAAATTATCTTTTGACTAGTAAGTAAATACTGCAATCCAATGACTCAAGTGGAATGAGACGATAAATAGTGCTTGGATGGAATAGATCACATACAGCCATACATCCTTGGTAGAGTGACATATGTAATGTATGCGTGTTGTATGCTCTATAATTCTGGGCACACACAGACACAAACACACACTCGAAAACAGTTACACAAGTCAACGGATCCAGTGCCATCAGAGAGATGAACGTACGTAGATGAAAACATCCAAGTTTAAAAATCCTGCATTAAACACAGGGACAATTATGTGAAAACCCCATTCATTTCAAATGGACACAGCTCACACCTAAGATTATGACATCACTGAAGAGCTCTAGGACAAGAATCACTCTGTAGGTAGGCCCCATAGAGATAAAGCAAGACCGCTTTATCTCTATGGTAGCCCGTTTAGAATGGAGCTGGTAAGGTTCTACAGCTCATTATGGAGTCACAGCAGCAGATTTCTTTATAAGCCGACGTTGAGGTGGAAACCGGTCATACTGCTAAAACAACGACCGACAAGACAGACCGAGAGCCATGGAGACTTCAGGAGAACTAGCTGAGCACAACAAACAATCATCATCATCAGGATGGATGTCTCGAAGTAGAGACTTAGTGGAGGAACATGCATGGACCATGTGGAAACCATGGACCATCCAGCAGGACTCGGAGGACTGGAGCAGGACAGGTGAGTGAGACTTAACATTAGGGCTGGGATTAGTGGGATAAGCAATTTTGAAAAATCGATATATTGGGACAAAATTATCGATAGTTATCAATATTTTTATTATTATTTTTAGAGTGTAGTCAACAAGAGTTCAATTTTCAGTAGTCTACTTCTAGGACAGTTTTCATTTTCGCCAGAGGGAGGCGACAAAGCCTGAGTCACGGCGACTAAACACTCGAAATCTCTCAACTGTCTCAGCTTAACAAATAAAGAAATCTCCTTAAATGTCCTGACTCGTTCAATTAAAGAGAACAAATTTGGCGAAAACTACCGCCATGTAAAACAGTTATTTGCACAAACATAACTCGTTTCTCAGTAACCAATGCTGGGCTCACGGAGGAGACAAACAGCTTGATTTTAACCTAACATTATCATAGAGAGAGAGAAATTAAATTGTTTAAACATAAACATAAACTCAGCAGACATGCCAACAGCTTTCTCGGCTACACCGGTTGCGTTTCTGTTCTGTCCGTTTGGGTCGGTTACGCAGCTGTTTACAGCTGCTGCACTGGCAGCGCAGACAACACGCTGCCGGTTCTGAACCGGAGCCGGATCGGAGCCACGACAGCTTGGTGCCTCGCTACCTTAAAGTCGAGATGAAACGGCATTTCGAGAGTATCTAACTTCCGTATCGTGACTTAGCTCTGTGCGCTAAAAGTTGAAGATTGATTGATGGGTGGATGTCATGATATTATTGGGTGAAATTAGTTACGGGCATGCTTACGTAAGCACACGGCATATTTTGTTTTACAGGAAGAAAACATGATTGAATTTTGATATAAGAATACAATGAAATTGATTTTTGGTATTTTTTTTGGCATCTATTGTTAAATGCACAGTATGACCGGGGATGTGATCTAAAAGGGTTAAAAAGGCATTTTTCATTTAATCTCGTCTTTAACTCCAGGTAGCTAGCGCTAGCTTGCTAGCCCAGACACAGGTGGTCCGGGCGCTCCTCCATCTTCCGTCAACACAGTACGAACCGTTGCGGTTCGTTTGCGCATACCTTCTGTTTTAGACGGACTGCGAATCTGCTTGTTCCGTATTTAGCCATATAAATGTATAATGCAAGATTTTGTTTACTGCAGACATTTATCACCATATTAGTAAACCAAATACAGGATACATGAACCAATATGTAAATGTTGGAGATGAGGTTTTCTATGGAGCCGCTGAGAAGCCTTCTATTAGGCTATTTCGCCTATACTATAAAAACAGTTACGCAAGCAGGCTACTGTATATGGTATATTTATGTTCCTCACGGTACAGTTGTTTATGGAGCAATAAGCAAACTAGATAATTGTGTTCACTTACCCATAGGTAAAATGCAGATAGCGCAACAGAACGGGCAAACCGCAGACGGAACAAGAATGCTGGTGTTGCAGCAATAAATCAATTTGCGGCAAGTGGGCCGCAACAATATGCAAACGTTACGCATGCTGTGTGGCATTTTTCTTGTGCAGCAGGTCGACTGATTGCTGTTACAGGCTCAGTCACAATGTGGCTCACTAAGCGGCAAATCACAGCAGAACAGGCCTGCTGTCAACAGTTACTAGGGAAAACCAGGGCTTGAGAGTTTGGATAACCAATCGGCGTGCAGATTATAATTTATCCATATAAAAAAATGATATGCTTTACTTATCGATTTCCCACCTGTTATCGATAATTATTGATAAATCGAAAAGTGGTCCCAGCCCTACTTAACA